>NC_074721.1:16227500-16569285 GCF_947242115.1 Biomphalaria glabrata
GGTCTACTTAGCATATCATTTATTGAATGTCTATTTACATAACTCGTGTGGAGAAGTTATAGGACAATTTTATGAAAGGATCGGTGCTTCTCAAAGTTTGTTAGTAAGTCTAGAGCTACCTGGATCATATACTGGGATAATACTCAAGTCAAATTGTCGAACGAATTGAAGAGCTTGTTTACAAATGCTGAGAAAGACATTGTAAATGTAAATATCAAATTAGTAGGAACCTCATGAGAGTTGGATGCCTTGCTGCGTGTTGTGATGTGTTGCGATGTGTTGCGATGTCTCGTGATGTCTTGTTATGTCTATTAACTTCAAGATTTTGATGTCAAAGTTGAACACAATGACAGTTGGATGTCTTGCGATGTCTTGTTATGTGTTGTAATGTCTATCAAGATGTACAGGTCAAAGTTGAACACAATGAAATGCAGACTTCAGAACTTCATTGGTATATTAAAACGTGCTTGGAATCGTAATCGTCAGCCAAATGTACCATTTAAAAAACAAAAGATTGACTTGTGTATAAATGCCCTTGACTCAGTAATCGAAATCGAAATCGTTAATGTCCATTCAATGAAAATTATGTAATGAAGAAGCTTTTAATTGAATTGTCTCTTTATATCCTCATTATGTATAGAAGGTTTGGTTTTCCTCTCTCTAGCAGGTATCGAAATCGTCACAAAGCATCGAAAGTTTGGTTCCCACAGCTTTAAGCCACTCACCATATTGCTACAATCATCATGAAGAGTAGATTAAAGAGCGGCGCCCCGCCACGCCACCTTTTGTTCCTACGCCCTAATGACTTCTATCCAGCCTGATATCGCATGAGAATAAGAACACATGTAGCCTCCATCTTTTGAAGGGATACCACAGTCTGGGCGAAGAGCATATCAATAGAATCTTTCTGTTAGACATTTGTGATGTTCAAAGATCTTCTCAATGTTGTGTAGCCTAGTCTGTTGGAGTTTATCACAGTTGTGTCTACACAACAACATTGGTCATGATAACCTTTTGTCGTTCCTACATGTACAATATGGGAATACAAAACTTTTCTCTCGTATACATTACACACACAAAGAAACCGAAACAAAAAGTGGTGATGGCTTCTTGGCATGAAATCTTGGCAAAACATGTTCCTCACTAAGTCTGTACACGTGAAACTATCGGTCTCGACAATTAGCTCTAACATTTGGCTGAATCAAAAAGACTTAGAGTGAATAGATTTTAAAGAATCCTGTGTATTCTTAGATAAACTGATAGAAGCATGAAGGAACAGTGTTAGAATCAATCCAGTTGAATTCTTGAGATCATGGACAGTTGTGGATTAAATTTGGTCTAAATGTCTCTGGGGTTCTTTTTACTCTTTATTTGACAAACTTGTAAATTGTTTTTTTTATCACAAATCGTATTGCAAATTTAATAACTTTTGACACCAGATGTTTCATGTATTTAAATTCACTCACAATTCGGTGGTGTTAAACATAGTGAGTCCAAAAAGAGATGACTAAGTGATTCACAAAGTCATATAGTGATTCACAAAGTCATATAGTGATTCACAAAGTCATATAGTGATTCACAAAGTCATATAGTGATTCACAAAGTCATAGAGTGATTCACAAAGTCATATAGTGATTCACAAAGTCATGTAGTGAGTCACCGTCTAGAAATCTAAACCTGGATGACCTTCCCATTAAACTCCCAACCTTAGATATAGAGAAGATCTATATATCATGCTTTCAGCGCCTATCTTTACTTTTCATGATGTCACAAAGTTAACGCCATTTCCTATGTTTAAAAAAAAAAAAGACGCTTTTGAATTGTTTTGAGAGTCAGTGATTTATGTTAGCGTCAACTTAGCGTTACAGTCAAGAGAAGTAGAATCTCTCTCATTGGTTGGTTTGGATAACATAACTTCCTTGTAAGACCTCACCATGAGCAGTACACATTTCTCAGAACTTTACTTAAGTGAAAACAAAAATGTTTCCATTTCACTAAGTTAGATGACATTTCACTAAGTTAGTTGACTTTTCACTAAGTAAGTTGACATTTCACTAAGTAAGTTGACATTTCACTAAGTAAGTTGAGATTTCACTAAGTTAGTTGACATTTCACTAAGTTAGATGACATTTCACTAAGTTAGTTGACATTTCACTAAGTTAGATGACATTTCACTAAGTTAGTTGACATTTCACTAAGTAAGTTTAGATTTCACTAAGTTAGTTGACATTTCACTAAGTTAGATGACATTTCACTAAGTTAGATGACATTTCACTAAGTTAGATGACATTTCACTAAGTTAGTTGACATTTCACTAAGTAAGCTGACATTTCACTAAGTTAGTTGACATTTCACTAAGTAAGCTGACATTTCACTAAGTTAGTTGACATTTCACTAAGTAAGTTGAGATTTCACTTAGTTAGTTGACATTTCACTAAGTAAGCTGACATTTCACTAAGTTAGTTGGCATTTCACTTACAAAAAGAAAAGATTCAGAAATAGTTCAACATGGAAATGTTAGCAATAGCACTAATGCTACAGCACGCTAATGTCTAGTTTAGTCTTGGCTTACACGACGCTATTGTCTAGTTTTTTCTTATAGCACTTCTTTGTCTAGTTGTTATTTCTAAGAAATATATAACGCTGTACACACACATGAGTTTTACGAAGCTCAAAGACATTCCCATTCCAAGCAATTGAATATGTTCTATGTGGACAAATAATTAAAAGTCATCCACAATTGTGAGGTGTAGTGGTAAAGCACTTGTCTTCCGAATGGGGATACCGGGTTCGAAACTTAGCGAAGACTGTATTTTTGAATTTCGGGTTCATTAGGGCACCTCTGAGTCTCTAATGGGTACCTAACATTAGTTGGGGAAAAGTAAAGGCGGTTGGCAGTTGTGCTGGCTACACCCTCGTTAACCGTGGGCCACAGAAACAGATGACCTTTACATCATCTGCTCTATAGACCGCAGTGTCTGAAAAGGGAACTTAACTTACTTTACTGTAGTGATAAACATAAACACACAGACTATTTGACAGATGCGCCCAGATTTATAAACTGGTGATAGTTTGTCATTGAGTTGGTTGAGAGGCTGCTGTGACGGACTAGGAGCACCATACTACGTCATAGTGTTGTGTATTGGAATGATTCTGCTTTAGGTCCGCAGTTTTCTTCCTTTTTCTCCTGTTTAAGGTCGCCACAACCAACTTCAAGGGTCATGTCAGCATGTGTCACCATGATGTCCGATCTTGTGCCGCTGATGTAATCACAAAACTAGAGAGTTCAAAGCCTTGTTTAAAACACGAGGAAAGATAAAGGGGGTGGGGGTGGAAATAAAGATGGATGTTTGATTAAAGTCTGAAGCCTCAAAAAAACTAAATAACAAAAAAACAAAACAAAACAAAAAACACAAAGCTTGTCAGGGAAAGAACATCAAAGCATTGCCATATATTTCAATACTGCAGGAATAAGATCCCCTATTCCATTAAAATGCAAATAAATTTATTACCGCTGATTTACTAACTAATTTGTTAATTTTTGATTGGCTGATGAATTATCATCCAAGAATGGAAAGTAGGAGAGAAAAAAAAAACTGTGTAAGGGAATAAATCCATAATTACATCAACATCTCTCATTAGTAGCATTTCTTTCCCGTAATTGATACAAAAAAATTAATACCACTAAGTAATTAAATAATTAGTTATTTGTTTTAATGACTCATGTTTTATTTGGTATAATAAATAATTGTTTAAAGTTTCAACTTGATCCGATAATGGGTGTGGGTGAAAAATCCTGTACGAAAATTGCACTAGACAGACAGACAGTGAGTCGATACAAGCTTTGTAAAAATAGGCTTTCACTCTCACTGCCGCAAGGCGAGAATTATTTGGGATCATCATAAAATGTGGGCATTCCATTAGAAGCGAGTTATTTTGGTTGTAGCCTGTAAACTAAATACAGAACTATTGTTAAACTATATATTTTCAATATGTAATAATTTTCGTGCACTATTTTTTTTATAACAATGTAGAATCAAATTAAGCATCAGAATGTAAACATAGATCAGATTATGATGAATAATCTTTAGTATGAACATCTGCAATTTAAATATGCTGAGTAAATTCTAGGGCATGAAAAGTCAACTCCAAGGCTACATATAAATTAGACAGCTTCTATGAAGGACTTCTATATTCTTGATGGGGGAAAGAAAAGATATAAAAAAAAGTGTACAATTTCTATAAAATACACACGCAGATCTTTATATAAACAAACACACGAGGGGACTTCCGCTTTCACGCAGACATGAAATAACCCTGGTTGGATTCATACAGAAAATGTTTTATTTAAAAAAAAAAAACTATTTGAAAAAAGGCACACACAAAAAAAAAACAACAGACATCTTGTTTAATTACGACACTTACAAACACAGAAATGATAGGTGAAAGGTTAAATTGACCAGACAACTGCTTCCGGTGCACGCCACCTGCGCACTTCTTCACACGGGGTCTCTGATGAAAATAAATCTACGTCAGACGTTGGGTCGGGGATTGGAAGCTATCACTAAATAAAGGAGAACCCAACGAGATGTCGGGGGAACTCAAAACAAGGAATACACATTTTAGATTTTTAATATTTTGTGTTAATAATGAAATCTCCTAAGCATTGATTGACAACCGTGTTTTTTTTAAATATGATGTACATAAGGGAAGTTACTTGCCAAAAATCTGGAATTAAAGATAAAAAAAAAAACACGTTAAAAAGGCTTTGGGGCTCTCTTAAGAGTTACCAGACGACATTCGTGTTTTATTTATTCTTAGTTTTATCGTCAGACTTTTCTCTTTCTCTCTCTCTCTCTCTCTCTGTCTCTCTCTCTCTCTCTATCCCTTAAACTTTCTAGATTGTTCTTTTTCATTCCATCAAGTCTCAAATTATTTATCAAACCAAGCTTCTTGTTTTATTTTTCTTTTATTTTATAATTAAACGACTTTCCCACCCCCACCCATTTACATTGTTCTGTCCTCTTTCATCTCTCCTCTCTCTCTCTCCCTCTCTTTTTATGTCTAGGTCTCTCCGCTCTCTCTATGTCTCTCTTTATTTCTCTTGTTTATACCCTCGCTCTTCCCTCACTCTCTTCCCTTACTCTCTTCCCTCACTCTCCTCTCGTCCCTCACTCTCTTCCCTCACTCTCTTCTCTTCCCTCACTCTCCTCTCTTCCCTCACTCTCCTCTCTTCCCTCACTCTCTTCCCTCACTCTCCTCTTGTCCTTCACTCTCTTCCCTCACTCTCCTCTCTTCCCTCACTCTCTTCCCTCACTCTCGTCCCTCACTCTCGTCCCTCACTCTCTTCCCTCACTCACTTCCCTGACTCTCTTCCCTCACTCTCCTCCCTTCCCTCAATCTCCTATCTTCACTCAATCTCCTATCTTCACTCAATCTCCTCTCTTCCCTCACTCTCTTCCCTCACTCTCTTCTCTCACTCTCTTCCCTCACTCTCCTCTCTTCCCTTAATCTCCTCTATTCCCTCAATCTCCTCTCTTCCCTTACTCTCCTCTCTTCCCTCACTCTCCTCTCTTCCCTCACTCTCCTCTCTTCCCTCCCTCTCCTCTCTTTCTTCTTTTTAACTCTTTCTTACTCTTTCCATTAATCATCAGAAATTCTATTTGTGCATTAGTGTATTTCAGCCGTCAACCCCCTCTCTCATCAAATACTCTCTCAGCACTGACCAGCTCCCTCTCTCATCAAACACTCTCTCACCACTGACCAGCTCCCTCTCTCATCACTAGATAATAGAGTCTATCAACACTACCGACTCTCCTAAATCTACAGAAGTTATATCTCACTCTAACCCTAACTTCTCGTTCTTCCTTGCTTTTAACAACCGCTGATGACACGTCTTTCTTCTGTCTCAATACCTCTCCCCTTCCAGGCCAATATCCCCCTCCATGTCAAGATACTCGCCTTATTGAAAACTGCTGACGATAGAAGCGATCATAGCCCAGGGCAGTGGGATAACAGAACTAGTAGGTGAGGAGAGCTATGCTCGTACGCGTGTGTGTGAGCCAGTGTGCATGCGTGACCCCGAGAAGAACCTGGCCTGATCGCTTGTAGCTTCTGGGTTTTCCCCAAAAACTTTAATCGACTCATTCTTGAATCCCTTCCCTGGAATCTATTAGAAGTGAACTGCTCAGACAACAGGCTGCTTACCTTAGATTCAAGTGTAATGAGAATTACTTACGAAGATAAAGTGAGTTCTTAAGTTCTGATTCAATTAAGGACAAAAGATTGTGGGCTTGGAATGCTTGTTACCACAAAGAAAGAAAATACATAACAAACATAACATGGGGAGAGATAAATGGAAGGGAAAAATAGTTTGAAATTAATTAATTTTTTTTAAAGTGAAGATTGAAAATAAAAGAAAAATAGAAAGTAAAAAAAAAAAGTAGCAAAGAAAAGAAAATGGGTGAATACAGCTACGTAAGACTGAAAGGATAAAAAGAATGTGGTTGAATACAGCTACGTAAGACTGACAGGATAAAAAGAATGTGGTTGAATACAGCTACGTAAGACTGAAAGGATAAAAAGAATGTGGTTGAATACAGCTACGTAAGACTGACAGGATAAAAAGAATGTGGTTGAATACAGCTACGTAAGACTGACAGGATAAAAAGAATGTGGTTGAATACAGCTACGTAAGACTGACAGGATAAAAAGAATGTGGTTGAATACAGCTACGTAAGACTGACAGGATAAAAAGAATGTGGTTGAATACAGCTACGTAAGACTGACAGGATAAAAAGAATGTGGTTGAATACAGCTACGTAAGACTGACAGGATAAAAAGAATGTGGTTGAATACAGCTACGTAAGACTGACAGGATAAAAAGAAGAAAAAAAAAGGAAAGAAAGAAAAGTTTTAGTTAACAGACTTTTGAATTTCAGACAAAAAATGCCTTTGCCATTCTAGTACAAGAGAGGAATGTTCTGGAAGATTTCTTTACGTGAAATAAAACACGCAATCTTTTTTTTTTCTTTTTAATTACTGAAAAAAATGCACATTTGTGAACACTCTAAAATAGACACATATACATTTTTTTTTATGAGATCTACCTCAGAGCACGAGAGAACCATTCTGAATACAACAAGAGTAAAATTTGAGAAAAAAGATCTAGAGTTAATCCTTTTAGGATTATTAGGGAAAATTTTGTGGTTGTTGTTCTTTTCACACGAACTTTGTCCCAAGAAAATCAAAAGACGAACTACAGAAAAACAAACAAAAAAAGCATGTAGATCTATTTCATAAGTGTTTTGAAGACACATAGAGGCAAAACTTGTAAGGAAAGGATTCAAATACTCTACTATTAGATAGTCAGTAGTAAGGTTTACATTATTCCTCTATTAAATTTTATTTTAAATTTTAAATATATATATATATATAAATATAAATATCAAATAATGGTTGTATTGTGCTATAATCATGTTTGTTTTCTTTACATTTTTTACTATGAAGTTTTTTCTTGTTTTGTTTTGTTTTTTGTTGTTCTTTTTTTTTTTTTTTTGCTAGGCTTTTTAGATGTTATTTTCTTGCTTTAAAAACTAGCAAATAGCGAAATCCAGAAACCAAATAAAGTTGGTATCGTGTTTTTCTATATCCTTACTTCACATTTTTGTTTGTTTTGTTTTGGCACCGACCTGGTTCCCAGGTCATCGAGTGCTGTCTGCTGTATTAAGTCTATGTCAGTTGTCAGATAAACAACGCTTTAGAGTTAGACTGTCTGCCCCTCACTACGTCCTAGGTACTTTACAACAGGCACATGAACTAGCCTAGTCAGAACATGCAGGAAACTAAAACCGGTAGAGTTTCTCCCCCCTATCTGATCAATACGTCAAGGTATCTAATGTTCAAGAAAACGAATCAATAAAATGGTCCATGATATTAAGCATAACTTAATTGTTTTACTAGATACCAAAGATATTCTTGCTATTAGCCCGATCCGTAATATGTCTAATCTCCCGATCTGTCTTAATCATGCGGTGTTTTCAAAGCATGAAAAAAAAAGGAGTCACGAAAGAGTCAGAAAGAGAGGGAATTAGACAGTGCACTTTAGTTTTACAAAGTTTATATTAAGTAACTCTGTCTTGTAAAAAGTGTGTACACGTTATTTCTCCATCCCCCCTTCTCGTATCAAGTTAAAACTTCGCACAATTATTCAATAACATAGACAGACATGAATCAATAAAAAAAAGTAAGCAATAAATACTGGAAATTAATTATTTTGACTGATACCAACAAGGGAAACTAATCCTTCAGGTATTCACATATATGGCTCAATGTGAGTGGGTTTAGTCCATTTAAATAATTGTTAACGCTATTTCTCGCTCCGATCAAGATGATCCTTTCCAAAACTATTTTTGTACCTCATGAAACATGAATCAATGTGTCATGTAGTCAGTGGAATCACAACCCCTCTTTGCCCTGCTTCAACTAAATAGTGGCGTGAAATTTGAATCCAATCAGCTCCAACCTCTCATTACACTCCAGATCATTTCCATCGACAGTGTATACATTAGTCGAACTCACAAACCATTTTATTGAAATCAATCTTCGCATTTTGTTCACTTATGAAACTACTTGAAACGATATCGCCTCCTCTTTCCCCCCCCCCCCCCCCCCAACCGCAAATGAAACGAAACTCCTTCCCTGACAAGTGAGGTTTTGATCCCCAAATCTTTCAAAACAAAAGTCAACAGCTGGTCTGACTTGAACAGAAAGTAGACACCATATACAGAGAAAACCGAGCCTTGTGTTTTTCAGCCATTCAGAATAGAAGATTGGAGGAGGGCGAGCCTTGTTAGATCAGAAGTGAAAAGGCTTAGTAGTATTAGTACAAGAGGGCTTTAGTAGGATCATTAGTAAGGTGAAGGGGGGCTTATTAAGGTCAGCAGGAGGATAGCCAATTTAAATCAAAGTTTGGCGTGTCCAGTAAACCAGAAAGCTAAGCGAGTATTCAGAGATGTCTAAGATTAGTTTCGTATAAAGCTGCGCTTACAATGATAAGAAAAAAAAGGACAATTAGGCTTAGAATCTTATAAAAAAAATCTGTTGGCGATTTGAGATTAAAATGTGAGCGTTTCAAACAGCTCTCGTTGATGCATACACACACATACATATTCATATTTAAGATCAGTGTCTTCTGTCTAGTTAGATAAGCTGGTGTTAAACACCTTCAGTAAGTGCCAGGAAACAAAAAACATTTCAAATTGACGTGAAGGTTGAACTATTGATAGGCTCTGTAAGTCTCTGGATTTATGCAACTCGTGTGGAATGTGTTGCTGAGAGGTCAAGGCAGCTTGGCTATGACTTGGCCACTTAGCAAGGAGGGATTGAGTTCGGATCCAGACTCCAGCAGATACCCCCTATCTCCCCCCCCCCCCCCCACTGGTCCACACAAAAGATTGGACTATAACGCACTGTGCATGCTATAAAGTATGAATGCTTTTTAAAAATCCATTCAAAAAGACAAAGCTTATTAGAAAATCCGCACATACATCCATATCTCTAAATAATGCAGAAGTTATTTCCCTTAATCGATATCAAACAAAATAAATTTTTAATAATTAATTGACTAATTGGTTAATTTTTTTTTATTCATTCATGTTTTCTTAGGTAAAATAAATAATTGTTTCAAATTTCAACTTGATATAAACATGGGTGTAAGAGAAATAACGTGTACAAACTTTTTGCCAGACAAACAGGAAGACAGAGTCAGTTGATATGAGCTTTATTATAAAAAATGGATAGCCGACATTTGAAATAAAATTAAAGGCGGATAGTCGTTGAAATGACCACTTGACCAATGATTACCTTGTTGTGCTGGACATGTTACTCTCGCTAACCATTGAAGCAGATGACCCTTACTTCGTTTATCCCCTAGACCATAAAATCTTTAAGGGTTTGTTTTTCTTCAATGGCAACTGATTGCATTACGTGATACGTCTACTCGTGTTGACTACATTAGTTGAGACTTAATTAGCGTACGTAAATAAAACATGGAAATATAAAACAATCAGACTTAACATGATTGTAAAGATGGTAGAAACAATTAGACTTAACATGATTTTAAATATTGTAGAACAAACTGAGCAATCAAATCGAAAAGAACACTAAGACTGAAATTGGTTTGGCATTAAAAGGGGGGGGGGGGTCTAGCCACGTTCTTTGTACAACAAATAAAATACTGTCCCTGAAGTTGTATTCCCCCCCCCCCCTTTTTTTCCCCCTTTTAATTACATACACATTTGACATTTAATAAAACTAGATTAGCCAAATGATGACTAATAGACTCATAGTGAAACGAAAATAGAGACTAATTTAATTACACACCAAACATTCGCTTATCTTATAACTTATTAATAGCTTTTTTTTTTTTTTGTTTTTACCTGTGCAAAGTAAGGTAGCCGCCTCACCGTCGTGTAGTCCCAAAGAGGGTATTCAGGTGAAGCATTAGGTAATATTTTCATGTCACAACAATGCATGTAAATTGTATTCATACAGAGGGGTGGGGGAGGGGCAACCACTCTTCCTTTTGGAGTAGCGGATATAAAATGTGCTTGATACTGTGCTTGTAAATCAATGATTACCGCTCTTAGATATTACAACTAAATGTCTGTCAGACACAAAGATATTTTAAACTCATGGCCTTTTGACAAATAAACGCGATGCATATTCACTTGATCAACGTCTTGAGTATTAGTCATCGGAAATACCCAGAAATACCCAGGAGAAGTGAGATTATTTTTGCATTGTCAAGCCAAGATAATAGTGAAACAATGACTACTTTAAAGCAGTACAGAGGTTTAATATTGCCAACTCAAATTTTATAAATAAACTTTGCCTTGGAGATCCTAGATGAACACAATCTCAATTCCTATAAACTGTTGTAGAATCCTATCTTCACCTAGACTAGTCGATTAGTTCCAAAGCAAGGGTAGGGTAGGCCTATTGATATTTTGTCTATACTTGCTCAGAGTTTTAATTTTGTTTTTTAGACTCTTCTAGTATAAGTGTATTCGTTCATGGGCGTTGATTCTACATTCCCTGAGAGGGCTCTTGTGGAGATATTTAAATATCTAGCATTTGCCCCCTCGATAACAAGTTAGAAAAGCAGCTCCCGTAAAGGAGTTATTTAGGATGTCAACTATAGGCATAGGGATAACATCTCGAAAGTAGCAGGTTAAAATAGGTAATCAAGTTGCAGGGTAGGATAGGGCGGTAATAGCAGGGTAAAATAGGTAATCAAGTTGCAGGGTAGAATTGGGCGGTAATAGCAGGGTAAAATAGGTAATCAAGTTGCAGGGTAGAATTGGGCGGTAATAGCAGGGTAAAATAGGTAATCAAGTTGCAGGGTAGAATTGGGCGGTAATAGCAGGGTAAAATAGGTAATCAAGTTGCAGGGTAGAATAGGGCGGTAATAGCAGGGTAAAATAGGTAATCAAGTTGCAGGGTAGAATAGGGCGGTAATAGCAGGGTAAAATAGGTAATCAAGTTGCAGGGTAGAATAGGGCGGTAATAGCAGGGTAAAATAGGTAATCAAGTTGCAGGGTAGAATTGGGCGGTAATAGCAGGGTAAAATAGGTAATCAAGTTGCAGGGTAGAATTGGGCGGTAATAGCAGGGTAAAATAGGTAATCAAGTTGCAGGGTAGAATTGGGCGGTAATAGCAGGGTAAAATAGGTAATCAAGTTGCAGGGTAAAATTGGGCGGTAATAGCAGGGTAAAATAGGTAATCAAGTTGCAGGGTAGAATAGGGCGGTAATAGCAGGGTAAAATAGGTAATCAAGTTGCAGGGTAGAATAGGGCGGTAATAGCAGGGTAAAATAGGTAATCAAGTTGCAGGGTAGAATAGGGCGGTAATAGCAGGGTAAAATAGGTAATCAAGTTGCAGGGTAGAATAGGGCGGTAATAGCAGGGTAAAATAGGTAATCAAGTTGCAGGGTAAAATAGGGCGGTAATAGCAGGGTAAAATAGGTAATCAAGTTGCAGGGTAGAATAGGGCGGTAATAGCAGGGTAAAATAAGTAGGCAAGTTGCAGGGTAAAATAGGTAGGCAAGTAGCAGGGTAAAATAGGTAGGCAAGTAGCAGGGTAAAATAGGTAGGCAAGTTGCAGGGTAGAATAGGTAGGCAAGTTGCAGGGTAAAATAGGTAGGCAAGTTGCAGGGTAAAATAGGTAGGCAAGTTGCAGGGTAAAATAGGTAGGCAAGTTGCAGGGTAAAATAGGTAGGCAAGTTGCAGGGTAAAATAGGTAGGCAAGTAGCAGGGTAAAATAGGTAGGCAAGTAGCAGGGTAAAATAGGTAGGCAAGTAGCAGGGTAAAATAGGTAGGCAAGTAGAAGGGTAGAATAGGGCGGCAAGTTGCAGGGTAAAATAGGTAGGCAAGTAGCAGGGTAAAATAGGTAGGCAAGTTGCAGGGTAGAATAGGGAAGTAATAGCAGGGTAAAATAGGTTGGCAAGTCGCAGGGAAACATGTTTTTAAAAAATGTTTTAAATGTTTTGGATGTTCCTTCGATGTTTAAAATAATTTACTTCCTAGTCCAAACCTCCCGCAGGACTTCGGGGGATGGGAGCGGGCAGGGTTTGAACCCGGGACCATCGATAAACCCGAATGACAGTCCAGCGCGCAAACCGCACGACCAGGTAGCCATCCAAATAAAATAGGTAGACAGGTAGGAGGGTGTATAGGTAGTTAAGTAGGTGGGTATAAAAGTAAGCAGATAAGAAAGAGGTTGAAAAGACAGTAAGTTAAAAGGTAGATGAGTAGGCAGGTAAGTGGTAGGGAAGATATTTAGGCAAGTAAGATGGTAGATAGGTAGGCAGATAAGTGGTAGGGAAGATATTTAGGTAAGTAAGATGGTAGATAGGTAGGCAGGTAAGTGGTAGGGAAGATATTTAGGCAAGTAAGATGGTAGATAGGTTGGCAGATAAGTGGTAGGGAAGATATTTAGGCAAGTAAGATGGTAGATAGGTAGGCAGATAAGTGGTAGGGAAGATATTTAGGTAAGTAAGATGGTAGATAGGTAGGTAGGTAAAGTGTATGGTAAATAGCTAGCTAGATACGTAGGAATGTAAATGTGTAGACAGGTTAGTAGGAGGGTACATAACTAGGCAAGTAAGACGGTAGCTACAAATGAGCGCTGGAACAATTACTCACCTAAAGAGACTACCAGCACCACAGCCAAGACCCAGAGGTTAAGACAGACTAGAGTGACCTTTGCCACAGTGACCATGGATCGTAACATACTCCTTAGTAGTCGCAGTAATAACCGCTGGGAGGGGCTACATTTTTCTGTGGAGACACAAAGATTAAGTGGTCAGTTCAGTGACTCATTGTTCATCTATCAATAGATCGCAGAAGATTCTTTATTCACATACGATTTACAAAAGACAGACTAGGTTCTCAGGTACTCTCCTTAAAGCGAAACAATAAGGGAAGATAGTTCAGTAAACTTGTGAAATGAGTCGCTAGATTTCTTGAAAATATTCAAAATAATATCCAATCTCGAGCTAGGAAAACTAAGCTGTCCTAGTCAGGTTTAAATGAAGAAACAATGCTTATGTACAAATGATGCCATAGAACTTAGAGAACGATAAGAGATATGTTTTAAGACAATAGATACACATTAGGACTCATTTACTATATTGAAGAAACAATGCTTATGTACAAATGATGCCATAGAACTTAGAGAATGATAAGAGATATGTTTTAAGACAATAGATACACATTAGGACTCATTTACTATATTATATTATAGATACTTAATGACAATGGACGTCATTCACCAATCGTAAACAAACAACATTTAGCCACGTGATAATATTGATAAAACAATGGAAAAAAAACTGTCACGTGACAGCCTGGGTGTATTACGTAATTTGTATAGAAGAGATAGAGAACCACGTGGCTAAATGTTGTTTGTTTACGATGGGCGGATGAGGTCCATTTGTAGGACAAGAGACATACGCTGGGACATTGGCTGTATACTAGCGCAATAGAGACACATTGCTCACGCTCTAGGACATCACATGGGTATTCATCAAGCTAGACTAAGGACGTTACACACGTTAGGGTTACGTCACACCAAAGATAATCTACCGCAGTAAGAATAAGTTACTTCTGTAAATACAGCCTACACATTATCACAGCAGAAGTCGGCGTTTTAATGATGGCTAATCAAAAGAGAAATGTTCCCTTTACATCAAAGTATTAAAGTTGATCACTCAAAATGAACGAGAGTTTTCACAGATAGCACTAATTTATCCGAAATGGTAAGAGTCACTTTTTTTTTAGAATTGGCTTATCACAATGCGTGTATCACGTGAGAAACGAGCTTATCACTTTCTAAGTATCATTGTTGGAACGAACACGACAGTTGAAGTATCGAATTCAGAACGAGATGATTACACTGTAGGTATTACTTATGGAACGTGCTCTTCACAATACAAGTATCTTACCAGAACAGAACAATAGTACTTCAAATGTTGAGAAGTTACCTATTACTTACTTCCACCATCTGACCATCACCTAAGCAGACCAGTATTGTAAATAGTCCGACCTGAGTGACCATCCGACCTGAATGACCATCTTGCCCTCTCCTTCCACATCTGGTCTGCATTCAAATTGCTTGTTTGAAAACAAAATTCACGTCCCAGGTCGGAAGCTGCTCACCGTGAGCGCCCCCACGCTACATCGTCACGCTATACTCCCCTCCTCCACCAACCTCACCCCCCCCCCCCCCAGGTAAACATGCCTGGCGCATCTAACCGAAACCCCGCGTCTGGTAGAATTTCATTCCATGTCTTGTATAGCTAAAGAGAATGGCCAAAAAAAAAAAAAAGAAGGAAAGATGTAGCGTGCCTGGCTAGAGCAGCGTAGAGAAGCGGCTACAGGGTTAGTGTAGATCTGCTAATGCTGTCATTTTCTTTTTGTTATTTGAGGCAATGTTGATAACACACAAATAATGTTAATTGAATGCAACACTTCTTTCAGATCGGATTACAAAATTGTTACATGTAAACTTCTCAATTAATGAAGTCTTACATCTGTGGGAGCTTAGTTGACTAATGACCTCATGGTTCTATTAGGAAACAAGAGTGGTAGTTTTAATTTAATAAAATCTGATTCATTTCTCTCTTAGTTCGGCAAGCTATCAGTAACACGCAAATAATATAAATCCTTACACATTTCAAAACCTTTTACTATACAGATTTTTTTTCTCAATATTGTTATTATTGCTTCATACCTCAACTTTGTTTTTCCTGTTCATTTCTGTTTCATATGCGCTAACATCAATACTTATTTATTATGTTTGATTTAGCATGTTATTATACAACCACAATTTAAAAATATGAAACATTCGAATACAGATATAGATCTACATGTAGGTTTTATATAGGTTTTTTATGTGGATATTAATGATTATTTTAGGTTTATGAAAATATGTTTTGACTACAGCTTTTTACAATTATTTATTTAATTTGAAACATACGAGGCATTGAGTCTATCACTAATATACAATAATTAAACTTCCATTTAGAGGGAACTAAGCCATGAAAAACAAATGCACATCATAACACGCACATCTCCATTTGTTGTACTTAGAGCCCTCGGGGAAACAATGCCTGAGGGGAACTCGTTTCTCGTTCTTTTACCCTTCAGTTTATCGTCTTGACATCTGATACTGTTTTAGTGGTTTAATTAGATTAGTTTAATTGTTGGGTCATGGATTGGTTGGGTAATAGAAAGGATTGGGTCATGGATTGACTAGGTAATAGAAAGGATTGGGTCATGGATTGACTAGGTAATAGAAAGGATTGGGTCACGGATTGATTAGGTAATAGAAAGGATTGGGTCATGGATTGACTAGGTAATAGAAAGGATTGGGTCACGGAATGACTAGATAATAGAAAGGATTTGGTCATGGATTGACTAGGTAATAGAAAGGATTGGGTCATGGATTGACTAGATAATAGAAAGGATTGGGTCATGGATTGGCTGGGTAATAGAAAGGATTGGGTCATGGATTGACTAGGTAATAGAAAGGATTGGGTCACGGATTGACTAGGTAATAGAAAGGATTGGGTCACGGATTGACTAGGTAATAGAAAGGATTGGGTCACGGATTGACTAGGTAGTAGAAAGGATTGGGTCACGGATTGACTGGGTAATAGAAAGGATTGGGTCACGGATTGACTAGGTAATAGAAAGGATTGGGTCACGGATTGACTAGGTAATAGAAAGGATTGGGTCACGGATTGACTAGGTAATAGAAAGGATTGGGTCACGGATTGACTAGGTAATAGAAAGGATTGGGTCATGGATTGACTAGGTAATAGAAAGGATTGGGTCACGGATTGACTAGGTAATAGAAAGGATTGGGTCACGGATTGACTAGGTAATAGAAAGGATTGGGTCATGGATTGACTAGGTAATAGAAAGGATTGGGTCACGGATTGACTAGGTAATAGAAAGGATTGGGTCATGGATTGACTAGGTAATAGAAAGGATTGGGTCACGGATTGACTAGGTAATAGAAAGGATTGGGTCATGGATTGACTAGGTAATAGAAAGGATTGGGTCATGGATTGACTAGGTAATAGAAAGGATTGGGTCATGGATTGACTAGGTAATAGAAAGGATTGGGTCATGGATTGACTAGGTAATAGAAAGGATTGGGTCATGGATTGACTAGGTAATAGAAAGGATTGGGTCATGGATTTATAAGAAAAGGAGACAACTGGGTTATACGTATCAAGAGTTTAATGTTGAAGTATACAAGTGTGTAAATCAGCAGACATGGGTAGTGGGGTGTGTAAACTACATACATACAAACGTCACGCATTCAAATTTCATACACACACGTCATTATGTAACATTTACCCAATAGAGCTAGTATACATCTAATCAATTATGAGTTCTAGGCCATGACGTTTTGAATGTATTTATATATATTTTTTGACATAAATCAAAGAGTTCTTGTCGTAAAGGGAGGCAAACAAACAGAAAGATCTGTGTTTCATGTTGAATATAAATATTTGATGTCCAGATAACATTTGATAAATATTGGAATTAAAGATTAGCCGATATGAAAACAGTGCACACACACACCAATGGGCAAGGTCAATAGTCAATGAAAAAATGTAATAATACTAAGTATATCAAAGCCATTCCCCTTTATAGACACGTACGTATTGTAGAACGTTAATGTGACATGACAAAATATACTTTAGAGTTGCAGATAATCAATCTACTCCCTAGGGACCCTAGTCCAAACCTCCTGCAAGACCACATGGGATGGCAGTGGGTAGGGTATGGACCTACGGCCATCGAGACAACCCAACGACAATCCTACATTGGTTTAGTTATACTAGCTGCTTTGGGCGGCAACAATCCAACGACTGACCAACAAGACCTACATTATTTGAATTGAACGTATGTTGGAGGGTAAGTATTGCTCAAATTAAAATGACATTTAAGAATTCAGAGCACAGATAGTCGTACTTTAAAGCCTGTCTGTACAAATCTTTATGATAGTTATTGTATACAAAGAAAAAGAGCCTTTATATCAAAACGTTAGCCAGATATCATATTTGTTGATTAGTGCATCCAGTATGAGCATGATAAATATTCATTAGGCTTATGTTGTAATAATGAATGTAGAAAGCCCAAAAGGAGACAGTAATTTGAGATGTTCATTTGCTATGACAAGTAATTTTAAGGTTTGAAATGTAAGCATTAGGCCTAGTCGTCCTCTGAGAAGATCACATATGTTGTGTGTGTGTGTGTGTGTGAAAGGGAGAGAAGTGGTGGGGTATTAGGGAGCAAGGGCAGACAATGGTTATGTCAGCGTTAGATGTGTCTAAATATGTAAGTCACAGCTGGGGCTGCGTAGTCAAGGGAGATGTAATATTCCCCATTGCTCTTCGGACTTCAAGACAAATACTTATTATAAACATATTAGAAAGTATTCTGGTTACCGTTGTCTTAATGGAACAAAACTTTTAATAATATCTTTATGTTTTAAATGTCATAAGAACTATTTAGGCTATGCTGATAACACATGTGTCATGTATAATGCAACACTTGAAAAAAAAGAAAGAAAGAATGAGAACAAGAGGTAATAAAATTAAAGAAAGTTTTGTAGTACGATGATGATAACGCCATTGTGCTGACATCGTCGCTTTACACTATTTGCATTATTTTATAAAAGATTTTTTTAAATTCATTTCCTTATGACAAAGAGGACACAATTATAATTTAATGTCGGTATGCGACCATTCTTTCTATAGCCACGTCCAATGACAGAAGGGCTACAGGAAACATACACTTCATGGATACATTATAGGCTAATGTCCTAGTTTTTAGAAAAGAACTTTATTGTCGGACGTAGTTGCCATGGTAACAAAGCTAATGTACTCATTGTTGCCACGTGAAGGTGGGTGACTCTTAGTCGGGATTTAAAAGGGAGTCCAAGGTTCCAGCCGAATCTAATCGCTGGCTAATTGGAGATAATTGACTTTCTTGATGGAGATTGATGAATGAAGATGGACCATTGGGTTTCAAATAACCATTGACTATTTGGTACTCTATTTAAATATAAGGTTTCATGTATAATTTAAACATTTTGTATCTCTAGTAAGTAGGTCGATATCTCGAATGTAAAGAATGTCAAGTAACAAACTATACATAATTTACATAAGGAGCACAAAATACATTTTAAAAATTAAAAAACAAAATCATTCCCTACATATAGACCTACAACAATTTAAAAAGATTTATCATCATTTTGAAGGCTATAATATGATATAGAATACAACTATAACAAGGTATATAACAACACTATAAAAAGACATAAAAATAATGCAATATAAATCTATGATATAAAATACGGCAATAAAATATATAACACTTCTATAACATGATATAGACCTATGTCACAGCTATGGCAAGGTATACAAAACGACTATAACAAAATGTGTATGTATATATATATATATATATATATATATATATATATATATATATAATATAAACATATATATATTTATATATTTATATATATATATATATATATATATATAGAGAGAGAGAGAGAGAGAGAGAGATAGATAGATAGATAGATATAACACGATTGTAACAATATATATGCCTAGAGCAAGTCATACAAAACGACCATACGAAGAGAAAGGTGTTAAAAAAACGATTATCAAAAGGTAAATGAATAGAGTGTTTTTTTACCGTATTTACAAACAGTAGGGCCTACTTCACATGAATTCAACAGCTACTGTTGATACATTAAGAAACTATTTGTCACACAATGATATCCACGCAAAGCACACACACACCCTGTCACGAATAGTGTCCTGTATTCTAAATAGTCCAAACAAAAATAGTCTCCACCTTTTCCCACGTTTGTGTGGGAGACAAACTTGTCTAGTTGCGGCCCACCTTTAGACAGCGAGCGCTCGGAGTGTGATCGAATGTAACAACGGTGACGCCTTCAAAACGAAGCTGTGTTATCATTCTGTTACACCCGTGAAGAGGAGTTCGAACCCCACGAGCCTGGATAGATATCTTTGTGTTGCTATCAGTCTAGGCGTGACCAATGCATAACCTGTGCACTTAGGACTAGATCTAGATGGTTAACAATTTAACCAATGTTTTTTTTTAGTACACAATCTGTAGACACAAGTAGGTAAATAACTGAAACACACACACACACACATATATATATATAATCGAGTGGGGAGAAACATGTTCATATTTCGCTCACTTGAAATGTAGGTGTGTGTGTGTGTGTGTACAAAGTCAAACCCCACCCTCCCGCGCCGTTCTCTCTCTCTCACACACACACACACACATACACACCCACCCACATTACTGTGTCTATCCTTTCCCTCTTCACCTTACATGTTAAAACATTTTTTTTTTATTCGGGAAAAAACAACAACTTCACGCTAGACAAGCCTTGCTGTAAGACCTCTAAAAAGCGAGTCTTTTAAAACTAGTGTACCTCACAAAACGAAACTACGATTGTTATAAGTAAACTAGTCGACCGGCTGCGTAGCATACGCCGCTATTTTACAGGGCCGGCCTTAGATAACCGCAGTGGGCTCCGCACTTATACGACCGCAGTGGGCCCCGCACTTTCATAGGACCCGCTCTTATTCAAGGTATATACATTATTTAAATTAAACCATTATATAGCTTATATTAGATTTCCCGTGGCCTCCTGTCGATTTATCAGGAGCTCCTGAAAATCTCCTGAAATTGCAAAATATACGAAAAAGTCCTGGAAATATTCGGAAATTATTAAAATCTTTAGAAAACTCATACGAATCTCCTGAAATATATAGACAAAAATTGTCATTTTGGGGTGTCATTCAAAATGGAAAACGCCAATCCTACGCGCGATAAATTAAAACGGCATTATGCATTAGCCGTAATTGTGTAATCTGGTGAAAGAAGCTTCTTGTGCCTCAAGGTAATGAAGAGTTACTTGAAATCAACTATTCTCGTAGATTGATTGAAACATTTGGTAATTCTTGCTATTGAGCGTGATCTATGTAGGAAACAGAATTATTATGATAGACTGTATGACTTCGCTACACGCAAGGCTCGTAAAGTAATTCTGTACGTAAAAAAGAATGAATAAAATGCAAAGACGAATTTATTTTCTAAAACAAACTCTTAAATTTCACAAATTATCCGTATCCCTACTCAAACTTGGCCCCGCGAAATCCGTTTCGCATAGGGCCCCACAACGGTCGAGTCCGGCTCTGCTTTTAAGTGAAGGTTGAATACAAAGTAGATTACTGGTTCTCCCCTCGCCCCTCTTTTTTCGCCGCTACTTGAGGTAGAAATAAAAAAAAGAGTGATTTTTCTTGGTCACAACGGTCCGGCCCTGTTATTTAGTGACGGGTGATTACTACTTGTTCTTTCCCACCCCCTCTTTTTTTTCCTGGCGTAACTCTAGTTCGTCCGACTTGCGGAAATAAAAGAGTGATCTTTCCTTTACTTCTTGCTTGCGTATCCAAACTCTTGAGCCATGAAGAGAATTATAGAGAGAGAGATAAATCATATTAAAATATAATAGTTTATTCACTTTAGATTATGTGTTTACGATGTTAAAGTGAAAATGAATAAAACTGAATTGAAATACTTATTTCAGGTATGTAACATAAGAACTTGTAGACTTATAAGCTACTGTAAATAGAATATATATAACACTACTCCACTCATATATTACAGAAATTTTAAACACTTTTCAAGTTCTTTTAAAGAAATGTATAAGAAAAGGTCTTTTTACTACACTAAGACGGTCATTCATAAAATAATACAAATGAGAATATAAGTAAATATACCAGGCAAAAAATGAACACTGAGGAAGGCTTCAAAAGGGATGGACTTAAAAAAAAAGAGTAGAAGCAATGTTAATAGGAGATCTTATTAAGTCTAACACCTTGCTGGAAACCACCAACTAGATCCCGTTTAAAAATTATTCTTTCCATAATGGAAGATGTATAGTTCATAACTTACTGTGTTCCTATGCCCAACGGTCAACGAAGGTGCCATATGGCCAGCTCAACGATCACCCTCCTTTGCTTTGCCAACGCGTGTCATGTACTCATTTGTTATCAGTCGACTCAGGGGTGTCCTTAAACAAACTCCACCGGCTTTCAAACTCAAGAACTCATGGTTAAGAGCCAAGCGCATTTTTTTTTTCTAAAGTTGTTACATATTTACTGTAAAGTTCAGAAGGGTATGTTGCTCTAACCATAACTTCTGCCGCTTATTCAAAACTTGGGAAGTTCTTCCTTTCAAATAAATCTAAAGGATACTTTTTTTAGACAAATAAAAATATTATAAATTAAAAGCAAGGGGAGATTATTGTTTCAAACTAGAAACTAACATTTTCTTATTGATTCAGATTGACACACTAGTCCAAATCAGAATACACAACTATAGCATTATTTAAATCTATAAATGTTATAAATATTTTAGTTATCTCTCAGAGTACTGACAATATTCAGGACTATCAAGTGTAGACGCTAATGTAGTGGGCTATCTACTTGTATTTGAGTAAAATACAAAACATAAACAGGCTTGGAGAGGTCCTGATATTTTACAATGCACACACAATTGATAAACCAAATTAAATTTTGTAACCTTTTTGGATGCCATACATATGTTGGGGTGATCGCGTGCTAAGAGTCATTTATAAATCATCCCTATTCTAAAGACAATCAAAGTTTTGGCATTTATTTAACTACATTAGTTAACTACATCATTTTCTGAATCTAATTCAAAATTTGCATTTTTTTTTCTTGTCTAAAGTGGCGATGATTGCCCATTTCTTACAAATTGAGAGTGTCCATTAGGGTCCCGTTCAATTAGACAAGGCTTATGCATGAGAGATCTAAGCCACTTTTGTCGGGAATAAGGTTAGCTGCATAAACTGGATATATAACGCAGACGAACAGCTCTGAATCTAGTTATACATAACACTATTGGTGATTTTCAAACATGGCGGCATGATGGAGACAAACCAATAAATAGCAAGCGCATTGGTATATCCGGTGTACAGAATACGGATATATTGTTCAACGAAATATTTTGAACAAACTGTACGATATAGATTTAAGCTTTTGTGCACTTTTCTGCACTATAGAATTAATTTTCTAAGCTTCGGGCCTCTCTTTAATGTACACCTCAGAACGGCACCAAAGTAACCCGGACCAGTTTCACCACCCGTTGCTGGCGTAGCTCATTCCACTAACAAGACGAACGGTTGATTCAACCGAGACGCCGTCGAGAGACTGGAATTCTCGGGCAAAATTGTTGTTAAAAAAAAGTAAATTACCCATTTTCAGACCTTGCTATCTATAAGGCAGGGTAGATGATGTAAAGGTCATCTATTTCTTTGACCAACGGTTAGAGTCTCATGAGGTCAGCACAATGACCAACCGCCTTTACTTTACCCAACTAATGTCACGTACCCATTAGAGTTGGTTGGACTCAGGGACGTCCCGAAAATAAAAATCCCAGTCTTTATCTTGATTTGAACCTGGGACCTCTCGGTTTCGAAGCCAGGCGTTTTACCACTTGGACATAGACTTACACCAAGTATATGTCGAGTCCTCACAGAGAGGAAGACCGTACCCCCTCAGTTCACACTCTATTGAAATAGAGCACACACTAAAAGCGAAGCCTTAATCATTTTAAGCATCGTTCATCATTCTACTAACAAAAGGCTGCGATCTCTTCCCCATCATACAGTAACAATAAAATGATCTAAATTGACAGCCACTTTTATACTAGACATTTGGGACTCCGAGACTCACAGCTTCACGCCATGAGGAGCGATCGAGAGCTAGTGCTTCTCAGCCGTGAATGTCGATATCGCATTCCTTGAAGGAGCTCTTGAGAGTGTCTTTATAGCGCTTGTATTGGCCTCCTTGGGAGCACTTTCCTGCACATAACTCCCCGTACAGAGCTGTGAGTCTCGGAGTCTCAAGATTTGAAGCAAGAAGAATGACCAGGGCGAAAGTGCGCCGAACCAACAAAAAGTTGAGAGAAGAAGCAGGTCTATCTGTAACTGACCTAACCCACCCATGCCACGTAAGCGGCCGGATTTTCAAAGCGAGGTTTGGACTTTACAGCCATCTTCGAGTCCATAGGAAATGAGAAATGAGCTCATCTTCGACCACGAAAGAGGAGCTATATATATATATATATATATATATATATATATATATATATTTATATATAGACATTTGGGGGTAAAAGCAGGAGGCGCAGCTATTTCGGCGAAGCCGTTTTAACGCTGGGTAATTGGCGCTAAACGTCTTTATCACATTATAGATGTGTATTTTATTAAGCGCTTAAAAGGAATGATAAATATTTATGTTTTGTGTGTGTCTTTATGCTCTATCGTGATTGTTATGTCAACAACAAACGTTATTTTAGTCCGTGTCTTATGGGGTTTAGGTTCGTTCTGTTATTATTGTTATATCACTATTATTGCAATGTGTTTGTGCAGGGGCTCACAGAGTTCGAACCCGGGACTATCGAAACGAGCTATCCCTAGTTCGCAACAAGCGTTCATGAACTAGACAAAATTATTGAATGTGTACTATAGATACTAGAAATACTATAGTATAGTGACAAGTCAATGTGGAGTATACAAAGATTTGCGTTTAATAAATTATCGTGGGAAACTTTCACTAAAAAAAACCAACAACAAACGGTGGCCTCGTGAAGTCGTACAATTTGCACACCTTAGCCCCTTAGGCCTCTGGGGGGCCTCAATGCACAACCGTAAGTCGGGGCCAGAATGAATGCACCTTTTAATGTTTGAGATACGATTTGAACTTGATTTTGCCCTATGTTTGTCAGTTATTCAAATGACTTAATTCAGGCAGTGAATGGTGGTGTACTAGCACACAAGGGGAATGAACAATGCTGTGTATAAAGTCACAATGGCGAGTGGATAATCTATTCTTGGCATGACTGCCACTTACCTAAATATCAGCAAGATCTAGATCTACTAGCCTGTGAAAAACTGCTTTTCTTTAAGCCTGACTATACGTTGCTATTTACAAGCTATACTGAATACATGTGACATTATTCAAAGTTTTCAATATAGCTAGCAACTTTTTTTTTTAATGACTGTAGATTATTCTTACATTTATCGTGGCTTTCCACGTCCACCGCCGCCCTTTCTTTACTATTCAAAGATATATGAACAATATTTTTTTAGCGGCCCTCGAAAGTGGACAAGACACTGTTAGTTTTTGTGGAATGTCTGTCAGTCTGTCCGTCCGTCACGTTTAGATCTCGTAAACTAGAAAAGAGTGAAAATCCGACATCATACTATTTTAGACCATTCAAAGTTCTGATGCAACTGCTACTTTTTTCTTTTCTTTAAGCGACATCTCGAATTTTTAAAATCACTTATGCAAGCAGTTTTTTTCATAAAAATACACCACTTTTACAACTATTCGCTATTAATAGTAATAAACACTGGAGGCTCCTTAGTAACGAAGATGGCAATTTACCATATCTTCAATACATTTATGCAAACGTTTTTATATTTATTGCCAATTTTTTTACATTTATATTGCTAAGTTAAGTAAGTTCTGTTATACTAACTACTACATTTACACAAAAAAATCTATTTAGTATGCATATAAGTTGGACATAATTTAAAACAACAATTAATAAGTAGTTTTTCATATTATCGCATGAACTACAGCATGGCCACAGTAGATAATAGAAAACTAAACAAAAGGAAATTATTTTTTTTTAAGAATATGTTTTTTTACTTGATGAATAATACATTGTCCCTTTACAAAACAATTAGAGCAATTATATATTCATTATGAGACATTAGTTAGGCCAGGTTCACATCTAACTTCACCTTCACTTTCACCTATCCTTCGTTCCGTGGACCGCTGGGGCATTACACAAGATCTGTCAACCTTCTTTCTCCATTCTTCTCTGTCATTTGCCTTTGATAGAATTTCATTCTGATGTTCTTTCTGAAAATATTGAAACCTGCCTTTTTACCAGCCTGGGTGGACCACTTCGGGGGCCGATTTTGAGTTTGTGTCTCCACACAAACTGTCTTTGTAACCTTGTTTTCTCTCAGGCTTAGCTTTGTATTGAGACCTTAATCCCTAGAGCGCATTCTGTTTCACTTGTGATTACTGATATCATGTCGCTTACTTTAACCAATTTCTCTTACACTCTTTCTCTGAGCCTCTTCTTGCTAATTTTTTCTTAGTATCTTCTTACTCTATTCTCTTAGTCTCTTCTAGTATGCTCGATTTTCTTAGTACAAAGTGCCGAGCTTCTCATGAATAATTTTTTTCCCGATAATAAATATACATTATCTAAATATTTGTGCTGGAAAATCATTGATAGTGAAAATAAGGATCCGATAACAGCCTGATCTTTGTAATCTTATGCAAAAAAATAAATAAAATAAATTGTTCTAATATGTGAAATCCTTCAAACCGCTTTAGTGTTGAGTCCCTATTATTTTTATATATTATAGAAAAAGTATCCCTTTCAGACCTTGTGATTTATGGGGCAGATGATGTGAAGCCCACGGTTTACAAGGGCTTTATGTGGCCAACACAACGACCAACCACCTTTACTTTCAACCAAATAAGTCAAGCATCTATTGGGTGGACTCAGAGGCGCCTAACAAATCCTGAAATAAAAAATCGTGGTTTTCACCTGGTTTTAAAACCGAGACCCATCTGTTCGGAAGCCAAGGGCTTTACCACTCGACCACTTTCCTCTCATTATATATTAATGTCTAAAAGAAAAAAGCAAAGAGATTTGCGCTACTTTGTTTCTTTATTCACTTTCCATTTAATAAACCAGTATAATGGTTTTTTTTAATTTTATACTGGGCTATCAAAGCAAATTGACGATTTATTTATAATCATATGTCGAAATGACATAAAACATCGAGTTGACATTGTCATGTGCTCGTAGACATGTTTTCAACTATTTCTACTTCTGTTGTTTTCCCTCTCTGCATATCTCTCTCTCTCTCTCTCTCTCTGTCTCTCACTATTTCACTATACTACTGAGTGACTTCAGATCCAGACGTCTGTAAAAGCGAGTATTGACATTGATCTAGTACGTCAAGTGCACAGAACTCGTACTCGAGATCATGTTCGACGTGCCTTCCTTATGGGCTCCTTGTTATGAGTTGCCATTCCTGTTTAGAGCAGGCACTGTATTGTTCTGCCCCAGTCTGTTGATCCAAACACTTCTGTTTTTTTTTTGTGTGTCCTCCCATTACCTTGTGTCTGGATGTTTTATTAGTCTTTTGTCTTCTGACGCCTGTGATAGCGGAGATGTTTAGTCCTGAGCTTTTAACTCAAATCTAAATTAAAACGGTTGTTTTCCTATTTTTAGAATTCGGCACAGTTTCTGAACCTTAAGAGAAATTGTCCTGGGAAATGGAATGTGAACCTAAACAAAAAAAATAACTCTTGACAAACGTCGAAACACACGCACACACAAACACGCATCATGCAGTCATACAAACACGCACAATTACACAAACACGCACATACAAACAAACACGCACACAAACACGCAAATACAAACATAAAGACGCATATACACACACAAACACGCACACTCACAAACACGCACCTACACAAACAAACACACAAACACACACATAAACACGCAATACACATACTAACACACTAATAGTAGCACGGAGTTTAGCACAATAGGCCTATGTATACATGGGAAACTCGTGACACGTGATTACAAGTGACCTCGTTTTAACCCAGTGTTGCCCCGAGTTTTTCTCCTAAGGGCCATATGAATGTTCAACACGCGGGTCACGGGGGCCCATCAACTCAAACGCTCAATGTTGCCAAGTCTCTGCAGGTTCATCATGCACTGTCTGAGGGGCCGCATAGCACCACGTCATTGGCTGGATATGGCTCACGGGCCCTAGTTTGGACATCGTTAATTTATTCGTACCTGTTAGACTTCTAACTATTACACGAAAAGGAATTTGTGGGCGAGATAGTTGGCGCGTAGTGGGACTTAGCGGTGGCGAGTGAAAAAATTGCCCCAGGCCCCGGGCCTTAAGGAGGCCACGTGCTAAATACAATATTTTGTCACCGTCCGCCCATCTTACAAATAATCGTGGTATGACTGTAACGGCATTCGTCCAGAGCTCCGAGCATTGCTAAGTTTTCTTCTGGCCGTGTGGCAATGATATTGAAAAGTGAATTTTGTTAAGGCAAAGATCTACAAATATCTCAAAGTATACCATAAATGATAAAAAAAAAAAACAACCTTATAACTCTAGAACTAAGTCTCTAGAACAGACGGTAATATCAGCTTTATTGATTTGCCCACTCCTGTAATTCAGGCACTAAGAGGAATGGGCGGGAGGGGGGGGGACCCAACGCTAATACGATTAAAGCCTAACTGCAATCATTCAGAACACAATACACACAGGACGGATTCAATGTGTCACTTTGATACGCGTGGAACTACTTGAATCTAGTCAGTGTCACAAATGGATCTCGTTTTGATAATCAGGCCAACACCTCATGTTATCTGTTACTCAGTTTCAGCAGATCAAAATGAACAATACTGTAAATCTTTTATAATTTGAATGAAATTATTTTTTTTTCTTCACATTTTTAATTAACTTTTTTTTAAAGGTTAGAAAATTCAGCATCACGGTGACCTGCTAACTATTGTAATAAAACACAAACTAAAACTCTATGGCTATATTACAAGGTCTTCCTTTAGGAAAAAGAAGAGGCAGACAGAGAAAGCGTTGGGAAGACAACATAAAAGAATGGACGGGCCTGTCATTTAAAGAGGTTCTATCCAAGGTAAAAGACAGGTATGGAGAAAGACGGTCGTCAGATCTTGCGTGGTGCCCCAACAATTCAACAGACTAATGGACAGGTGAAAGCGAAGAAAATTAAAAGAAAAGAGACTTGGCCACAATAATAATAATAAATAATAATGATAAAGTAACAAAGTAATAAAAGAAATAATCTATTTAATTTCACATTTCTTTATGACATTTTTCAGCACTTTAAATTCTGCAAACTTCATAACCCGTATCCTGGTCATCATGAAGGGGTGATCCAGAAGTGGAGGCATACACATTTTATACATACTTTTATAAACGGTTATAATGGCAATGTACTTTTATTACGACATTCATCAACCGAACTATTTTTTTTAGACTTCCATCTTTTTTCTTTGATGCTGAATAACAATTAGTGATTGGCTGGTCGAGTGTTATGCTCTTGGGACTGTCATCCCAATGGTTCCGGGTCGGATCTCGGTCAGCCGTCACACCCTACATCGCCCCCGTTCCCTGTGGTCCTACAAGAGGTTTGGCCTAGGAAGTAGAAATCTGTGTAACTAGTTCCGCTTTTTGGGGTATACGGATGATACGGTATGCAGAGCTAATAAAGCTATGTCCCTTTCAAGGTGTTTAGGTCTAATAGTGTTTACGCTCTGCTTAACACTGCGAAATAACATTTCTAAACACTTCTGTAGTCGTACACAATACTATCAATAGGATGGAAGTATCAAAACAACAGTCTTACCGATCATATATCATAATAAAAAAACAAATGGGCAACTAATGAACGGTAATAAAGAGACGATTATAGAGACGAGTATCTACCACTTTTGTACTTGTCGACACGGACGTTTCTGTTGCGCATCTTGGACATGGCGTATTTCATCTATTTTTTTTTCAAAATCTCTTCCAATCTTCCTGTTTTAATTTTTCTCACGTTTTTCCTTAGGCTCATTTATATCACGGCGACATTTACCAATATCGCTTTCTCTTCTTTTTCTCAAATAATTGATTTTATCACTTTAAAAAATGTAGACCGGATTTAAAACAAAAAAATGTAAAAAAAAACAAAAATATAAAAAATCCTTTTCTTTTTTTAAAAAAAAAGCTTATCTAAAGGGCAAGAACTCCGCCCTTAAAACAATATCTATCAATAATGTATACGCTATTATATTATTATTATTAGATATTAAACAAAATAATTAATTGCCAATAGCTAATGGACTGATTAAGTATTTTTAACAATTGATTCATGTTTTCTTATGTCCGATGAATAATTGTTTAACTTGATCGGAGAATGCGTGAAGGAGAATTAGTGTTGACAATCAATTAAGGGGACTAAACCCAACACACTTAGCCACATATGGGAATACTGAAGGATTAGTTCCCTGGTTTGGGTTAATTGACTAAATGGTCAATTTTTTGTTTATTGATTCATATCTTGTCTTTGTCAATAAATAATTTTGCGAAGTTTATAATTGATCCGAGAATGGGTGTGGGAGAAATAACGTGTACACACTTTTACCAGACAGACAGACAGACAGACAAGATTTATAGAAAGAGGGGATAAATGTTCAAAATGTATCGTGAAAATTTTCGATAACGTCTCTAACAAATTAAGCTCGTGATGTAAATGAGCAGGCGATGAGAATGTGTACAGTGCAATGAGTCTACCTGTTAGAACAACGGTAGCTTATGACGAAAACAGGTAGCCGCAGATCTGGGCGAGGCCACATTCCCTGCATCTCCTTCTCACCCCCTTCTCTCTCGGTCCAGGACCAGAGGGCGGAAAGATAAAGTGGAGCACGACAGGTCACTGTGCTGGTGTCGTTAAGTCGCTTTCCTGCTGCGTGTTTCTTTTTTTATTTTTATTTTTTAATACCACAGGCCGCAGTGACATGAATCCGGATATTACTAGTCGACTTAATTTGACTTTTAAAGGGATTGGAGGAAGCCGCTAGCGGATCTTAGGGAAGAGGGGCTAGAAACCCTTTGTTGAGATTGATTGAAATGAAATACACAATATTATTCAACTTATTTGTAGATAATACAATTATATGCTTAGTATATTCATGTATCTTATATTTCGAATTTTCTTCCGTATAACTTGAGAAGAAAATGGTGGTAAACCAGGTGTATAACAGGAAATAAATTATGAATGGCCAGGGTGTGGGAGACAACCGCACTGTGTTTAGTGTAATTAGTTGAAAAATAACCATTTTATAAAAGCCTTAAATAATTTTGTTTTAAATTTCCGGTTAGATGGTTTTCCACTTTTTAAATACACATTTTTTAATTGTTAATATTTCAAGAACGTTCCTCACCCGTCTCATTGTTTGTTCCAGGGAGACACACTTCAATTCTAACATTCTACATGTACATCGTTATAGGGGGACACACTTCAATTCTAACATTCTACATGTACATTGTTATAGGGGGACACACTTCAATTCTAACATTCTACATGTACATCGTTATAGAGGGACACACTTCAATTCTAACATTCTACATGTACATCGTTATAGGGGGACACACTTCAATTCTAACATTCTACATGTACATCGTTATAGGGGGACACACTTCAATTCTAACATTCTACATGTACATCGTTATAGGGGGACACACTTCAATTCTAACATTCTACATGTATGTTTGGTATCTGGAAATGTTAACTTTGATTTATTTATTTAGAATACTCTTGCGATCAACTATAAATAAACAAAAGGTCTCTTAAGACGTTGAAAGATTATGAATGGGCCGTCAAAAACAAACCTTCAGTTTGTGTGTCGGGTAAACTCCTGGATTTCAGTTTCTAATCAGACAAAGGAATTAAGACTAGTGTTCTAGAAATGTAAGCCTTTTTACGTATTAATAATTTTGTTATTAACTTAAATTACAGTAGGGCAACAAAAATAACAAAAAATATTGGGGTCAGAAATGTTAGAAACATGTATGAAGCTCATGGCCTCCATTTTGGTTTCGACTTTCCACAAGTATCTGTCTTTTTTTTTGGGGGGTAGAAGTAATTGAGAAGGTAATTAAGATTCATACCATTTTGTTACCAAACTTTATTGGAAAATACATTACAATGACCTAATACATTACAATGACCTAATACATTACAATGACCTAATACATTACAATGACCTAATACATTACAGTGAAATAATACATTACAATGGCGTAATACATTACAATGACGTAATACATTACAATGACCTAATACATTACAATGACCTAATACATTACAATGACGTAATTCATTACAATGACCTAATACATTACAATGACGTAATACATTACAATGGCGTAATACATTACAATGACCTAATACATTACAATGACCTAATACATTACAATGACCTAATACATTGCAATGACCTAATACATTACAATGACCTAATACATTACAATGACGTAATTCATTACAATGACCTAATACATTACAATGACGTAATACATTACAATGGCGTAATACATTACAATGACCTAATACATTACAATGACCTAATACATTACAATGACCTAATACATTACAATGACCTAATACATTGCAATGACCTAATACATTACAATGACCTAATACATTACAATGACCTAATACATTACAACGACGAGTTATACTGCTAAACTGCTCTCACATAATGTTAGTTGAATTGAAAGCGGTAACGGAAAATAGGAAGGATTTAATGAAAGCTTGACATTCAGCAATCTCCAGCAGTAAATGTGTAACAAGAGCTTTAAAAAATAAATTTAGTTTAGACACAAAGATAACTCTTGGAAATTAAAACCACGGATGTCATGGGAAACAAACTGGTGATCAAAGGACAATAACAAGTACACATTTTTTTAAAATTTAAATCCACATCTAGGTATTTCAATGTAAATATTTATTTCACATCAAAATCAGTGACGACATTTAACCTATATCTGAAAAGTGGAACAACGGTCTCTCTCTCTCTCTATTGTATATATATATATATATATATATATATATATATATATATATATATATATATATATATATATATATATATATATATATATATATATATATATATATATATATATATAATCAATACCAAATTATTCCATCCAGGGCAGCGTGTTCAATGGGCCGAGGCCGGTCGCACTCTACTAGGACGCACCAAGCTAAGACTCTAAGTAGTTGAATGACAAAGAGAAAGGCCCCAGGCCTGACAAGACTTTTAACGTGTCTTTCAACAAGAGGTCACACCGTCACACTGTCTTGAGCGCAAGTACTTTTGGGATATTACCATTGATACATTCAAACTTACTTCACATTAAAAAGACTTGCCTTATGGGTGTTGCTGTGTTCATTTAATAAGCATACATTAACAAAGAGAAATCTACACACCTATAGAGATGTAAATGAACTCGGGTACTGTGGTCCTCAGTTCAAAAGTAGACCTGAAGCGCGAGACACATTTTTTAAAACTCTAATTATAATAATAGCAATAACAATAAATGACTTTGTTGGCTGAGATAAATAATTAATTCAGCTAATAAAAAAATGAAATAAAACTTAAAACTAACAATTAAAAACTGAAACAAAACTTACAACTAACAATTAATAGCAGCACAAAAAAAAATGATAATATGCAAGGAAGAAGTCCTATTTAGAAGTGATAAAGAAATGAATGGATACTAATGTAAAGCAAAAATCGACCAGTTCTCACCCAAAACTTCCCAAAGAATTATTCTATACCGACAAGATCCGTGAATATTTAGTTCTCTTCTGAACCGTGCACAACAGAAAGACACAGCATCTACTGAAAATTGGGACTAGCGAAACCTAGAATCCTGACCAAGCTCCTTCTAAAAGGTTACCCGTTTAGAACCAGCAATTTATGGGTCCAGATGATGTAAAACTCATCTGTTTCTATGGCCGAAACAATGACAAATCGCTTATACTTTACAAAACCTAAGTCAGGTTCCTCTTATACTCGAATCTTGAATTCTAAATTCGAATATTCGACAGCCCTTCGGAAGCCAAGAACGTGAACACTTAGCCATTACCACCCACATCTCCTTCAAGGCTTCATAATTTATAAAGGCCCGAACAAGATGCTGGACCCAAAACACCCCTTGTACTAGGAAAAACTGTATAGTTCATCTCAGATCTAGTTCTTAAACTAGTTATTTGAACCCTACAACATAATCATGAATCAGAGACGTGAAGGACGATAACTCAGACAGCACGTTTTGCTCTTGTCCCAATGCCAATACAATGAGACATTCATTCTAAAGGAAACAGGGTTTTCCCAATTTCATGCACGCTTGTGTTAAGTCAAACATTAAAAGTAGGCGTACACCATTCTATCAAGTGTATCCTAGGAAGGGTTTAAGACCGGCCCTGTCCTAAGATGTTTCTATCAAGTGTATCCTATGAAGGGTTTAAGACCGGCCCTGTCCTAAGATGTTTCTATCAAGAGAGCCACTTCCGTTGACTACGAATATTTACGATGGCGTGACGGAGCCACTTTAGTAGCTGACGGAAGTTACGATGATATTTCATTGTTTTTCTGACATGTACCTGGTGGGTAGCAACAGCTTTTAATTCTTTTTGTTAACTTAGAGCCAGGGAGAGGATTGTAGTTTGGGTGTGCAGTTTAAAAGGCTCCTTTTTTTTTGGGCTCAACTGGATATAGAATTAAACTTGATTTACTTCCAAACCTAGTGGATGAATAATTGAGTAAAAGTTTGATAGAATAATTGCAGGGTAGTTTCACTTTCACCGTTTCAAAGATGAGCAACAAATTGAAAAAAAAAATACTTTAAAAAGAAAACACCGTAAATAAGGGAAAAAACTCCACATTTATAGACATAGATCTCAATATTATAAGATTTATATTACTTTTGCAACACCAAACAACATTAATTAATTACCATTATTTAACTAACTGATTATTTCTTTCTTTGATTGATTCGTGTTTTGTCGGAAACAATGAATAACTGCGCAGCAGAGTTTCAACTTGATACGAGAATGGGACATGAATGATACAACGTGTTCTAAATTTGTATGGAGGATATGTTCCGCATTGCATTTTATGTTAATAAAGATTTATAGGCCTATTTGATAATACATTTATTGCTGTTGGTTATTTGCATAGTTTATTGTAAAAACAAAAGTATCTACGATAACAATAATCTTATCGCAAAGTTTATCTCGTTGACGTTTCTCATAACTCATTTGATATTTTGTTTTACAATTTTATTGTTAGATTATCATTACACACAAGACTAAATGACTTCATAGACTGAGTTTTGTTTTTTCTCATATCTTTGGGACGTTCCTCGGAAATGAAAATGCAGGCAGTGGGATTGAGCCATTGAGGTGGGGAGGGGTTGACGTCATTATGATCATGATGACAGTCTGAAATGTAATCCCATTGGACAAGTAGATCTATTGTATTCATGCACGTTTTATAAAACAATAAAGTGCCACGGTTTTGTTACTTTGTAGTAGCTCTATTGTTTGTTTGTTTTACATGTTTCGGATGTTCTTGCAGAGTTGAAGATAGTTTACTTCCTAGTCCAAACCTCCCGCAGGACGACGGGGAATGGGAGCGGGCAGGGTTTGAACCTGGGACCATCGATAAATCCAAACGACAGTCCAGCGCAAACCGCACGACCAGGCATCCATCCATCTATTGTAACTCTACACCGCGGACAGGACAATTTGTCATTACTTTATTCTGACTCTACACCAAAGACAGGACAATGGTTTTCATGTTTAACTATCACGCTAAAAATAATTGGCGATTCGTGTTCATTATTCGTTAATAATAGTAATAAGATTTCGTTTTTTTTTTTCACAGTTCGTTTGTTGTAACTTGTAACAGTAAGTTTTAGTAAGTTTTATATGTAACAATTAGTTATTTGTAACAAAAGGCTATTTGCGATATTTATTTGTAACATATAGTTATTTTAAATAGTGTATTTAAAAGTAAGTGAATTGTAATAGTTTGAACGCTTAGTTTTCTCTTGAATGATAGGCAGATTTATTTAGAATGGCACTACAACTTGCGCTAGGAATGTAGGAACTAAAAACAAACAAAGAAATGAAAAAGTGGAGAAATATTTTTTATTGTGAATCTTTTCTTACTCAACAGGGCCACGTTCAACTTTGAAAACATATTTGATCGTATTTTTTAGGACAAGACTCTGGCCCCAAAACCCTCCTATAGAACAAAAACTATACTGCCTGATCTGGAAACCACTGCGCAGTTCATCTCAGATATAGGATTACTGATCTAAATCTTTCGACATCTATATGAGAACGAAGAAGAAGTTAAGTCTGTAAGTTGCAGTTTGTTCTATTCGAGGTAGATGGATAGATAAATAATGAGGATGTAGCATGGGGTCTCGCAGGTTGAAAATGTCGGAAATTTAACAAAATGGAGTTTAGGGTGTTTATTTGTTCCATTCAGATTCAATTATTTATAAAACTTTCATTTTGACGTTGGCTGTTGACGTATATCTAAAAGAGTCTCGTTCTGCTAGATAAAAGTAACCGCAAGCTGGAGTTGTTCACTAGGTCTCAGAAAAAACAAACAACATGGATTATCTAAATGAGCATCACCCAGTTAAAACATAAGCAGCATATAGTATTGACAGTATTTATTTAAATGAGCATCACCCAGCAAAAAAGTAAGCAGTATATAGTATTTACAGTATTTATTTAAATTAGCATCACCCAAGTTATATCACAAGCAGCATATAGTATTTACAGTATTTATTTATATATCTCCTCTTACTACAAGATACGTCTCGTTTTTTAAATCACACATTCGCAGCATTCCACATTCACACTACGATGTGTCTCTTCTTTCTGCACGCATTCGCACCATTCCATTTTCACACTACGATATGTCTCTTCTTTCTGCACGCATTCGCACCATTCCATTTGCACACTACGATATGTCTCTTCTTTCTGCACGCATTCGCACCATTCCATTTTCACACTACGATATGTCTCTTCCATAGACATAAATAAATATCGACTGGCCGATAAAAGAGTTTTATGAAACGAAAATTTGTGACTTGCAATTTTGTGTACTTTATTATATTGCATTTATGAGCAGTATAAAAGTTAAGTATTCATATCTATTTCAGCCACACACCTATATATATTGTAAATAAGGAGGCAGTGTAGTTTTGTTTAATCTCTAAGAATGAAGATCATGTGATGTTTCATAATTCTGAAATACGAATACAATAGATATACATGTTTTCAAGTTACTTGAAGTAACTTCCTTCGGCCAGTCTATATTTATTTATGTCTATGGTCTCTTCTTTCTGCACGCATTCGCCCCATTCCATTTTCACACTACGATATGTCTCTTCTTTCTGCACGCATTCGCACCATTCCATTTTCACACTACGATATGTCTCTTCTTTCTGCACGCATTCGCACCATTCCATTTTCACACTACGATATGTCTCTTCTTTCTGCACGCATTCGCACCATTCCATTTTCACACTACGATGCGCACATAACATAGGATGATTATTTTAAAACTTACTTGTCATTTCCATTATAATCTTATTGCGTAATCCACATCCAGAAATAACACGAGAGTAGAATTTTGATCAATAGTATCAAAAGATCACAACAAATCTTAAATCTTGGAATCACTAGCTAGATGTACAGGACATCCAAACCTTGCTTCACTGTTTCAATACACGAACACGAATTTCAATCACTTTTTGGTTCTTCTGAACAAGTGATCCTTTTGATGAACTCTAAAAGCTTATTGACTTCAAAAGTTCAGATTTCACCACAGATATAGAGAAGATGAAACACAGTATATAGTTTAAAAAAAAAAAGACTAAAGTTGAAGCATCTAGTCAGAATGTAAGCACATATCCCCGAATGTTTGCACAAGTCTTCTGCACAGGAGAATGAAAGCCAACAGAATTGATCCTATGTTGAAATCTAAGTGTCACCCTGAATAAATAGAAGGCAAGCACAAGTAGACTGAGCAAGCGTGATTTGGATTTGAATAGAGCCTTATAGAAGACATACAAACTTAAGGACTCAAAAGAATGGGGTCCAGCTGTGATGTTGGGCTAGGAGGGTGGGGGACAAGTGGTCGGGGGGTGTGGTGGGGCGAGGAGGAGTAATCTTTTCAACAACTTTCTTTTCTCCAATTGTGAGGAGCTCTAATATTTCAATCTAACAAACAAGTTAAATATATATTAAAAAAAAAAAAAACTTTTTTAAAGACCTCACTTATATTTAGTGAAATTGCATCACTTATTTATTTTAAGCATTGGAGGCCATGTCGGTGCCATTTTTTTTTTTTGTATTTTAAAAATTAAATTACTGTTAAGGTAGGTTATAATGCTGCTAAGGCCATGTAATAGTCTCTATGCTTTCACTCCCTTTTTCAACAACACAAGCCACTGTACAACAAAACTAATTAATAACGACTAATTGATTAACTAAGTGGATGTTGTTTTTTTAATTGATTTATGTGTTGACATCAATAATTAAATAATTATGCAAAGTTTCCGCTTGATATGAGAGAGAGGGAGGTAATAGAGAGGACGTGTATACTATTTTGACCAGACAGAAAAGATTTGTTATGTGATAAGTCGAATAGACTTTTATAGTACTTTGTAGTAACTAAAAGAAATAAAAGTATAAGAGCTTATGTAAAGGAAAAAAAAGTTTTTAAAATGGTTAATGGGATATTGACTATTATTTTTCTCCTAACGTAATGCTTACTTGAGTGTTGTGGGGGCCTTTAAAATCGTGACCTTATTTATTAGAAGTGGCTGCAAATCAATCTTTCAAGCCTGGGGGCAATATGAAATGTCGAGTTCTGTTGGACCTATTGTTGTGGAGTGTGTGTGTGTCTGCTTGTTCCTATGGTGACGGTGCGAAGGGGTTAGGGACTGGTTGTGAATGATGCAAGAGAAGCGGCCATGTCATCAGCAGTCTCAGGTACGAGAGACGACTCCAGAATGCCAGAGTGAAAAAAATAAAAAAAATAGTTTCCCTTTCAGACTCTGCCATCTGGTCAACCGACGCTAATCACTAAATTTGCTGTCATCTGTGGACTAAAATTGATTCTGAATTTTGTAAATCACATCCTGCATCGGCAGTCAAACTTAAGTGGTTCATTCTGGCAGATTTTATTATTATTATTATATTTTTTGTAACATCACATGCCTATGAGTGAAGAACGAGATTTCAGTCCTTTAGCAAAAGAAGCAAAAAAAAAAAACATATATAAGAATTACTTTAATTTATTTTAGCCCTTTATTTTTGCCCTAAATAATTTAAACTGTAAATGTTTGATTTAAAAAATTGCTATTGTGTTCTATAACTTACTACCGGCATGGTAAATTTCTAGTTAGAATGACAAAGTGACTCTGTTGATGAAATGATTGCCTGATGTGATGAAACCATGTTACACTTGTGTGTTAGTTAATTAATTCAAAGCTTATGTTTTATTTATATCTTCTGAATGGTGAGTCAGTGTCATTAGGGGAAAGATGAACAGCTTCCTTCAACAACAAACCTCTCTTACGTCTTGTTGTCAGCATGCTAGGATTGTGCTGCTCAGTCTGAAGGTCATAACGACCATGTGTGAAAAGAAGTAGCAGAAGTTTATTGAGTGCCAGACAGCAACTACTGCACTGCGCGTGCGGTTTTCTGGTGTGACCTACATTTTATATAGCTAGTTGTGGAATACCAGGTCGAAGGTCAAAATGTGTTTTTCTGTGATTTGTTTTCAATCTGATTTTTTTTTTATCAACGAGAGTTGGTAATAATTCTATATTTATCTCAAAAGAATTACAAATCATGGTTAATGTTGCCAGTAGAATGATCGCTCTTTTATTCTGTAACTATATTTTATAAAATTAACTTTTAAAAACAACATGGTATAGTCCTTGTCTAGTCATAGTAGTATGTGTACATTATTTCTTGTTACATCACTTAAGTTCCTCTTTTAGACCTCTTGATACATATAGCAGAGGATGTAAATGTCATCTGTTTCTGTGGCCCTCGGTTCACAAGGGTGTCATGTGGCCAGCACAATGACCAACCACCTTTACTTTTCTCAACAAATGTCACGAGTTCTTCTTGTGAAGTAGGTGCTAAAGTGCTAATTCGTTGATGGTGATGAGGAGTGCTAAAAATTGTAGTCTCTTTCTTAATATGTCAGGTGTTGCAAGAAGTTACTTTAGCATGCCGGGGATTTTATATCTCTAGATTTAAATACTATCTTAGAGATTAAATAAGTGAAGATCCTTTTAAAACAAATACAGAACTTTAATTCAAAACTAGGAATCACTGCAATGTACTGTATCAAATAAAATATTCACATTTACTACTAGATTCAATACAAATACAAAACTGATCTCTATCAATTCTAACTCAAAACTAATGTACGTCTTTACTGTCTGAGAATCTCTACACGACTGACTCCCTCTTCGCGCCTTTATTCTCACTTTCAATTATGACCTTTGGCTCAACCAATGAAATTGTTTCCTTCAACCAATCAAATAATTTTCTATCAAGTGTTACACGCGTGATAGCTACGTCATTGGAATTACCGATGTTGGTCTTAATTCTTGACTTTATATTAAATTAATATTCGACATTGATACGTGACAGGTATTCATTAAAGTTGAATGGACTTAAAGCTCCCGAAATTAAAAATCCCAATCTACACCAGGTATTGAACCCGGAACACCTGGATTTGGAAGCTGAGCGCTGTACCACTCAGCCACTGCGCCTCAGTCTATGTAACATTTGTGCACTTAGCTTCACTTTTTAATTTTTTTTATTCGGTGTTAACATTTATTAAATTTTCCGTAACAAAACAATGTGATGTGCTCAGTCTTCCTGATTGAATGTTCTACAAGATTCTACAAGATAGAAGAGACACACGCTTGGCATTATATTTATTTAGAAGTTTCGTTGTTTATCAACTATTTAGATTGTTTTTTTTTTGCAATCTCAAGCTGAGTTTTTCAATGGCAAGTTTCTCAGAACTCTCAGATTAATTAGATTAGCATTACCCAGTCAAACCACTAACAGTATATTTAGATCAATTAGGGAATCGTTCTATGCGTCTGTTGCTTTAATTGCATAACAAGAGATATAGCAGGATTAGGAATTTTCTATTCCCTGCAAGTTCTTACAATTTCCGGAATTATATAGAGACAAGTGACAGTTTAGATGCGATTAAACCACTTAAAATGTAAAGCTTACATGCTAAAAAGTGTGTAATATTTGCGTCTTTCAGTAGCACATGAAATGACTTTTGTCTGGGCCCCCTGACTCGGCCCAGTCCCACCCACTCAATCATCCCTCAAATAGGCCTTAGAAATATTTGGATCTCTTTTGCCGAGTCTGGGCCATCATGGTGACAATCCTTTAAAGTTCTATAAAAAAGCGTTTTGGGTGTGTGTGTTTTTGTGTGTTTTTAGCGACCCCCGAAAGGGGAATAGACGATATTAATTTTGTCTGGTCTGTCCATCCGTCCGTTTGTCCGTCTTTCCCGTTTAGATCTCGTCAACTAGACAAGATATTGAAAATCATGATATTTTAGACATTTCAAAGTTCTGATGCAACGGCTACTTTTTTTTTCTGAAAGCGAAAAATGTTATTTTTAAAATCAACTATGCAAGCAGTTTTTCATAACAATACACAATTTTTACAACTATTCACTATTAATAATAAAAAACACAAGGAGGTTTTCAGTGAGGCAGGTTGCCATATTTGGAACACATTGCAGCAAACGGTTTTAGATTTTTTGTCAAAATTTTTTTTTTACAAATGTATTGCTAAGTTCTGTCATATACCTACTACATTTGCAAAAAAAAAAAATGTTTACTTTTTTTTTTAAAGAGAAAAAATCTATTTAATATGCATAAAAGTAGAAACTAATTTAAAACCACAATTACTAAGTAGTTTTTCAAATTATCTCGTGACCTGCACATGGCATAAACGAATATACCGGTGGAAATAATCTAGGAAATATTTTTTTCTTATCTTAAGGGTTTGAATGAGAGATTGACCCTTTTACAAAATCATCAGATCAATTAGATAATCATTATATGACATCAGTTAGGCCAGATTCACAGCTAACTTTACTCTCACTTTCACCTATCCCTTGGTCTGCTAGACCGTTGGGGCTACACACAAGATCTTTCAACCTTCTTTCTCCATTCTTCTTTATCATTTGTCTTTAGATTTTCATTCAGATATGCTTTCTGAAAATATTGAAACCTGTCTTCTTACCTGCCTGGGTGGGCCCTTCGGGGGCCGATTTTAAGTTTGTGTTCCCACACAAGCTGTCTTTGTAACCTTGTTTTTTATTTTTTTTATTTTTAGGTTTTGTTTTAAGCCAAATATTTTGGTTCAGTGGCATCTGCCATAAAATAGCAATGTTAATATGAAAGCTGGCTGCTATATATAGATATGTGCCGAATTTCATTTTTAATAGAAGAATAGCAGTAAAGAAAAAAAACTATAAAAATGGGTGTGTTTAAACTATGTGTCATAAGGGAAACAAGTTTGAATGTTATGATTACATGACAGATATTCAATTTCCATTTTATTCTTCCATCCAGCAAACTGACGGGTTATCTAGTACGTATTTGCCCTGTAGGCAATGGTTGCTGTTTATTCTTCAGCTATACCGTCTTTTGATAGATTCGCCGGTCTTGAGTATTTAATGCTGTTTGCATCTCTGATAACTGTTATAAGCTACAAGATACCAAAATGGACGAGTTGAGGACTGGCGGAGATTGAACAAACGAAATGTCGAATAGATGGAAGCTACAAAGTTGAAAGAGAGATAGAGAGACAGACAAAATTAAAATAGGGAAGACACACTTATAGAATGAGATCAAGAGAGTCGAGGGGAGAGGGAGTGACGAGAGAATGAGAGAGAGAGAGAGAGAGAAAGAGACAGAAAGAGAGTGAGAGAGAAGGTGACATGAGAGAATGAGAGAGAGAAACAGACAGTGAGAGACAAGGAATGAGTGTCAGTGTGTAATCAAGAGAGTAACAATGAAAGAGATGGACAAATAACATGAAGGGAAATTGTGGTATTGAATGAGTGGGAGAGAGAGTGATTGTAATAGGAGGAGGCTGGCAGTGAATGAGTACGTGAATAAGACAGAAAGGGAGAGAGAGAGAGATAAAGAAGGAGAGTAATAAAAAAAGATTTAGACACACACACACACACTTACCACTTACAACCAATGACATAGTCTTCCAGGTGCCTTACTCTGGTAAGTAAATACACTAAACTAAACAAACTACTTTTCTTCACAGACATTTGCTGCTTCATTTCCACGACTCAATGCTAAAGTAACAAGATGGATTCGGAGGGTAGAGACGGCGGGTGCTGAATAATAACAACAGTATTAACACAAAAACACACATTTGTTGCATACCTTTTTTTTTTACAGAACAATTTTTTCCTCCCTTAGTTTCTGGAATTTCCCAGTTTTCTGAAATACGGGGAATTTGTTTTTTTTTTTTTTTTTTGTTTGGGTCTTGTCTTTATTTAACATTGGTTTGGTTGTTTTTGTTTTGTTTTTACCGGTAAGTGATGAATTGTTTAGGTTTCTGAGTTAAATATCAGGTTTCAGGTTGACCTTTTTTCACTTAAAAAAATAGGAGTCTATAAAAAGAAAAAAAAAGTAGTGCAAAAATTTAAAAGAGAAACGATACTTAAGTCGAGTAGAAGACTTACAGGGTCTGACCCTGAGTTTAGTCTTAAGTTTAAAAACAAAGTATTTAACTTCAGTAAAAAAAAAAAAAGTATTTTTACTTAGGCAGCAGATGACTTCTGAAAGCTGCAGAGCTCTCAATGACTGGAACACAGATTTGAGGCAGTTAAAGAGCTCTCATGAAAGACTGGGACACAGATTTGAGGCAGTTGAAGAGCTCTCATGAAGGAATGGAACACATATTTGAGGTAGTTGAAGAGCTCTCATGAAGGAATGGAACACATATTTTAGGCAGTTGAAGAGATCTCATGAAGGAATGGAACACATATTTAAGGCAGTTGAAGAGATCTCATGAAGGAATGGAACACATATTTAAGGCAGTTGAAGAGATCTCATGAAGGAATGGAACACATATTTAAGGCAGTTGAAGAGATCTCATGAAGGAATGGAACACATATTTAAGGCAGTTGAAGAGCTCTCATGAAGGAATGGAACACATATTTAAGGCAGTTGAAGAGATCTCATGAAGGAATGGAACACATATTTTAGGCAGTTGAAGAGATCTCATGAAGGAATGAAACACATATTTGAGGTTGTTGAAGAGCTCTCATGAAGGAATGGAACACATATTTAAGGCAGTTGAAGAGCTCTCATGAAGGAATGGAACACATATTTTAGGCAGTTGAAGAGATCTCATGAAGGAATGGAACACATATTTTAGGCAGTTAAATAGCTCTCATGAAGGACTGGAACACATATTTGAGGCAGTTGAAGAGCTCTCACGAAGGACTGGAACACATACCTGAGGCAGTTGAAAAGCTCTCCTGATGGAATGGAACACATACTTGAGGCAGTTGAAGAGCTCTCCTGATGGAATGGAACACATACTTGAGGCAGTTGAAGAGCTCTCCTGATGGAATGGAACACATACCTGAGGAAGTTGAAGAGCTCTCCTGATGGAATGGAACACGTATTTTAGGCAGTTAAATAGCTCTCATGAAGGACTGGAACACATATTTGAGGCAGTTGAAGAGCTCTCACGAAGGACTGGAACACATACCTGAGGCAGTTGAAAAGCTCTCCTGATGGAATGGAACACATACTTGAGGCAGTTGAAGAGCTCTCCTGATGGAATGGAACACATACCTGAGGCAGTTGAAGAGCTCTCCTGATGGAATGGAACACATACTTGAGGAAGTTGAAGAGCTCTCCTGATGGAATGGAACACATACCTGAGGCAGTTGAAGAGCTCTCCTGATGGAATGGAACACATACTTGAGGCAGTTGAAGAGCTCTCCTGATGGAATGGAACACATACCTGAGGCAGTTGAAGAGCTCTCCTGATGGAATGGAACACATACTTGAGGCAGTTGAAGAGCTCTCCTGATGGAATGGAACACATACCTGAGGCAGTTGAAGAGCTCTCCTGATGGAATGGAACACATACTTGAGGAAGTTGAAGAGCTCTCCTGATGGAATGGAACACATACCTGAGGAAGTTGAAGAGCTCTCCTGATGGAATGGAACACGTATTTGAGGCTGCTGTCTAAGGCGCAGAAGACGAAAAGAAAACGTAAATAGACCGGAAATCAGATGTCATTAAACATGCAAGTTGCTCCTGAGGTGTGCGTGATCGTGTGAAACACTGAACTTATCCTTAATCATTGGAATCGAAGACATTTCCCTTCAATCAATCAGATTCGTACCCCCAGATGTTGTTTGGTTCTACCTTGATTCTTATTATTTTTTTATTTTTGTTTTACAATTTAAAGGAATGAAAAATGATTACAAGATATGCAATGACCACTAGATGGAAAATCCTGTTTCTATTGTCAACTTTTAACAAGAGTTTGGTCACTTTTATCCGTCACAGCGATCTGCATCGTTCTAATATTCACCATGGAACTGAATGGATTTAGAATTGTTCTTTAGTACTTAATAATTTAATTTCAATTAACTATTCGGACTAGTGTTGTGATTTTGACTCGAAATCTTGACTTTGGTAAACTAGTACACTATCTCTCAGCCACTGTGTCCAATAACCTCCATTGTAAACAAAAAAACAAAAAGCTTATCTAAAGGGAAGAACTCCGCCCTTAAAACTATATCTATTAAAAATGTGCAAGTTATTTCGCTTATTCGATATTTAAAAAAATAATTACCAATCATTAATTGACTAATCGGGAGGCGCTGTGGATGAATGGTAAAGCGCTTTGCTTCTGAATCGAGGGTCCCGGGCTCAAATCCTGGTAAAGACTTGGTTTTTAATTTTGGGAACTTAAAGCACCTCGAGTCCACCAGCTCAAATGGGTACCTGATATTAATCAGAGAAAAGTAAAGGCGGTTGGTCGTTGTACTGGCCACATGACACCCTCGTTAACCGTGGGCCACAGAAACAGATTCCTTTTGCATAATCTGCCACATAGATGCCAAGGTCTGAAAGAGGTACTTTACTTTACTTAATTAACTAATTGAGTATTTTGGTGTATTAATTCATGTTTTGTTAGGTACAATAAATAATTGTTTAAAGTATCAACTTGATCAGAGAATGCGTGATGGAGAAATAAGGTTAACAATTATTTAAGGGGACTAAACCCAACAAATTCAGCCATATATTTGAATAATGAATGACTAATTTATTACTTTTTAGCGGCCCCCGAAAGGGGAAAAGACGCTATTACTTTTGTGCGAAATGTCTGACCGTCTGTCCGTTCGTCCCGTTAAGATCTCGTAAACTAGAAAAGATATTGAAAATCCGACATCACAATATTTTAGACCATTCAAAGTTCTGATGCAACGGCTACTTTTTTTTTCCTGAAAGCGAAAAATCTAATTTTTAAAATCAGTTATGCAAGCAGTTTTTTAAAGTGAAAAGGCTAATTAGTATGCATTATATATAAGACCTAAATTAAAATGAATAGTAATCTTATAAACTTCATTTTTAAGAACATTTTTTTTATTGCGGATTTTTTTTTTTTTTTTTTTTTTTGAGGATTCGAATAAGAGATTAGGCCTTTTCAAAACAATTGAATCAATTATAAGACATCAGTTAGGCCAAGGGAGGCGCGGTGGCTGAGCGGTAACGCGCTTGGCTTCCGAACTGGGGGTCCGGGTTCAAATCCTGGTGAAGACTGGGATTTTCAACTTTGGAATCTTTGGGAGCCTCACTGAGTCCACTCAGCTCTAATGGGTACCTGACATTAGTTGTGGAAAAGTATAGGCGGCTGGTCGTTGTGCTGGCTACATGACACCCTCGATAATCGTAGGCCACAAAAACAGATGAACTTTACATCATCTGTCCTATAGACCACAAGGTCTGAAAGGGGAACTAGTTAGGCCAGGTTCACATCTAACTTTACATTCACTTTCACCTATCCTTTGATCTGCGGGACCGTTGGGGCACTACACAAGATCTGTTAACCTTCTTTCTCCATTCTTATCTCTCATTTGTCTTTGATATAATTTCATTTGCATGTTCTTTCTGAAAATATTGAAGCCTGCCTGGATGGACCTTTTCGGGGGCCGATTTTGAGTTTGTGTTTCCACACAAACTGTCTTTTGTAACCTTGTTTTTTATTGATCTATGTCTTGTCATACCAATGAATAATTGTGCAAAGTTTCAACTTGATAAAAGAATGGGTGTGGGAGAAATAAAGTAATAAAGTGTACTCACTTTTTTCCAGACAGAGAGACAGATAAGCTTTTTAAAGATCTTGAAAAGGAGAGATAAATAAGTACATTTCAAACATTGATCGCATATGTTATGTAAGTTATATTGCAGAGTTTCTCGTTGAGACTTTTCTAAATAGGTTTAAGGAATACATCAAATTACAATTTAAAACATATATTGGGCTTCATTGAATTTTTTTTTTCTATTTTTTAACAACAACACATTCACTATCAAACCAATTAAACCTTTTGTGTGACTCTCCATTAGTTACTATTGTCTCTGGCAGCTCTAAACAGTCGCTTAATGTATCTCCCACAGATTGATTGCTGCACCTGTTCAACAGTCAGGTATTCTGTGTTTCTAACACTGGACCCAATGATTGCATCGTTGTCAGCAACAGTTGGATTGTCTCCCATTGCTCATGTGACTTACACCAGTCGCAGATGAAATAACTCGAGACTCTACAGTAGAAAGGTTAAAACGCGGTTGACTGTTATATCATGATGTGAAAAACGAACTACTATTTATTCTCTGTTCCAAGAACGATCTTCGTTACAAGGAAACAAAATTCATTGTAGAATCTTTAACAGTGTCCATTGAGAAATGTTCTGGTGATGTGGCAGGTCTGTAGCAGTATCGACTTCTGACAGGCAACGAGAATCTTTTTGGCGATGTAAAGGCCCTGTGGAGTGTGTGGTATGCTAACTGCAGTTATCCCCTCAGTTGATATAATAACAGAGAATATTGTTACTTTAGACAACTTCCATAACCGCTTAATCTCCAAGCTTGGGTTCCTATATTTTCGATATTCTTCCATTTTCTTAATATTATTATTATTATTATGTCCCTGCACATGTTTGTACGTATGGATAAATAGACACATGTTGTAGGAATCTATTATTTAAGTAGCCAAGTGAAAGAGATTTGATGAGATTAAAGGATGAACTTGAAGATCAACAATTTATATGTGTTATGAGAGAAGTCCATAGAAAGCTAATAGATAACAATCACACAGACAAAAACACTTTCTAAAAGAGAAAATGATTTGGTGTCTGTCTCTTTATCTGTCATAAAGCATGTCTCTTTACCTGCATGTCTCTTTATCTGCATGTCTCTTTACCTGCATGTCTCTTTACCTGCATGTCTCTTTATCTGCATGTCTATTAATCTGCATGTCTCTTTATCTGCATGTCTCTTTATCTGCATGTCTCTTTACCTGCATGTCTCTTTATCTGCATGTCTCTTTATCTGCATGTTTCTTTACCTGCATGTCTATTTACCTAACATAGTTAGTCTCTTTACCTATTCTACATCAGTCTTTGTACCTATCAAACATCGCTTCTTTACCTTTCATAGTCCATCACATTGAACATTCGTTTCTTTACCCATAATATATGTTTCTTTATCATACACCTTTCTCTTTGCCTGACATATACCAGTCTCTTCACCAATCAATAAGTATCACACACGTTGCCTTGAATGTTATAATAATGGTCAGATATATAAGACGTCCAAATTACAATGAGGGAAAATCTGTATATATACGTGTTGCATATATATGTGTGTATGTGTGTGTATATGTGTGTATGTTTATGTGTGTGTGTGCGTGTGAACGAGCGCATATGTTCGTGCGGCTAAAGAAAGCAAAACAAAAAGAAAAAAAAATAAACAACATTTCCGTGCGCATGCGCATACCCCTGAGGTTTTCTTCCAAAAAGGGGGTGGACATGTAAACAGGAAGTCGGATGGGAACGGAACTTATTGTATCAACCAGAGTCTCCTGACATCTTGGTTAGCACTGTGTATCCTCAGTGTCAGTGGTTCTCAGCTTTATACTAAAGAGGCATCGCACGTTCTACTTTCTTGTTTAGAAGTTCAAGTATAAATTGACCGATTGAGACAAAAAGCTGTTGGAAATCTAACTTAATCATAGATTGTAGATTGCGTAGTGTACATAAAATTGCTACATTTTGTCTTCTGAAACTCTACATTAGAAGTAGAGGAGGCTATACTAAAAAAAATAGTTGTCTCTTCTCATGGTAATATTTACTAGCATTTATAATTTATACCTACAGTTATGCCGTTTGTCAAATAATGTTATAATGTAGGTATTTGTAATTAAACATATAGTTTTTTTATTTGAAAATGCTAAAGCTTCTCTTAACACCTATCAGAGTAAAAGAACAAAAAGAAGCTTAGAACCGCTGATCTATCACTACCCCCGGTCGCGGTGTTGTCAGATATATATCTAAGTAAAACAACCTCACCAGAGCAGATAGTTGTATTGTTTCATGTCTTTCATTCATTCAAATGGTGTTGTGTTTTTAATGTACAAAGAATCGTGACTATTAAATTGAATCTAAGGGAAGTAAACCCAAGTGTAATAGAAATCATGCCTTTGTTAATGTTCTTTTGTCGCCCTCAAGTACACATCAAATAACTAGTAGATGTACGCTCGTAAAAACCTTAACGAAGCAAACATTGTTAATGTCTGAATAATTGTCTCATATTTATAGTACTTTAGTCCGAAGAGTGGAAGATTGATTGTAGACATTTCAAAACACACTTTAGGATTGTGAGCTTGTGCTACAAAGATAGACACTGTTTCAATGCGCTGTAGTTTGTAATGACTTTCAACCATGACTGGCGTGTTTCAGTTGTCAATTATTTACTAGGATAACATGCTGTCAGCAAGATGCAACTATACATTGAATTAGCTTTGGTAGACTTCACTGACGTCACTGTTAGTGGGGATCGTGCGCTCCCCACATGACTAGAGTTTGAACCCCACGCTGAACCAATAAAGTAGCCAAACGCTCTGTATCTTATCAACTGCTTTCTGTGATATTCATCTAGTGTTATTGAACTGAGACAAATGGTAAAGTTTCCCGTTCAGACCTTGTGATCTATAAGGCAGATGATGTAAAGGTCATCTGTTTTACTGGCATACGGTTAAAGAGGGTGTCATGTGGCCAGCACAATGACCAACCGCCTTTACTTTTCCCCAACTAATATCAAATACCCATTAGAGCTGGTTGGACTCAGAGGCGCCCAAAGAGCCCGAAGTAAAAAACGCCAGTCTTTAACAGGATTCGAACCCGGTACCTCTGGTTCGGAAGCCAAGCTCCCAACCACCGTGAAAAGAAAGAAAAACATAAGATCGCAGGAAGTGGAAAGTTTGATAACGTTTCATTTTGATGTACAAACATGTTTGTATACATGATTAGGTGTAGCCGACACGAAGAAATGTGTGTCAATTTGGTATGTCATTACATTAAGTCTGTGTACCTGTCAGAGGTGGGTGGAACAGGTCAGGAAGATTGGAATCTGAAAACTTCAGGACGGAATGAGATACATGCGCCACCACCACGCAGTCATGTTGACTTTCCATTCAAAACAAATTACCAAACAAGATGAGGCGCTGTCTGGGTGTAGCTTTACATGGTCACATTCTCAACATCGTTGTCACGTGCCTTTTTAGGATAGTCAACAGAACACCCGCCCCCTTTTTTTTTAAGGGGGACGGGGAGGGGGGATGCAGATTATTTAATTTATTAACGTCACAAAGAGGGCAACATGATACAACTGAATTAATGTAGTACTTTGGGAAGTAGAAAAATGTTTGCCAACAAAATTGTAGTTTTGAATTATAGATATTTTGATTTTTATCTGGCACAAAACTACCTCCGTCGTCAATTAAATGCTGCTACTAATACTAACTAATAATAATAATAATAACAATAATAATTCAAGTGAATGTTGTTACTTGTCCATTAACAGATGAGTGTGTAAACATTATTTGTATTTTAAAATAAGGGATTGTGAACCATGAGTGAATATATTTTTTCTGTCATTAAGTTTTCGAAGGTAAGAAGTCACAGTAACAGAATAAAGGCGAGGCACTGACATGATCCTAAAACAGATTAGGAATTGGAGAAAGAGAGAGACATTATTGACTAAAATACATTGGGTACTGAGTTTTAGTCACATTGTGAATCTAGTCTGTGTCTTTTATTATTATTAATTTTTTTGGGTTAACAAATAACATCAGATTTACAATATAAATTGATATAGATATGTAGATCTAGCATCTTGGACGGATTTTTTTCTTTCTATTTATGTAACGCTATAGTTTGAGATAGTTGTACACTTCTGTTTAGTACTCCTTAAGGCACATTTAAAGCTTATTAACTTTTTGAAGATTTAAGAGCCGCCTAATGAGGAATCTAATTTTCAAACGTCTGTATAAGAAAAGATAAAAATAACAATAACAACAACAACAACAAAAAAAACAAACAACAGAAAGCAGATACATTTTGCAAGAGACACCTTAATTCTCCTCACTAATTGTGCCAACTAGCAATGTTCTATTGCTCGGTCCACTATTTTTATCTCATAATTCTGTCCTCTAATTTCGTCCATTAATTCCTTCCTTTAATTCTTTCCATTAATTATGCCAAATAAAGCCGTCCATCCTCTAAATCTATTCACTATATTTGTAAGAATGCACACATAATGTACTCAACCGAAAGTCTGAACACATTTAAACTGTGCGTGAAACGGTTACCAGGTTACCGGTATTATGTTCTAGTGTGTCTATCCTATTCCCCTGTATGCCCATCCTTTTCTTATCTGCCCTTACTTCTGCCATTGTGTGTACCCCGAATCAGAGGTTATCCTTTTGATCAAATAACAAAACAAAGGGAAGCTATTCCAAGGTTGCTGTGATTTCCTTCTATTATTCTCCCTTTGGTGTGATGTGATCGCCATTAGTTTATCTTTGCGTTGTTTCCCCTATCACTCTGGATGTTTGAGTTCATTCCCATCAGGGCTCAGCGAAATGTTAAGGAAATTAAAAAGAAATGAACATTTGAAAATCAACGAACGAGCCCTTACATAGAGAAAGTGAATTAGTACATCTAACATAGAACAAATCATAAATAGTCTCCCTCTATACTAGTCTATACCATTCAAAACAGAAGCCATTTATTTTAGACATCAAGGCTTGATCAAGAGAGTGAGAGAGAGACAAAGAGAGAGAATTATTTTTTACCTTTACCTTTACCTATCCCTTAGTCTGTTGGACCGTTGGGGCATCAGGCAAGACTTGTCGACCGTCTTTCTCCATTCCTCTCTTTTTTTTTGCCTTGTTTAGAACCTCTCTCAATGGCAGGCCCGTCCATTCTTTAATGTTGTCCTCCCATCTCTTTTTTCTGTATGCCTCTTCTTCTTTCCCTGGCACTTTTCCCTGAAGGAAGGTCTTTGGGAGCCCAGTAGATCTTGTAATGTAGCCATAGGTTTTAAGCTTTCGTCTTTTTACAATAGTTAGCAGGTCGTCATGGGCTCTGATCGCTGCAGTAACCCTGTCTCTGGTTTCTTGGTTTGTGATGCGGTCTTTGAATGTGATGCCTAGGATCCTTCTTTAGCATCTCAATTCCATTGCGAGGATCCTCCTCCACTGGAACACATTACAATGACATCTTCACTCTATCAAAATTCTTGAACGTTGTCTGGTGTAATGTTTCTACAAGCTATGTTTCCCACACCCATTCTTGGATCAAGTTGGAACTTTGCACAATTGTTTATTTTACAAAAAAAACAAAAAACAATTTTTAAAAATTAACCAATTAATTAATTAATCAGAGGTAATTAATTATATTGCTTGGTATCGAATGCAAAAAAGAAAAATCTACTTATTGAGAGATGTTGCTGTATATATGGAGTTATTCCTCTTATACGTTTTGTACACTTTTTTTACCACTTCCTGTTGATGGCAGCATCAATCAATCAAAACATTAACCAATTAGTTAATCAATTATTGGTAATTAATTAATTTCATTATTTTTATTGAAAAACGGAGCTTATTCCTGCAAAATTGAGATGTATGGATTTAAGGTTCTTTCCCTAATAAGCATTGTTCTTTTTTTTTTTTTTCTTTTAAATGTTTTCATCATTGTTACTTCGCTTGTATTTTGGGTTTCTTCTCATTTCGCTTCTGATATCTGAACTTTTCGCTGTTTTCTAAAGATTCTCAGGGAGTATTAATAAACAGTTTTAAAACATCTACTTAGGATCTGCAAAACATTCTAAAACCTCTCACAGAAAAAGTTTTAGGACTAAAATCAGAATGGCTTCTGAACAAAGAATACCCTACTTCAAAGAATACATTCAACAAACAGTCAAAGTCTAAGACCCCTCTATTAACTTGGGAAGGACTTCTCAAAAGAAAAATTCTGAAAGGTCTACACCCAATCAAAACACATTCAAATCTGTCAAAGATGCCTTCAGCCTCATTACCCACGAAGCCACATCACCCATCGAAACAAACCACATCATTGTGTTTTCCAATTCCAAATTAAAACGTGAAGAAAAACCTAAAACTTGTTCTAAAACGTCAAAATTTTACTATAAAAAGAAATTTAAAAATTATATAGTTCACAATGGCAAAGGAAGACTACACCTACAAATACATTTAAAAAGCAACCACCACGCGATCTTAAAAGATGCTTAGATATTCGTATAGATACTTGTTTTATATTGAGTACGCTGAGCCACTATAGAAATCATTCAATCGCCTCACTGACTTCGCATTTAAACGAACGAGCGGATAGAGAAGAATTTAATGTCTGTCGGGATTTTCCATTCAAATCTTTAATGTCTGGAAAAATAAACTAGATTACATTTGAAAGAGAATCTCTATATAGAGTCCCCGTCGGCCTAGCAAATGAAATCCTTATCTCAGTTTAAAAAAGGGGGGGGGGGGGGGAGAAGGGTTAAATGTACCCAATAATAAGGTATTGTAGTCAAGCTCTATGATTAGGCATGAGTGCAGGATTACACGAGACTAGGCCGAATCAGTTGCCTCGTGTATATTTTGTAGCTGATTATGCCGTCATTCACTGTGGGTCTAGCTAAGATCTCCTATCGATGTCTACGATAGTAATGTCTTCTCCGCCTTCTTTCCACCACTCACCTCACACACACACACCTCAAGGAAGAAACATAAACTCGTTTTCAAGCTACTCACTTTATTAATAAACTGCACGTTCTCATATAGTCTTAATATATATCTTCCTAACAGATTACTTCATACAAATATCAACAACATATTAGTCCAGCCCGCCAGTCTCCCGTGAATGCTCACCCATAGGTCACTAAGGTCAGACAGATACACACCCTTGTGTCTGTCATCAATACTTGTATCTGTCATCAATACTTGTATCTGTCATCAATACTTGTATCTGTCATCAATACTTGTATCTGTCATCAATACTTGTATCTGTCATCAATACTGTTATCTGTCATCAATACTGTTATCTGTCATCAATACTGTTATCTGTCATCAATACTGGTATCTGTTATCAATACTGTTATCTGTCATCAATACTGTTATCTGTCATCAATACTGGTATCTGTCATCAGTACTGGTATCTGTTATCAATACTGTTATCTGTCATCAATACTGTTATCTGTCATCAATACTGTTATCTGTCATCAATACTGTTATCTGTCATCAATACTGTTATCTGTCATCAATACTGTTATGTGTCATCAATACTGTTATCTGTCATCAATACTGTTATCTGTCATCAATACTGTTATCTGTCATCAATACTGTTATCTGTCATCAATACTGGTATCTTTCATCAATACTGTTATCTGTCATCAATACTGTTATCTGTCATCGGCTATAGCGACGATCGTTTCAGTTCTCCAGATGTTTCTCAATCAAAAAAAAAAAAGTTTCTGTCAGCGGCTTCCCCCTAGGCCGTTGTTGGCAATCAGAGTTGATTGTTATATCGCTTGCGCGGTGGCCCTCTTTTACTCTAGTCTCACGGATCGCCTTGGTCATTCCCCACACGAGATAAGTGTCTGCTCCGGCGCAGCTTCTGAGCAATAAGAAGTGTTTCCACACTGACCACACCGGCTTCCATTCGAACGTGGTTATTTGTAATGGAATGGTTTCCATTTGAAAATCTTACTATTTATTTAGTCCATACTGCATGTAAGTAATAGTGTCAGGGTACTAGTGAAGTGAAATGATACTCTGGGTGTTTGTAGAGTTTGTTCAATAGTTTTCGTAATCCCAAGTTGAATAAAAGTGTTTTTTTTTCCCTTGTATTTCACAAAGAGTATTTCTGTTTAACTTATATAAGTACATCCTGCTATACGGTGGAGTCATTAGACATAGTCTTGACATTATCACATGGATAGTGATCGCATAATGTCATGATAAATCAATTCATTTGAATTTAGTGTATAAGAAAACCAAAGTGTACTACAGGGACTAGTAGAGAGAGAGAGAGAGAGAGAGAGAGAGAGAGAGAGAGAGAGAGGGAGAGAGAGAGAGAGAGAGAGAGAGAGAGGAGAGAGAGAGAGAGAGAGAGAGAGAGAGAGAGAGAGAGAGAGAGAGAGAGAGAGAGAGAGAGAGAGAGAGAGAGAGAGTGTGTGTGTGTGTGTGTGTGTGTGTGTGTGTGTGTGCACGCGTGCGTTCGTGCGTGTGTGTGTGTGTTCTTAATGGTATATATTTGTTGATTTGACCTCTGATAGAACAAAAAAGATTCACTCCCTGAGGAATACCCTAGTTGAAACGTTAGGCGTGGCTGGACATGTCCGAGCTCAATCAACTCGTTTTTAAACCCGTGTCGTCTGCTCAAAACCTGACGAAACATTAAAACCTAAAGTGAGAACAGGTAGCGGGTCAAAAGGTCATGACTTCAGTTAATAGATCCATTTAACCTGTCAATCAATAGGTCAAGCAACACACGTGTCTGGCTGTGGCGTAGCGAGGTGTGGGTTCGGGTTCTTCTTCTTGAAAGTGTCAGGTAGAGTTGAGCCTTCCGCTCTTGGAACTCCAGGCCAACAAAAGTGAACAATATAATGATGCCCACCCTGACCCCCGCACCCTGGTAAAGAAATTCGAAAGTTGAGTGTGACAAAAAGCAATATGGTGTCATACTTATGTCCACGTTCTAATAAAAACAAACATCAACATATGTACCACATTTGTGCAAGTAGGACTTAATAGTGTCTTGACACTCAATTCAATAAGGACTTCTTACACGTAATAGTGTAGCTATGATTCGTTCTTGGCTACCATGACAGGCTTATCATACATAATACGCAGACGTTTTGTAGGGCCTCTACCTGTGACGTTAATATCGATAACGATAACCTATTGAAAAAACAACAACAACTTAAATACAAATGTAGAATCTATTTCTCTCTAACTAAAACAAGATTACAAGGAGAGTTTGTGTTATCACAAAAACTCAGAGGCGGCCCCCGTCTTATTCACCAATGGACTAGGAATATTCAAGTCATAGTTTTGTTTTGATCGTTAAAAGTAATAACATTTGAAAATCATTGGGCACTAAAATAATAATTATAAAAGAAAAAGAAAATGAGTTTTTATCAAACATATGTACTTTTTCAATTACAAGTTGTTGTTTTTTATATATTCATTAAGTCAAGTTCCCTTTTCAAACCTTGTGGTCTATAAGGCAGATGATGTAAAGGTCATCTGTTTCTGTGGCCTACGGTTTACGAAAGTGTCAAGTGGCCAGCACAACGACTTTTACGTCAGGTACCCATTAAAGCTGGGTAGACTCAGAGGCGCCCAAAGATCCCGAAATCCCAGTCTTCACCAGGATTCGATCCCTAAACCCCCGGTTCGGAAGCCAAGCGGGTTACCATTCAGCCACCAGATTTATATTTAAATTTTAAAACAAACAAGCAAAATACAAGCTAACGCGGTAACCACTCTGCTAGCTAAGAGACTATGAACATGGAAGATTGAATAGTTATCTAGTGTTTCTATTCCATGTTTGTGTTCACTCTGACGACAAGCTAAAATAAAGGGGACTAATTCAGCTTATACCACCACTTCAGTCAAGTACTATTTCTTTCCTTTGTTTAAGATATCAAACAAAATAATTGATTACCACTACTTAATTAAATAATTGGTTAATTTTTTAAATAGATTCTTGTGTTGACAGGCAAAAGAAATCATCGTGCCAAAATTGAAGCTTGATCCGAGATTAGCTGTGGGAGAAATCACGTGCAGACACACAGACACAGATAGAATGAGTTGATATAAACTTTGTAAAAAGATATCGAGTTTTGATACACACAGTAAGAATTGTTGTATTTAATATTAACTCGCATTGATAAGAATTCACAAGGAAAAAATAAAATAATATAAAACAATTTAAGGACCAATCCGAACTCTATGTCACTAATTTCGTACAGCCTAACAGTACATAAACCAGTGTTGGCGCGAAAACATCAATTTAGAAAGTGATAATTCCTAACTTCGTATCTGATTTTAGATATTATTCTGGCCATACAGTGTTATCATAAACTGTCGAACACAAGACAATGTCAGTATGTAGCTCCTCTCTACCCACAAGAAAATTATAGTGTAGAATAAATGATAATTGGACCATTTCACATCCACATTACAAGAAAAAGGACGCCTATTATAAGCTATCTCGACATGACCAACGCATAATTTTTCGACTCAGGACCGGACACAACAAAATGAGACAACATATGTTCCGGTGGGGACTGGACTAGCGAACTATGTTCATGTGCTGCACCACCAGAGAATGCTGACCATGTCTTTCAAAGCTGCATATTATATCAAGAGGCTCGAACAACACTCTAGCCCCAAAACCCTCCTATAGAAGAAAAAACTATACGGAGAACTTCCTGATCTGGAAACCACTGCGTGTTTCATCTCAGATATAGGATTGCTGATCTGAACCTTCTGACATGAAAAACGGGAACGAAGCAGAAGAAGAAGAAGTAGATAGCTTTTAATGTGCTTTTGATTTTTCTTGAGTGTGGAAGGAGGCAAAATATCATGGATTCATCACAGAGTTTATCAAAGAAAGTTCACTTGGCAAGATGGCATCCATGTTAACAATGCATTCTCTAGTTCAAGTCCTAATACCTGTAAAACGAGCTCTAATTGACGTCAGACCTACACGAAACATCACACCCATAGTGTATGTCTGACACAGTAACACTATGTCGCACAGCTTTATTTACATCTGTACACGCTTAGCAAACGTCGAGAGGCTCTAATGCAGCCAAGGAAAAGAAAAAGAATGACATATTGTGTAGAGAAAACAGAAAAGTCAGGAGAAGAAGCGAGCAAAAATAAAAACAAAAACATTAGCTGAAACAAGAAAAAAGAAAAACCTAAAGCAACCAACGAAAGTAAAACATTGTATATGTATACAAATCAGGGGGAAGTAACTGAAAAAAAGAGTATGAGGAACAATGGGAAACAAAAAAGGTGAACAGAAAAAATAAAAAAAAATGTGTCTTTCTTGTCATTGGCACAAATGTTGGCCCCCATTATGTGAATAAATGCTATATAAGGTTATCTCCTTGGCCGGTCTTAGGCCACTGCAACCTATGCAGTCACTGTGGGCCCCGCGCTTTCATAGGCCTCGAGCTAATTCTAGGTGTAATTATTAATTTCAAAATATATACGAAAAATTCATTCCTAGAAATTTCATGAGTTTATAAAAATCTCCAGAAAACAAAATTGTCATTGTGGGTGTCATTCATTGCGGAAAACGCCATTCCTACGCGCCATAAAAGAAAAAAGGCATTATATGCTTTCATGTAATAAAATGTAATAATCAGGCGTATTTTCACTTTAATCGGAAGTTCCAATACTTTATTTATTACTTTTATAGTCACTGGCATATAAATATGCCATAGGTTGCAAGGTTCGTAAATTAAAGTTAATTTAATAGCAATGTTGTACTTAGTAAAGAATGAATACAATTCAAAGTCGATTTTTTTTTCTAATACAATCTCTTAATTATCACTTATTATCCTTATTCCCACCCAGACTAAGCCCCGTGCAATCAGTTTCGCATAGGGCTCCGCAATTGTTAGGACCGGCCCTGATTATCTCCATCAATAAGTTTGAGCTAAAACTTATTGACAGTACTTAAATTTAGGCAATCGTTAATTATTTCAATATAATATGATGGGATTGTGTGAGTAGAATTTAGGATGTACATTCAGAACTATGTCTAATGACAAAGAATTCCACGGTATTGTCAGAAATCCTCTTGTTGGAAATAAAACACTTTAAATACTTAAGTTGAAATCATAAAAATACTAAACACACAAGTAGGACTTAAAACACACAATAGAATTAAATTTCAATAGTAGACTCACAGACGGTGGCATAGTTAACTTTTTTTTTATCAAATCCTTTTCGTTAATTTTTTTCCCTTTTGATATAGCGCACCAAACCTATATAGCGCACCAAGAGTGTGTAATTTCCAAAGAAGTAAAGCAAGTGTCTTCTATAACTTAATTTATAGTAACCATCTTGTGTCTCCAAACCATGAGACCTTGACGCGTACGTTACAAGACACGAATGAACAAATTCCTTCAGAGGTAAAAGTTAACACAGAAACACGAAGCAAATGACTATACTAACTGTGGGTGTGATGTTGCTATGTGCTTGGATGAGTGTATATGGGGGATTGAATAAAGACTAATGAGGTAGTTAAAGCTTTGAATAATGTAAAAAAATTTGAAAATACATTTTTTTTTAAACTCTCATTTTGACGTACCACATACACGTGACTTACAATCTGCTATTCTTTTGACATCTACCTGCCGTGACCTCGATGTGAAAGAGCTGGGTTTCACGTGCTACGTAATACGAGCTTTACAGGTCTAGTTTGTTTTCGTTTTTTTTTTTTTTGTTGTTCATTCAGATGCATACAGCAAATAATAGATTTGAATCTTACTTTTAGTTCTTTAATCTTTTTTTTTGTTTGAGACATGTAAGTGGGTTTATTTCAGGACCAATAACTTTTGACAAAGATCAACACTCACACACACACACACACACACACACACACACACACACTACAACAATAAACTGCCGAGCCATGCAAGAGAAAGTCAGGACGTCTCATGGAGACAATCAGGAATGTTCCCGAGATGTCTAGACCTGGAGAACAAGCAATAATTCTTGCAATCAGCCAAATGGTGGCTAAACCAGTGCAACTATGTCATACGTGAAGGCTTGTAATTTGACTGGGGGCGAGGCTGGCGCCTGAAATTGTAAAATGTCTGCCGACGATCAACGCTAGACATCGTCAAGATCCAACTATTGAATGGCTTAGCCCAGATAAATGAATCATAAGTGTAGCCCCAAATATAGTCAAATCTTACAAGGTATAAAATGTATAATGTATTATAGCTTAGAGCAATTGGTTTTTTAATGCTTTCAGTTCAACACAGATAAGTCTTTATGGAAGAAATGGAAGTAGTGACGGAATGATTGATGTCAAGAAATAATATTAATATTGCTGGAATCCTATTGGCCAGATTTAATTGAGACCCTGTGCTGGATTCTTGTAGATTTCTCTTACCATAGCTCGAAAATAAATAAAATATACTTAGTTCTAAATCAGCGATTCTCAACCTTTTAAGCTCGGCGACCCCTTTATACAACCCCCCACTCTGCCGCGACCCCTTCCCCACCCTCACACACACACACACAACGCTAGAAGAATAGACAAAAACAATCCATATTTTCGATTGTCTTAGGCGACCCCTGGCAAATCGTCAATCGACCCCCCCCAAAGGGGTCGCGACCCACAGATTGAGAATCCCTATTCTAAAAATTAAAGTACATCTATCACTGAGTCATTACGACAATTTTAAACATAGTCTTGAATTCTATAACATTTTCTCTTTAATGGAAGAAGCTGTTTCTGTTACTGGTTGCATCGGTTTATAATCATTTCTCTTGTTTTTAAAACAAGAATTTGACAAGTTTTTAGAATTTCTCTATTCAGCTTGCAAATTTATGGGCAAAACATTGACACGGTTCTAGAGAACGGCTCTAAGAATTTTCTAAGAAATGTGACAGTTGTATCCCTTTGGGGAAAGAATTATCTGGAAAAATTATGTTTTCTCTTAACCCCTAAAACGCGTATGGTAGTTTAGCCTCTAAACATCAGAATTGTAATTCCATTTTGTTTGCACCCCACTGAAAAACAGCTCAGCACTTTAAGGGTTAATGTAAGTGTAAAGTCTTTTTAACTTATGGAAAATTATTTAGAATAGATATCTCAGTGTTGATGTAAATGATGTTTCAATGATTAAGTAAATGATGTCTCAGGCTCAGTGAAAGTAAAAGATGTCTCAGTAATGAAGTTAATGATGACTAAATGATGAAATAATGTCAGAGATGAAATAAATGATGGCAGTTATGGTATAATGGAAATTGAGAGTATTGTTAATTACAATGTTGACGGTAATTAAAGCAATAATAATCACGAAGACTATGATCTTGATCACAAACACTTAAAAAATAAAAAATAAAATTTTTTGTAAAAAAAAAAAAAATCTTCTAGTCCAACTTTGGTTACAGTTACGTTGATTCATGCATTGCATTTCTGCTACTTTGGTTATTCCTATCAAAAAAAAAATCATTGAAGACAGATCGACCTTGACAGCAAGTGTTACCCAGGATAGAACAACATCAGGTGTTACCCAAGATAAAATTAGACCAACGTTATTTCAGATCAAGAAACTGGTGAGCCAGTCAAGGTCTCAGACTACAGAGGACGAACGCATCAGGAAAAAAAAAAACAACTCTCTAAACGAAAAACCTTTTCGAACCCGATATGCCATCCAAAGAATCGTAAGATAGACAAACATTTGTAAACTCTTTTCTTGGAGTTCGATCCAAAATTGAATCTTTCACTCCGATACACATGGTCCATGTTTTAAGTTGTTTATAAGAATCGATACCAACACTTACATCTAAGTTGTTTTAGCAATGGAACGATACGGTATTTTTCAAGAGTGGACCATTTATAGAGCGACATGTTTTGATCAGATATTCGATGGAAAGAAGGATGTAGCCCCATAGCAAAGTGTTTACAGAGCTGGTTATAATTAAAGAGTCAATGCTACGAAAAACTATGCTGTATCTATCTATCTATCTATCTATCTATCTATCTATCTATCTATCTATCTATCTATCTATATACTGAAAAAATATACAATTAAGTACAATGCAAAATACAATAGTACAATACAACACAATTAGTACTCCATTCTCGAGTTTATCTATAGATAGATAGATAGATAGATAGATAGATAGATAGATAATAGATAATAGATAATAGATAGATAGATAGATAGATAGATAGATAGATAGATAGATAGATAGATAGATAGATAGATAGATAGATAGATAGATAGATCGAGGTCGAGTGTTACAGCCAGGTCAGTGGAACTTTCCCTAATGTGAAAATAAAAATACAAAATTGAATGAGCCTCATAATACAAGATAGTCTATGTTCAGTAGAATACGGTTATTGAGGAACCTGACCAGAATATGACTTTCGTATTTAAACAGTGTGTTAGATCCTTAGAGACGCATTGGTATTTCTTACACCAGGACAGCAACGTAAATCTCTGATGCTCTTTCCAATACGCATCTATCAGTAGATCAGGTCATTGTATTGGTCCAAACAGTAAATTCAGTTTGACTACTATTGTATGGAAGACACGTGATATAGCCAGGTGTTTTATTCACTTTCTTTTTTAATTTATATCTTTTTTTTTTCTTTTATATTGTTGAAAAAAAAGAAGTTGTGTTTTTCATAACTTTCTTCTTGAATTGCTTCCCTTTCCTTCGTTTGCTTTCTTAATTGCATTACACAATAACTAATTGCTCCTTGTTTCTGCTCGCTAATTGGTAAAAACATTTTGTTCCGCACGTTTTGTTCTGTCTTATAAGAGAAAATAAAAGGCTGAAGTATTTCCCCAGCTTGGATTGTTACACAACATAGAGGACGTGAGGAGATCTCCCCAGCTTGGATTGTTACACAACATAGAGGACGTGAGGAGATCTCGCCAGCTTGGGTTGTTACACAACATAGAGGACGTGAGGAGATCTCGCCAGCTTGGGTTGTTACACAACATAGAGGACGTGAGGAGATCTCGCCAGCTTGGGTTGTTACACAACATAGAGGACGTGAGGAGATCTCCCCAGCTTGGATTGTTACACGACATAGAGGACGTGAGGAGATCTCGCCTGGTTCAATTCTTTCAATGTTTCTCGCTGTAGAACGGTCTTTTGTGTGTGTGTGTGCGCGTGTGTGTGTGTTTCCTGAGGAAATGTAGTAGCTGATCGCTGCCTCTATTATAAATGTTGTCATCCTCTGCCCTATTCTAGCGTGACGGTTATGACACTCTAAGTCTAGTAAGATGTAGGCTTATGTCTTTAATGGTTTGCGGGAATTTAAAAAAAATAATGAGGTAGATGTAGATTTCAGGCAGGCGAAATAAAAAAAAAAACTAAAAAAAAACAAAACATTTAGGTCAGTGATGCTTAACTTGTTTTTAAAACACGTGACAACGGGTCGTAATTCCGACCATAGAAACATATCGTACAAGGAGATGCTCTCTGTTGAGGACAAGTTTGTAATTGATCAGATCCAATACTAAACTTAACACGTACATGATGGAGGATAATCTGGGAGTTACAGAAATAAAAAAAAAGTATAGAAAAAAAAAATACTTTAAAAAAGGCGTTTATTTAAGGGAAAGAATTCCTGGTAAAATTTTTCAATGCTATAAGAGTTATTTCCCTTTTTATATTCAACAAAATTAATTAATTACCATTATTTTAATACCTATTGATACATTTTTTTAAATTGATTCATGTTTTGTTAGGAAATATTTATTAAGTGGTGGCCAATGCATAGATTTTTAAGTCTAAAACAGTGTTTCTCACACTTTTTATTAACAGAACTATTCACTAATTCTAAATAATTCACGGAACACTTTTTTTTTTTTTTTACAAAACTTACATTAGATCACTGTACCGGTCGGTCTGGCCAAAAGTTTGTACACGTTATTTTTCCCACACCCAATCTCGGATCAAGCTGAAATCTCGCACAATTATTTTTTTTACCTGACAACAAAATAATCTATTAACAAATTTAACCACGTAGTTAATTAAACATTGATAATAAACTATTTAGCTTGGTATCTCAAACAAGGGAAAAACATTTTACTTGACTGAAGTGGTGGTATATGCTGATTAGTCCCCTGAATTCTTAGTGAACACAACATGATCAATAGGTTGAAACTAAAGAAACAATAAATAACTAAACAATCGTCCATGTTTATAGGCTCTCCACCAGCAGAGTGGTTGCCCTTGTTGGTCTGAGAAGCCTGAGAAGACTTGAACCATGAGTTCGAATTCAGGTCGTTGTCCCCTTATTTTATTTTTTTTAATTGCTTTTTTTTTATTATTAGTCTGGATTTATTACACATTTAATTACATGACTGATCCAAACTAATTGATACAAGTACGCTTAATATAAGCTTGTTTTTTAAAATAGTATTTTTTGTTTTTTGCATTTTCTTTGTATAGAGAAATTAACTCACGTGGTTGTCTACAAGTTATTATTCCAGATGTTTGTGAAAGACCTATTCAGGCCTCTCAGAACACAATAGAGAAAGTAGCAATTATGTTAGGACTGTGACACCCTAAATATGGCCCTCGACGTGGTCCTATACAGCCCGACGAAACGTCGGTACAAAGTATAGAAAACCCCATCCCCCCCCCCCCCCCCCCCAAAAAAAAAAAAAACGGTTGAAAATGTTTCTTTACCAAGATTAGAGCCGTCACTTTTTCTCTGATGGATTCGTACGGTGAGCTTTACCATTAGTGTGCTTATGAAATTGGTCTCTGAGTGTAGAATCTACCAGAAAAACTGAATGCATCTTAACTTGAATGTGGAACATGATAAAAAAAGCCAACATATATGATTTGTCAAGAGAGTGTGACTGGCATTCTGATACGGCATTTTTGGTTTGAGTCGTGAATAAATTTTTGATAAATATTTACTAAGAAGAGAAAAGAAAATGAGTCGGAAGTTACTCATATGTTAAGTAAAGAAATGAAGCCATTTTCCAAAGTGTAAAAAAAAAACTAACATCAAATATTCCATGAATAAATGTAAGTAATAGATACACGGGTTTCTATTAAAATATTTTTTTAGATCAATTTCATTTAGTTTTTGCATCTTTTCTTTGATTTGGCCTGCGCCATGAGTGTTGGAAATTAAAATGGATAGCAGGTCATAGTCTGGGCATCACTGGGTTAGGACTATGCGTTAAATTGGGATGACTGAATGTACTCAATTGTCTTTAAACAAAATAGTCACATGTGCCACTATGTTTTTATGTAGATTAGTAATCGACTAATTACCTTTCTTCCCACTTGAACACAGATATGCTCCCACACAAACATAGTAGCCATCATTTTTGTTTTGTAGAAGTAATATTAATGAACACAACTGATATAAAATGTTTGCCTGGGGAGTAGATAGTAACTGGTCGCCGCGTAGATGTAAATTGGTCAACGAGTAGATTGTAACTGGTCAACGAGTAGATGGTAACTGGTCAACGAGTAGATGGTAACTGGTCAACGCTGGGCAGACGGGAAATCTTTTGATCAAAATAAATTTAATAACGCCTGGAATAGTTAGATCCTACAGCTACACGTTTAATTGTCGAACAAATACAAAAATATGTATTTAACAAAAAGCTATTTTATAACACAAATGTACAAAAATCTCACTTACCAACTGTCCTAGGTGTCATCTGTACCATTGAAATATAGATAATGATTCTCCCGTAAAAATCCTTTAATGAATTTTTATTATTTAGTACTAATCAGCCACATGTGGTTATGACAGTTAAATCACAGCTTTTTTTTATTTTTGTTTTTTTGGGGGAGGGGGATTGATGGCTCTTTTGTTTGTTTTATATTTCTGGAATTTCTTAAATCATGTTAGAGATCGCACTACCAAGCCGTTGCTACACTTGCCCCGCACAGACACAAACACATCAGGCACTACAACTGAGATGAATGAATCACAAATAGTATTCTAATCCGCGAGTTGATGCGTATTGAGATTGAAAGAGAAAAAGAGTTGGACAGTTATTCTAACGCATCCCCCCCCCCCCCCCCGCCTCCCTACCCTGACACGTTTGAATTTCTCTCTACCCTCCACCCGGCGTAATTCCCCTACCTGCCCCCACCCCACCCTACCCGCATTTTTTGTACCTCCTACCTTCAAAACGTCGACACACCGGCCGGCCACTCCCCCTTTCGTATTTCCTTTACAAACCGCAGACCCACCCAGATCGTGTCTATTGTAAAACTCAGTAGCTATTGTAAAAAACCTGGCCGAAGAGAGGTGGGAGAGAGAGAGAGAAAGAGAGAGAGAGAGAGGGAGAATGAGGAGGTGAATTTGTTCTGAGAAGGGGGAGAGAGTAACCTGGACAGGTACTGTGTGACCTGTAGCGTCTCACTTCTACCTGTTAGTCGACGTGACATGTCTGAATAGAATTCCTCTCAATCTAAATATAACATTTTATTCTAATTTGGGGTAGTACACTGCTCTCTCATTCTCTCTCCCTTGTTCTCTCTCTCTTCTCGTTTCCCGCTATTTCATTATACTCTCTTTCAATCTCTCTCTTACCCTTTAACTTTCTTGTTTTCTATGAATATATACTTACTAGCACACTGTCTTTATGCTGTAGCTGTCTTTCTTTAATCAGTTTCTCTCTCTCTCTCTCTCTCTCTCTCTCTTTCTCTCTCACTCTTTCTCTCACTCTCCCATAGTTCCATGCCTCCTACAGATGGTTTGGTCCACGACGAATATCTAATAATCTACATTTATGAGAACGATAATACTTACTTTCACGTTTGACAAGGTTTATATCAACTCTGGTCAAAAGTTTGTATACATTATTTCTCCCACTCCCAATGTCACATCAAATTGTGCACACTAATTTCTTTTACCTGACAATACAAGAATCCGTTGTTTTTTTTTAATAACCAAATAGTTAACTAACTATTGGTAATTAATTATTTTGTTTGGAATCTTGAACAAGGGAAAAAAGTTGTATTTGCTTGAAGTGGTGGTTTAAGCAGAATGAGTCCCGTTTAAGACTCACCGCTTTAAATTGAAACAAACAATAGTACACAATCTTCACTAGTCACAAGTATCTCACTAGCAGAGTGGTTAGATCGTCGGACAAGGAGGCTCAATTTAGGTAGTTCCCCTTTTTTTTTTTTTTTTTTTTTTGTAAATACTTTTAAAAACCAAATTACGTCAAAATTCACCAGATATTCCTTTATTACTCCACCTAACTTTTCCTAACTTATTCAGATAAAGGGATAGGATCATATTGCATTGAGAAAGCTTAAAGCATGAAATAGCGCTAAATAAAAACAATTGGTAAAAATATATCTAATCACATAAATGTATTGTTGTTTGTCTAGATTGACTCTAGATCTATCACAAATTTAATGACATGACTGATTCAAATTAATTGATATAATTACACTTCGTATAAGCCTTTTTTTTTTAAGCTTTTTTTTGTTTCCTTACTTTATTTCAAAGCTTCTATCAAGTCAATCCAACCATCATATCAGGCCTGAACACTGACCAGTGAAGTTGCAACAAAGAATTGGTCAGTGATTGACCACAATTACACGTCAATGGTCAGTGTTCAGCCCTACAGTGACGATTGGTTTCGGTCTCTCTGTCTGGTGCAACAGTTTACTACGTAGTTTCTCTCTGTTCCTAGTCTCGGATCAAGTTAAAACTCTGCAAAAAGATTTTTCTAGCAAAACACGAATCAATAAACAAATTAATCAATTAGTTAATTTAATAGTGTTAAGTTAGTAATTTTCTTTGATATTGGAGAAAAGAAGTAAATATTACAGTATTGAGAACTATGACTGTAAATATAGATTTCTTCCCATTATATACGATTTATTTTTTTTTTAAGTATTTTTTTAGTGGCCCCCAAAAGGGGAAAAGACGCGATTTCTTTTTAATTTGCTGGTTTCTAATTTCAAACACCGATTCTTTCTAAAGCAAGTTGGACTGGACTAGCGATCACGCATTACTTCAAATTGAAATAATTGACGTCAGCATTTTGTTTAAACACTCGGTGGAGCCATTTCCCATCCGGCGCCTCCCACCTACATACACGACCAGTACCATGGATTCACATCCACCTACAATCTGATTGAGAAAAAAAAAATTCCAGGACAAGTTCCGCAGAAAACGTTATCACCTGTGAATCTTTTCCCGCGAACTGCGGCCATTCTTACACAACCTTTGACCTCAGAGACTGCTTCATTTATATTATAGGGTCGATAATTTTTTTCTTTACTCACTCTCCTTTATTCTGTCTGTCTCTCTTTCCCTGATTCTCTCCCTGCCTCTTTCTTTTTTTATTTGTCTTTCTCCTTCTCTCTCTGTCTACTCATTTTCTAGTCTCTCTAGAGTGTACTATAGTTCGAGTAGTGAGATGGTTAAAAGCTGTGTACAATTTGTTCAGGTGGTAGCTACTTATATGTACACTATTCGCTTTTCAAAAACTGATACAAAACTGATTTGGACAGATTGATCACTGGTTGACTTTGAAGTAATTTATAGTTGACATTGAAGTGATTTATAACTGTTTTAGGATTGCCTAGTGTTATCTTGCTGTTACAAGTGCTGTTTTTTTTTATTTGTGGCTGGACTTGCTTTTTCTTTTAGCGGCCCCCGAATGGAAATAGACGCTATTAGTTATGTGTGGTCTGTCTGTCCGTACGTACGTCCCGTTTAGATCTCGTAAACCAGAAAAAATATTGAAAATCTAACATCATGATATTTTATACCATTCAAAGTTCTAATGCCAAGGCTACTTTTTTCTTTTCTGAAAGCGAAAAATTTAATTTTAAAATCAACTATATAAGTTGTTTTTTCATAAAATACACCATTTTTACAACTATTCACTTTTAATAGTAATAAACATGGTAGTCTGTAAAATGTTTATAAAATGTTTTACATGTTTCGGATGTTCCTTCAGAGTTGAAGATAATTACTTCCTAGTCCAAACCTCCCGCAGGACGACGGGGGATGGGAGCGGGCAGGGTTTGAACCCGTGACCATCGATAAATCTGAACGACAGTCCAGCGCGCAAACCGCACGACCAGGCAGCCAGTCAATTTAGTAAAGGAGATAACTGCTTACCATATTTTCAACACGTTCATGCAAACGTTTTTTAATATTTTGTCAACATTTTTTCCCTACAATTGCATTGCTACGTTTTATAAGTTCTGTCATACTAACTACTACATTAAAAAACAAAATGTTTACTTTTTTTTTAAGAGAAAAAATCTATTTAGTATGCATTTAAGTGGAACATAATTTAAAACAACAATTAATAAGTATTTTTCATATTACCTCGTGAACTGCAATGCGGTGCTCACATGATAGGGATACTGAACTAAAGGAAGGGGAGAATTTTTTTTTTTTAGAAAATGTTTTTTTCTTGAGGCTTTGAATAAGAGATTGACCCTTTACAGAACAACTAGATCAATTAGATAATCATTATAGGACATTAGTTAGGCCAGGTTCACATCTAACTTCACCTTCACTTTCATGGTTTGATAGACCGTTGGGGCACCACACAAGATCTGTCAATATTCTTTCTCCATCCTTATTTGTCATTTGCGCTTAATTAAATTGCTTTCTGAAATTCTTTCTGAAAATATTGAAACCTTTCTTTTTACCTGCCAGAGTGGACCACTTCAGGGGCCGATTTTGAGTTTATGTTTCTACACAAACTGTTTTTGTAACCTTGTTATCATTAGATCCTTTCAATAATAAAAAAAAAAATCATTAGGTTAAGAAAAGAACTATTTTTTAGTTTAACTAGTTTGAAATACATGCCAATATGTCCACATCTATATACACCCACAGGGCAATATATCCACAGTTCAATATATCTATATTTCGATGTATCCACAATTTATTATTATATCAACATTTTAATATATCCTTATTTCAGTAAATCCGAATCTAAATGTGCTCACTATTAGCAGATTCTCAGTTCGATAAATCCAAAGCTCAATATATTCACATTACGATGTATCCATTGTCTAATGAAACAACATTTTGATATATCATTATATAGTCGAAATATTGACAGTCATGAGCTTAATATTTCATCACCATCGTCATCACCATCGTCATCACCATCGTCATCACCATCGTTCTCTTGACTTTCATCGGAGGAGTTCACCAAACCAAATCACTCCATTTTTCCCAGTCAGCAGCTGCTCTGAACAGGATATCAAGAGAGAGAGAGAGAGAGAGAGAGGGGGGGGGGGTCCATTCTTTTACATTTTCCAGTCTGTTTTTCTTTGGACTACCCTTTCTTCGTGCTGCCTCCACTGGATCTTGAAAGATGAGTCATGTCTTACGATATGACCGATTCAGCTCAGCTTTTGTCTGTTTACAGTATTGAGTAGTTTATTCTTTTAGCTAACCATAGCTTTCACTTAGAAAGATATTTGCGTATTGCTAAAAACCAGTTGTCCTATAACCTAATATATAATTATTAAAAGGTGAAACAATTGATAATGTCACGTGTTTAGTGTAATAGTGTAAACATGAAACTAGAACATGCAAAAAAAAAAAAACAAGACTCAGATAACAGCTTGTAAAATTTGCATGAGACACTACATGGGCACTGTAAACAGCTCAATCGATTTTTCCTGAAAGTTGCCTGTTTATGCATACACTTGGGGAAAAACATACTAGTTCATTAGACACTCGGTGAAAAGTCTGGTTTGAACGTTATAATTTTTCAAATTATAATCATCTTAAAATTAAATTGGATCTCTTTTGCGCACCCTTCGGTGGGAATTCATTTTAAAGAAAAGTCCAAAACTTATAGATCTTGATTTGCACATTTAGCGCGTGTCATCAACATGGATTGTTATCAATTGAGACGAGGGGATTCTAATTTGTTAAATCTAGAACCAATATTTAAATTAACTTGTCTTAGTAAATGTTAATCAGCTAAGGTGGGCTCATGTCCGCAATAAGTGTCATTCTTTCATAGTAAGCATTGTTTGCAAGATTTGATCCCTGTAACATGGCAGAGCCTCGAGTCCTATGTCATTGAGATCCTTAAACTATTTTGTTAAAGCACACATAAGTTTCTCATTTAACACAGACTATAACATTGAACTGCACAGCCTACGACCATGGGACTGAAAGAAAAGTCCCTTCAAGAGAGGACCTGAAGACGGCCAATAAAGAATTGCATTCCTTAAACCTCGAGTCTTTTTTCCAAGGATGAATGATGCTCAAGAGCGGACATAGTGCTTTCTAACAGGACAGAGAGATTTAAAGTGTTTTCCAATAGGAAATTAACAATTTAATTGTTTTCTAACAGGACATTGACAGTTAAATTGTTTTCCAACAGAGCACTGACAGTTAAATTGTTTTCCAACAAGGCACTGGCAGTTAAAGTGTTTTCTAACAGGACATTGACAGTTAAAGGGTTTTCCAAAGGACACTGACAGTTAAAGAGTTTTGCAACAGGACATTGACAGTTAAATTGTTTTCCAAATGGAAATTGACACTTAAAGTGTTTTCCAAAAGGACATTAACAGTTAAAGTGTTTACCAACAGGACATTGACAGTTAAAGTGTTTTCCAAAAGGACATTGACAGTTAAAATGTTTTCCAAAAGGACATTGACAGTTAGAGTGTTTTCCAACAGGACATTGACAGTTAAAGTGTTTTCCAACAGGACATTAACAGTTAAAGTATTTTCCAACAGGGCACTGACAGTTACAGTGTTTTCCAACAAGGCACTGGCAGTTAAAGTGTTTTCTAACAGGACATTGACAGTTTAAGTGTTTTCCAACATGACATTGACAGTTTAAGTGTTTAGCCAACAGAGCACTGAAAGTTAAAGTGTTTTCCAACAAGGCACTGACAGTTAAAGTCTTTTCTAACAGGACATTGACAGTTAAAGTCTTTTCTAACAGGACATTGACAGTTAAAGGGTTTTCGAAAAGGACACTGACAGTTAATGAGTTTTCCAACAGGACGTTGACAGTTAAATTGTTTTCCAAATGGACATTGACACTTAAATTGTTTTCCAAAAGGACTTTGACAGTTAAAGTGTTTTCCAAAAGGACATTGACATTTAAAGTGTTTTCCAACTGGACATTGACAGTTAAACTGTTTTCCAACAGGACAATGATAGTTAAAGGTCTTTCCAACATGACATTGACAGTTAAAGTTTTTTCCAACAGAACATTGACAGCTAAAGTGTTTTCCAACAGGGCACTGACATTTTAAGTGTTTTCCAACACGACATTGACAGTTAAAATCTTTTAGTAAAGGTAAGGAGCACATAGACTACTAATTCAACTCGCTAGGTACCTGCATGGTACTCAACATAGTAATAATAAGACTGTCAGAGAGATGTATATGTGAAACATCTTGGACCGGAGGAGAAAATGTTTGTGTTTTTAGCAGCCCGAAAATCTAAGTCTCGATGGTGTCCAATTATTTAATTGTGCTCTGACTTATTTCGTCAGTTGAAAGGTCATAGATCAAATGTCTACGACTTTTTTTTTTGCCTGCACCTTGTTTTAGTAGACACTCTCCTGCACCTTGTTTTAGTAGACACTCTCCTGCATCATGTTAAATATTTGTTCTCTGTAACCAATGTAATGTCATATGTGACATGAACTCGCATACACAATCAAAGTAAAACGAAAGAAAATTATTCGATTGACACGGTTTCAGCCACTGCCTCCAGATCGGACACAGATTTGTTCCCTTACTTGAGATCAGCACTCTGTATTCTTGTATCCAGGACACTTTCTTGCAGACACTAGTGCAAGTAAGTACTAAACAAGGGCAAACTAAGTCTTTGACTTTGAAATTGAAACGTGATTAGACATTTCATAACCTTGACCCATTGATTTTTTCTGCAAGTGACAGGAAATAGCTCCATTACAAATAAACCCAGTAGTCAATTTTTAGACATTTATGTAAATTAACACAACATTCTGGAACAACTTTACTTTTTTTTTTTAATGTGATATTTTATGCTTGAAAAGGTTTAAGACCTAGTGGACTTAGTCCACCCAAAACTTGAGTTGGGGAAAGTAAAGGCGGTTGCTTGTTGTGCTGGCCACATGACACCCTGCTCGTCAAGCGTTAGCCAATGAAACGGATAACCTTAACATCACCTGCCCTATAGGTTACAAGATCTGAAAGTGGAACTTTTAATTATCATATTCTCTCTGTATAACTGTAATGAATAGTTAACTCAGTAGACATCACGTCAAGAACGGGAACTCAAGACGGGAATTCCTTCAGCATCAGGGTTAACAAGGAAAGATCACTCTCTCATCTTGATGTCTCTGACAGGTACTCGTCTTTAGTAGCAGACAATTTGCCCCGTCTTCCCGGAAGTGGAGATTTTTCTTCTCTGTCAGGAAATTCAGTTTGAAGTGGACTCGGATGGGTTAAGGACGCCAATTGGTTTAAATGGATTAAACATATTTTTGTTAAAAAAGGGACTTGAAAATACTTAAACCTAATTATTTATCCTAGCTAAGCTGATTCAAATTTTTTTTTTTGATAAATCCGTAGAGGTACCGGTATGGATTTGTGTGTGTGTGTGCTGCTTTTGTAAAAAAAAATATGTAGGTCAAGGATAATTCAGTACATCCCTGTAACAGGTGTGAAATTATCAGTAGCCTTAGGATCTGAAAACAATATCACTTCGTTTTGGATTATTTGATTGATTAATAACATTTTTTTTTCAAATGCTCATTATTTGTAACTTCCTTTAAGTCACTCTTAAGAGGCGAAGAAGTTGTGTTATTGTTAGCTTGGGATTAAAAGCTTCTGACATTCTTGTCGAAAATGCTGAAACCTGTCTATCTACCTGCATTGCGGACCCATGGGATGATGCCTCGGGGGTCGCTTGATTTTGTGATAACACAAACTCTCTTTGTAATTTTTTTTTCTGCTTTAAAAAAAAAGAGAAAAAAAAAAGAGAATTCTCTTAATGGCAACGATAAATTGCAAAAAATGTATTCACAGTGATGAAAGTGAAAATATAACAAAAAGTGTTTTCTTATTTGATTGAGCTGTAAAGGGCGTTCGGGCAACGGAAGTACACCACGTACATAAAAAAAACAAAACAACAACAACCTCAGTCTGCAAATAGAAAGGCTAAGGGAATTGTTCCCCTTACTTTAGTCCGTTTGACTCCCAGTGGAGCAGAGGACTGTAGACAACGCCCCTTAGCAGGGTCCATGTGCACTTAAACTCTTCTTGAGAGGAGTCATCATGACCAATGTCTTTTGGCTTTCTGCTGTTACTGTAGCGTTGTATTTTTTTTTCAATGGTGTGATTGCTAGCGTCACGCGGACCCTCCTCCTTTTCCCGGGCTTAGGACCGGGAAGATGCTTCCCGAAAATTGTCTCTTGGCGGAGGTTTTCACCTAACAGTGTGACGATGCGGCGCTTTATTACAAACTTACAAACTTGTCTTGCAACTGAACACCACTGCAGGGCCGGCTTTAGGTAGAAGCTAACTAGGCAGCTGCCAAGGGCCTCAAAGGATTCAAAGAATGTTTTTTTAGAGAAAAAATTGTGAAATTTAGAATAAATCTCCTTTATAGCAAATGTCTATGGCTCTATGTCTACTAGCTTGACTCTAATAAGTCTCTACTATGATTCAATGTTTATTCACAAACGTTAACATCTACTTGTTAGACTTCTTATTTCTTCCTCTTGGTGAAATGTCGAAACTTTATTTCTAGTCTTAGGATCATGACTCGTCCATGAAGTACATTCGTGCTATCGGCATTGTATGAATTGAACTTATTTCATGATTTAGATCTAGACACAGGGCGGTTTATTGCTCATTTCTTATTTCATGATTTAGATCTAGACACAGGGCGGTTTATTGCTCATTTCTTATTTCATGATTTAGATCTAGACACAGGGCGGTTTATTGCTCATTTCTTATTTCATGATTTAGATCTAGACACAGGGCGGTTTTTATTGCTCATTTCTTATTTCATGATTTAGATCTAGACACAGGGCGGTTTATTGCTCATTTCATGATTTAGATCTAGACACAGGGCGGTTTATTGCTCACTTCATGATTTAGATCTAGACACAGGGCGGTTTATTGCTTTTTTCATGATTTAAATCTAGACACAGGACGGTTTATTGCTCATTTCTTATTTCATGATTTAGATCTAGACACAGGGCGGTTTATTGCTCATTTCTTATTTCATGATTTAGATCTAGACACAGGGCGGTTTATTGCTCATTTCTTATTTCATGATTTAGATCTAGACACAGGGCGGTTTATTGCTCATTTCTTATTTCATGATTTAGATCTAGACACAGGGCGGTTTATTGCTCATTTCTTATTTCATGATTTAGATCTAGACACAGGGCGGTTTATTGCTCATTTCTTATTTCATGATTTAGATCTAGACACAGGGCGGTTTATTGCTCATTTCTTATTTCATGATTTAGATCTAGACACAGGGCGGTTTATTGCTCATTTCTTATTTCATGATTTAGATCTAGACACAGGGCGGTTTATTGCTCATTTCTTATTTCATGATTTAGATCTAGACACAGGGTGGTTTATTGCTCATTTCTTATTTCATGATTTAGATCTAGACACAGGGCGGTTTATTGCTCATTTCTTATTTCATGATTTAGATCTAGACACAGGACGGCTTATTGCTCATTTCTTATTTCATGATTTAGATCTAGACACAGGGCGGTTTATTGCTCATTTCTTATTTCATGATTTAGATCTAGACACAGGGCGGTTTATTGCTCATTTCTTATTTCATGATTTAGATCTAGACACAGGACGGTTTATTGCTCATTTCTTATTTCATGATTTAGATCTAGACACAGGGTGGTTTATTGCTCATTTCTTATTTCATGATTTAGATCTAGACACAGGGCGGTTTATTGCTCATTTCTTATTTCATGATTTAGATCTAGACACAGGGCGGTTTATTGCTCATTTCTTATTTCATGATTTAGATCTAGACACAGGGCGGTTTATTGCTCATTTCTCGGTCATATTTTTTTATTATTTTTTTTTTTGCTTTTCTATTTCATTCGGGTTCACTGTATTCGCTTCGCCTAGGGCCTCCAATCACCTAAGGCCGGCCGTGACCACAGACGTTAATAAGATTTGGTAAATATTTTCATTTCAACATATATCTATAAAGAATATTTACCCCCCTTTCAGACCTTGCGATGATGTAAAGGTCATCTGATTTTATGGCCGATATTTAACGAGGGTGTCATGTGGCCATCACTACGACGAATGTCAGGTACCCATTAGAGTTGGATGGATTCAGGGCAATCTTAAAAATCCAGAAATTCGAAATCCCAGTCCTCATCGACATGCTAACCTGAGACCCTTCGGTTTGGATGCCAAGCGCTACAGCACGCAGCACTCACAACATAGAGATCGATGCGCCAAGAGAAATTAAAAAAGGTTTTGGTCTCATCTCCTTGAATGGAGGGAGAAATGGGTGGGACAAGCCAATTCTGAAGCTGCTATCTTTGCTACAGTTCATGGACAAGATTCTGTTGCAGGGCTAGTGGGTAGGACAGCTTGCTTCCTCTTTATCTTGTCTAAGTCGGCCTCAGTGCTTTTGTGTTCAACAATAATAATTAGCCTATCTAAATGAACCTCTAATATTAAAATGCTAGTTATTAAAGAGCCTAATTAGGAGGGTGTAAATGTATAGAAAAATATAGATCTCTACTATCTCTGTATGTATTTTAAAAAAAATAATTTTTACTCAAATTTCACAACAAAAAAAAAAACACAAAAAAACACGTAAAAAAAAAAAAAAAGACCCCGCATCTTGTTGGTGTTTTCCATAATGCGGGCAATGATTGGGTCAGATCTAAACCAAAAGTGAAGCAAAGCTAGTACTCATGGGTTATAAAGTGCTTGACCTACTTCCCATTCCCCAGTCGGCACAGATGGTAACGTTAAAGCGGATGCCGGCTTTAACGGTCTGGAATATTTGGCCCGCTGAAGTGCTATCTCTGACATGTGGCCATCCCTAGGTCTGATGGATGAAAGGAACTGCTGACCGAGTGAGAAGGCGATAGAGAAAGAGAGGGGGGGCACTCACCTTGGTGTAAATAACGACTCAGGTGGCCCCTTTGTTAAGGGTCAAAGAGGCTGACATAGAGAGATTTCTCTGAGTGTTAGCAAATACAAAAAAGCAACTTTTGAATGGTGAAAATAAAGTGAAAACTTTAGAATTTATACATTTTGCGCCATTGTATTCAGTTTATAAATAGATAGATAGATAATCAGATAGATAGATAGATAGATAGATAGATAGATAGATAGATAGATAGATAGATAGATACATACATACATACATACATACATACATACATACATACATACATACATACATACATACATACATACATACATATATACATACATACATACATACATACATACATACATACATACATACATACATGCATACAAACGTACATACATGCATACATACATACATAAATACATAAAAACATACATACATACAAAGATACATAGATATGTACATATATAAATACATAGATAAAAATATAGATAGATACAGAGGGTAGCCACAGAGGAAAACAAAATGCTTCCTTTCATTAACCGAAGGTAGCCACAGAGCAAAGGAATGCTACAGCTCAGAAACCGAGGTTAGCCACAAAGCACAACAATGCTATATCTCAGAAACAGAGGGTAGCTACAGATGAACTCATTGCTACATCTCAGAAACAGAGGGTAGCCACAGATCAGCGCATTGCTACGTTTCAGAAACAGAGGGTAGCTACAGAGCCATGTGTGCTTGAAATGTACAAGTTGAAAAAAGAATGAAAATATTGACCACCTAAAATACAGCAAACATAAAACGTTAAGTTTTAGCGAAAGATAAACATAGAGATCAGCTCCTCAATGTCTGGAATGGGTGAACCAACACAAGACAGAACGAGAGGGCAGTTCCGAAACACACAACTTCCAGTTAGGTTTTAATTACTTAATCATTAATATTGTTGTTTAGAAAATCCATTGCACAAAAATATATGATTTACTAAATTTATATATAGACTATTCGACTGATGATTAAATATTTAAAGTTTGTTAAACTTGTAATATTTTAGAAGATTGAAAGTGTATTTAATATTCTGTCAGAATATGATCAAACCTCTTGTTTCTTCGAATTTCTAAAAGAATCATTGATAATTCCTGAAGCAAAGAAAATATTTAAAAAGAAAGATAAGCTTTTGCAAACAAGTGTAGATATTCTTTTTTTTTTTTTCAAAGCTCATATCAGCTCATTCTCTCTGTCTGTTTGGTAAAAAGTTTGTATATGTTATTTCTCCAGAACCCATTCTCGGATCAAGTTGAAATTTTGCACTGTTATTGGGTGTCGGAGAAATAACGTGTACAAAGTCAGGTCTTTCAACATTTTTTATTGTATTGAAAAAGCTGTTACAATTCAAAAATGAACCTCCTTCTTTCTCCCCTTAGGCCCTTCCAACTGGTCCAGATAAGTGATACGATCATAGAGTAGTGAGAAAGCAAAAAGGCATGAAATTGCGTCAAAAAAAAGGTAAAAATATTACTAATTACAGATTTATTATTGTTTGTCTAGATCTATTACAAAGTTAATTACAAGACTGATCCAGACTAATTGATATAATATAATATAAGCTTTTCTTAAATGATTTTTTAAATATTTTCTTTTTTTTTAATTAAAAAAACAACTCTTGTTATGGCAACCAAAGCAAATAAAAAAAAAACCCACAAAAAGCTGAATGGGCATCCATTAAAACACATAATCCATCCACCCACCCCTCTTTCATGTATGACCTGATCCTAACTGAAACTGAAAGTTATGAGATAATGTCAGAGCTAGTTCAAATAACTGGCGCAGCTTGAAGAAAAAGTCGTAACAATTTATCCTTGGAAAAGTTATCAGTACATAGAGTGTTAAGACAGCAATCTGAGCTTCACATAATTGTATCTGCTTGTTTTGTATTTATTTGATCATACCAAGCTCAACAGTTCTAAAATTGTGTACCAGTGGATCCTAAGTCTAGCTCAAAGTTCTGGAAGATGACTATGAAAGTGTTCTACACATGGTTTTTGTTGAGCACCTCTCAATTTTGAAACTTAACTATTAAGGGCCCTGGATTAGGGGGTTCTCAACGTGTGGTTCTCGACCCCTTTTGGGGTCGATTGAAAAAGTGCCAGGGGTCGCCAAAGAACCCCTAAAATGTTCATATATTTTTCTATTCATCGTTGGAAGTTTTTTTGTCCATTCTAACGTGCTGTAATAAGTATATCTAAACCGTTGTTGGTATTCTAAATATTTCATATCCCGTACTGTTTGAGATTGTGTTACACCTCCTTCTTCCATTTCCAAGAACAGATGTTTGCAAAACAAGGTTTTCCATCTTGTTAGTTACTAAGTTCAAATTCAGAAGCAGACTTGATCCAGACGATGACATTCGTTGTGCTACTGAATTCCTGATCTGGTGGAACAGAAACATTCTCAAACTTCGTACTACCATCGGCGTGTTTGTAATTACTGTCGAAATATTAGTTTTGTACCAAATACTGTTCTCTATACTTCACAAAATTTGTTAAATTGTCAATTAAGTATACAACTTGTATATTTGTGAATACGCAATAGAAAAGCAAATAGATGCTCTATGGCCTCCTTCAGTCGCGAAGCGACTATGGATCATCTCATGGAAATGAGATGAATGCCTGGGCATTAGCTGTGGTCGAAACGATGTCTCCCACAAATCAGTTCCCCCCACTTCACGCAGCTGATGTATCCAAAGGAACGGCAGTGCCGATACAGTTTGGGATCAGCGGCATCGCAGGTTCTGCCAGAGTGTAGCACTGGGTGCTGCAAACTGCCTTAGGGTCGCCAGCTCCGGATTTTTCCTCAGGGTTGACTGACCTATAAAAATAGATGCAAATCTGAATAATAAACCTTTTTTTTTTAAATTATGAGCACACATTTTTTTATCTGTAAAAGAAAGAAAGTTCACGGTTGGGGGTCAACGCCTAGTAAAAATTATATTAGGGAGTCGCGGAAATATTAAGGTTGAGAACTGCTGGCTTAGATCCAGACAATGTTTAAGTCGTGCAAGATTAGCTTCTACATAGCTTCTTAAAAGTGTAACAGAGGAGTGGGTAATTTCGTGAGTGTACTCTTTTCCCGACATCATTGTATATTTATGTATTATGTATTATTCGGAGGGGGTGATATATTTCTCCTCCCCCTTATAAATGCCTATATATACATAGATAATTAGTCTTCATTACATTCAGTTCCTTTATTTAATTTTTTTGGACTTTTTGTTCTCTAGAATAGGTTCTTTCTGGAGTTAGTGGTACGACAGTTGAATTGTACTCCCCCAGCGGGTTTGGGGAGGAGCCCTGGCGCCAATCATTATTTTATGGGATTTAGTGATGGTAGCTTTTTTTTTAATTGATAACAAAAAGGAAAGGGGGCGGTTATCCTCAAAAGTTCCTTGGCTACATTTATGTAGTTTTTTATTTTTGATTTTATGATTACGCTCACGGGATTTGTTGATTGTAGTTAGCTTTATATTGAAAGTTTCTTTAAACCTCAAAAATCTCTGGGGGGAGGTGTGGATTAAACTCAAAACCTTCCTTGGCTACTCTCATGAATATTAGTGACTGTAGTTTGGTTTCGCTTTTTTTTGTGTTGAATATAATGGTTTTAGCCTTCAGACTACCGTAGGAGGTATTAGAAGCTTAAAACCTTCTAGAGGGAGTTTCTAAACTCAAAACCCCTATTGGCTGCGATCATGGAATTCGTTTACTCTAGTATGTTTTTCTTTTATTTTGAAGAGGGAGGGCTATTAATCTCAACCCCTCCCTCGGTAACGCTGTTGCAAGAAATGGTTTTACATCAAATTCTAACCATCAAAAAGAAAAAAAAATAATTTCGAGTCCCGACTGCTCCCCAACCCTGACTACGCCCATGACCTATGGCAAATTCTTTTAAAGCCCTTAATAAACTTCAGATTTTCTCAAACTTGTGACACTGCCATTTTGTTCTAAATAAAAAATCTTTTAGTGTAAATGTGTCTTACTGTACTTCCAATTGTGGCTTGTGTTGGACATATGCACAATGTCCGTTTAGCCAGCCCTCCTCTTAATAATTTTGGTTATTATTCTTTAGTTGTAGAATAAAATTTTAACTACTAGAGGGGAGCATACCAATTTAGAAAATGACAGAGTACCAAAAGAAATATTCCTACGGTTAGTTGACGAAATGTTTACATCTTGAGATAGCAGAGGTTGGGCAAAGGAAACCAAAACTTTCTCCATTTTCTTTTGTGTGCCGCCAAAGCAGAAATAAAAAGGCAAACACGTCAGACAAAGACTGGAACAGTCAGACTTTGGTCAGACATAGTACAGACCCACAACGAGACACGAGGTAATATCGTCAGCCCGAGTCATGCGTGTTCCAACAGTCCTGGGCCTGGAGATAATAATGTTGACATAACAGTTTGATTTGATTTCCACAGAATCTTAATGATATCTGTTCTCAATCTTTTGACAGACTCAAACCTTCAGTTTGTGAAGTCTCCTGGGGCTATGGGATAACAGAGTTTTTGGTAGAGCTATTAGTGAATGTGATGCTAGCACGTTCCGTGATTTCATCTTAACAGAGATTACAGACAGATCAAACATGTTTTAGGAGGTAAATTATCAAGTATCATTATCAAATGAAAGATTTGGAAAATTAGCTTTTGGCATTTCATTTCTTCATCCCTGATAAGTTTATCTTAATAATAATGATAATAATAATTAATAAAAAAAAAAAAAAAAAACTGAGCTGGAAAAACAACTAAAATATGGGAACCTTGGCTTGGAGATTAAGCGTTTATGGAAATTATCTAAAACAACAATATACACCATTGTCATATCAATCGAGGGGATAATAACAACTGACCTCACAGATACCTTCAAGGCCCTTGGCATTCCTAGGAACATTCTCGTTGCCTGTCAGAGGGCGGTACTTCTGCAGACCTGCCACATCACCAGAAAATTCCTCGGTGGAAACTGATAAAGGGACTACGATGAATTTAGTTTCCCTTTAACGAAACTCGACCCTGGCTTCGTCAGAGAATAAATACACGTTCTTTTATAATAATAATAATTTAATGTTAACAAATGTGATGCAGGTTCAAGGCGCTGTGAATAACATTACAAACATAATCACGACAGCTAAAATGACAAACTAACTTAAAATGTTTGAACAGATAGGTCTTAATGTTCATCTTGAATGTAGCGAAGTATGTTGTCTGTCTGAGATCAATGGGAGTGAGTTCCAAACCTTTGGAAAACGATATAAAATACTATGTATGACGTATTATGATATTTGACATGATACAATAGGATAAGAAGAAATATTATATGATATGTTATGACATGAAACAATATAAAATAGGTGTTGTTGTTGCTTTTTGCTATGCTACGCTACGCTATAAGTTGAAATAAAATCAGGTTATGAGAAATTATATTCTATGTGGCATGATTTAAAACGACTCGATACATCAAGTAAAAGACTGTAGACTCATTTATATCATTGTAATCGCACTTCTTGTTTTGTTCTGTAATTAGGGCTGGATCTAGAGTTGATAGGATATTTGAGATATGGGTCCCATTGTAATCAGCATAAAATAATTTCTCCTTTGCTCTGTCTTCAATTTATTGAAAGTATCCATAGGCCCCCCTCCTCCCAAACGAGTAGAGGCCTAAGCCATAGCTTTTGTTACCTATAAGTGAATCGAGCACTTAGTCTATTTATTCAATAGAAATCCAATTCAGCACAATTCGTAAAATACAATATAGATTTTATATAATATAGATAAAATATACATTAAATTGAGACAAAATATAGATACAATATTTAATAGAATGTAGATAACATATACATTAAATTGAGATACAATATAGATACAATATAAACGCTTTGTTTGATGAAACGGTACCGAGCTAGAAACCCGCCCACCGTAATCCCATGCTGCCTTCTAAGAGATTTGCCTGGGATATAATACACTTTGTTCTGAAAATAAAAACATTCGAAACTTATGTAAAAAAGATTCAAGATAAAATGGAGATACAGTTAACAAACAATAGAGACAGGATATATTGAAGCAGATCGACTCATTCTTAGAATTTCTATCATTTGAATGAACATTTAGAATACCAGCTGGGCACATAAGACAAATTGAAGAAAATTAAAGAATTAACCCTCAGAGAGTTTTTTTTTTAAATTGAATCAAACTTTATAGTTAACCAGTGACGTAGCTATGGTGGAGGAGGGGGGAGAATAAAAAAATCTCCGCTGGCCTAATTTGAAAGGGCCCCCAAATGAGTGTTCGAAATAGTTTTTTACATTAATTATTAAATATCACTCAAAATGCAGGGGCCCCTTAAGAGGTCAAGCCCCCGGACCCCCAAATGATGGCAAATTCCTAGCTACGCCACTGTAGTTTACTCTCATCTTCTTTTTCTTAGCGCCCCCCCCCCCCCCCAGCGTCAGTGAACATTTTTTTTACCAATTTCAAGCCAGACACACTAAAGCAGACGTTTAACTCTAAGGTTAAGGTCAGTATTCTTTTCCTCTCTCGCAGGTGTTGGGAATACACACTTCCGGTGCCAGAGTGGATTGTATTAACATGTCTCTGGGTCATCAATAAAAAAAAATGAGAGAGTGTATATGTATATAAAGTGAGAAAACATGGACGGTGCCAGGCTACGAGAGCGACGTGTGAAGTGGGTGGGTGGGTGGAAGTGCTTGAAGTGTTGACCATGGGGGTCAGCGCTAACTAGAGAAACAGTGTTTCATACAACAATAAAGAGGCGAGTATTGACAAGAACAAGACCAGATTAACAACTAGACACAGCTGAGCCTTTTTCCTTTTTTAGCCGCCCCCGAAAGGGGAAAAGACGCTATTAGTTTTGTGTGAAATGTCTGTCCGTCCCATTTAGATCTCGTAAACTAGAAAAGATAGTGAAAATCCGACATCATAATATTTTAGTCCATTCAAAGTTCTGATGCAACGGCTACCTTTTTTTTTCTAAAAGCGAAAAATCTAATTTTTAAATTACTTATGCAAGCAGTTTTTTCATAAAAATACACCACTTTTGCAACTATTCACTATTAATAGTAACAAACGCAGGAGGTTATTTAGTAGGGAAAAAAATAATGTATACCATATTTTAAACACATTTATGCAAATGGTTTTAGAATTTTTATTAAAACATTTTCTTTTCTTTTACATTTGTATTACTACGCTTTGTAAGTTCTGACCTACTGACCACTACATTTACCTAAAAATAATGTTTACTTTTTTTTAAGAAAAAAAAATCTATTTAGTATGCATATAAGTTGGACATAATTTAAAACAACAATTTATAAGTAGTTTTTCGTATAATCACGTAAACTGAAATATACACAAAACAATACGGAACACTCAACTAAATGATTTTTTTTCTTTTTTGAGGATTTGAACAAGAGCTTGACCCATTACAAAACAATTAGATCAATTAGATATTCATTATAAGATATCAGTTGGGCCAGATTCACATCTAACTTCACATTCATTTTCACCTATCCTTTGGTCTGTCGGACCGCTGAGGCACCACACAGGATCTGTCAACCTTCTTTCTCCATTCTTCTCTGTCATTTGTCTTTGATAGAATTTCATTCTGATGTTCTTTCTGAAAATATTGATACCTGTCTTTTTACCTGTCTGGGTGGACCACTTCGGAGGCCGATTTCGAGTTTATGTTTCCATATAAACTGTCTTTGTAACCTTGTTTATAAAGCTGACACAGTCACTCACTCAGTCTGTCTAACTGGAACAGATTTGAAACAAGATATTTCTCCCACTTCTTATTTTTGATGAGGTCGAAACTTTGTAAAATAATTTATTGTAACAAAATATGAATAAAAAAAAAATTAACCAATAATTTAATTAAACAGTGATAATTAATTAACTTTTTTTTAAATTACGGAAAAAAAGAAAACATATCTTACAATATAGCCTGTAAATATAGAGTCGTTCCCCTTAGATAAACTTTGTTATTTATTTTAAAGTTATTTTTTAATATTTTGTTTATTATTTTAGTTCTTTTTTCACTAAATGATTGTTTTTCCAAATATAATCATTTCACTATATCACTATTTCATTTTACTATATTGTTATCTCTGTATTTATAAAATAAAGCAGAAAGTAGGGCGTATGTATGTATGTAAGTATGTCCCGAATAAAAATCAAAACCGTTTGACCAATCATGATAAAACTTGGCAAGAATGTTCCTTACATTTAGATCATGGCGGAGACCTTAGCATATGTTTTATGTCCCTACCACAACCGGAGGGCCCTAAAAATAGACAAAAAGTATCTAATTGTATCTCTATTAAATAACGAAACTTTTTAACAAATCGGGTAAACTCGTTTTCACAGTATTTTATATTTGATATGAATATGTCGTCTGAACGGGTCAACCTATTTTCACACTCTACTTTTATTTTCGTGGCAAAATAAAAAAAAAGTGAAGTGAATATTCTCCATGTCTGACATAGATCTAAATACAATCCAGTAGATCAGTAACATCCAGACCTAGGCACTCAGGCCGCAGCTCATATTCGGCTAGTGTCTATATAAAAGCGAATGAACTCGGAATAAAAGGAAAACTAAGTAAAAAGTAGGAGCCAACATTTGAACCTCTTAAAGGCATTGCTTTATAGGATGGGTCATTTCTTGGGAAACAACACAAGTTCTGGTGTCCAGTTCACTTCATTCACTTGGTTTTCAGAGACTCTAGGGTCATGACTTAGCCAAAAGAGGATCGGCCTAAAATTGTTTAGCAGGCAATACTTGTCTTGGGTTAATAGACAGAGAGGGGGAAGGGGATCGGTAAAATGTTCTCACAATAAATAAAAGGAATTTCTCTAGCGGGCAGTTAAACAATAAACAAATGTGACCCCATTCAGACCTTGAGTTATGGTCATCTGATTTAAAGTTATTCTGATTATATGGCCGATAGTTAACGACGGTGTCAGGTGGCCAGCACAATGACCAGCCTCCTTTACTTTTCCCCATTGTTAGGTACCCATTAGAGCTGGGTGGACCCAGAGGCGCACTAAAGATACCGAAATTAAAAATCCCATTCTTAGAGCCCGGAACACTCAGGTTCAGAAACCAAGTTCTTTACCAAACAGCCAACGCGCATTCGAACAAGGTCCCAAGCCTTTACTTATTTTGTAGATTGCCTAACAAGAGTCGAGCCTACTATAACTTTTGATACATGTCAAGGTTTTTAACTAGAGGTCAGGCCCTCTGTCCGGAGGTCTCAAATCAAATAGATCCTTTTTTTTTTATTACAGCCATCTATAGCCGATAGTCATGCCACGGCTACTTGAGACAAGGGAGAAGATGGATTCTCCGTATTCCTACTCTGTACCGCCACTTACAATAATAAGGACGCAATAGCAGCGCGCGACTAGCATGCCTTTAATCTTTATAAAGCTCTATTAAAAACAGAAGCTTCAAGATATGTTCTTATGTCTACAACTATTGTTGGTCCATGGTAGTCTACTTTGTAACCCAGAGTGCGACTGTGCATCTCTAGACATGTGACTGTAAGGTTTTTATTAGAATGGAACAATCGGTTGTTGGGCATGCTACTTATATAACCCGTAGTGATAGTTTTTTAATTCGCTTTTGTTCTGCCACGGCCTGTCTTGTGTCTTAGTCACGCTATTAAGGCTAGAGAATCTTTATTGGGCATTTTCATATAGCGTGGAGAAGCAATAAATAGACAACTGTTTGCTGTCTCCGGTGTACAAAATACATGTCACTAATCTAAGTTGTACAAGGTATGTATTTATATTCTTTTTGCACATTTTAGTATTTCAGAACTAAATTTATTACGCTCTGCATTTTTGCACATAATAATTTCAATATGAATGAGACTTTAGCTTGAACCCTCGGACTTACAAACTTATATAAAACCTAATAGCAACCAATAGAACAAATAAAGAAGATTTCATACAAGCAAAATATAAATAATCCTTTTAAGCTTATCTAAAGGAAAATAATCCTCTATGTACCAATAATAAGTTATTTCCCTTATGTGATATCAGCTAAAAGTATTAATTATTAATAATTAATTGACTAATTAAGTATTTTTGTTTACTGGTTTATGTTTCGTTAGTTACAATAAGTAAGTGTTTAAAGTATCAACTTGATCGGAGAATGCGTTAAAGAAAAATAGCTTCAACAGTTATTTAAGGGGACCAAACCCAACATATTTAGCCATATCTGTGAATACTGATTAGTTTTCCTCGTTACTATTAAACAAAATAATAAATTACCAGTAACTTATTGTGTAATTGATTCCTTTTTTTTTTTTTTTGTGATTCATGTCTTGTCCTTAATTGTGCGAAGTTCGATAATGAGTGTGCAAGAAATAACGCGTACACAATTTTTACCAGACAGACATACAGACAGAGTGAGTTGATAAAAGCTTTGTTAAGTTTAGCCCATTTCTTTTTCACTAAATTATCAACATGAAAGTCAAATTTAGCGTCCTTGACATTATTTAGTTTCTCATGAGAATCTCCAAGAGCTATTTAGCGAATCAATAGAGCTCAAACACAATCGAAACAAAACAAAAGAAATCAAAGAAAAACAAAAACGAAACGAAACAGTGACAGAAAAAGTTGAAAAAGTGGCCTTGAAATGATAGCCTTGACCTTGTCTCTATTCCTGCTTGTACTACTGACTTACATAGCCTTGACCTTGTCTCTATTCCTGCTTGTACTACTGACTGACTTAGCCAAAAATACAGTTTCGTCGTAAAAAAAAAAAGCACCAGATACTTTTGAAGAGGAAGACACAGACACGAAGCACACAGACACACAGACACGAAGCACACAGACACACAGACACATAATGCATGTAGATATGTGTCTCTTTCTGGGGGGTGGGGGGATGTGGAAAGAGAAGGGGGAAAAAAGGGAGGGGGTTTATTGCGCGGGAAAAAGTTCTTCAACTCACACACACACACACACATAAAACGATAAGAAGCAATCACCAAAAAGAAAACATCAGAGCAACTCGTTAAGGGGAGACTACTTAGGAGCGATTTTATTTTGGTGAGGATTATTGCTCTTGCTAGAAGACCAAGAGAGTAGCTCTGCTTTGTTGATCCTTATTACAAAATTGTGTTTAAATTTAACAAAAAAATAAAATATGTCAACAAATCTTAAAAAAAAACCCAGCAAAGTATATCAAATGAAAAAAAAAAACGCAAAATCCCTGAAATATATCTAAATACTGCAACCTTAAGTTCACTCTTTAAATCTAAAAATAATTAATAGCAGGCACTCTGTGTGCCAATTGGTTAATTTTTTTAAATTGATTCAACCATGAATAAATTTCAACTTCATCCGAAAATGGGTAGTGTTAAATAACGTGTTCAAAACCTAAATTGAAGAACAACTCCACATATACAGCCACATCTGTCGGAAAGTAGCTTTTACACTCTACTGTATTTGGTCGAGTAAGTCTCTTCAGAGTAGAAGTTTATAATTACATACCAAAAAAAAAAGGTTATAAGTGGTGAAGTATAGTCTGGAGGAGGTCAGCTTGACAATGATCAATTTTTAGTTGATTAATAAAGGAAAGAGATGGCGCCAGAGATAGTTTTTTGAATGTAAATATAAAGTCAATAGTTAAACATGATAGGTTTTTTTTTTTTTGGTTTTGAAACCTCATCTAATACCGCAATCTTTCGTATATGGTTAAATGTAGTGGAAAAAATACCACAGTGCCGTAGGGGCTGTGAAACCCGTTTGGCGTTGGGATTTTCAATAAAGTTTATTTTTGCTCCAATAACTCCTGCAACTGAGCAGACGTCTTAAGTTCTACCTACCATTTTGTACCTATACATTTAAAATAGCGCAACGCATGGTCGACTTGCAATCTCTCTAAGAATGCACCTTCTAAGAAAAATCTTGTTTTTGTGGGCATTCTTTTTTTTTCTTTTTTTTTTTAATATAATTTTAAAATTGATGTGAAGTGGTATGCTAGCGTGTTTGTTTGTCCTTCCAATGTATTTAGCTTGATGCTAGTAGAAGTGTTCCACCAGTAGAGTCACCTGCTTCTAGATACATGAAACACAGAAAATGTGGGTGCGTATTGTTTGGAGTGTGAAAATGTATATGTGTGTGTACAAACCCCCTCAGCAATGTGTGGATCACGTAAGTTGTGAGGTAGTAAATCACTAGCTGCGTGGTGAGACGACTTGACCCGAGAAATAAGTCAACCAAATGGTTTTGTGTTTTGTTTTTCTTACTTTGTGTACGTGCAATCTATCTATACATATTTTCTTGATGTGGGGGGGGGGGGGGAGAGGGGCGTGGACTGGAAATGTTGGGTAAGGGGAAAAGGGGGCGGGGAGGATTTAGGAGATGAGTTGGATGAAAGAGATGTGATAGATGCCAACCCACAAATATGCTGGAGATATTTTTTTTTACGCAGTGTGTTAAGTAAATTATCTCTCCCCCAATTTTTTTTGGATGACCTCCCCTCGAGACAAAGCTGATTAATCGTTTGAAAGAAAAACACCTTAACATCGCAGTTTTGGTGCGTGCACAGTGTTCTCTTGATCTACTGTCTACTTTTTTTTTTCTGTTTCTTAAGTCACGTGTCTCCCATTAGGTTTTGTCTTAAATAAACATCGTTACATATTTTCAATTTATATTTTCTGGAGATGACAATGACTATTCATTTTTCTAGGCTCTTATTTATCTTTTGACCAATATCAGTTTACTGACGAAGAAAGACAATTGGAGCAATCAATGTATATATAAACTAGTCGACCGGCGGCGTAACATACTCCGCTATTTTGCAAGGCCGGCCTTAGGCCACTGCAACCTATGCGACCGCAGTGGGTCCCGCACTTTTATAGGACCCGCGCTAATTTTAGGTTACAGATTTCCCGCGGCCTCCTGTCGATTAACCAGGAGCTCCTGAAAATCTCCTGAAATTGCAAAATATACAAAAAAGTCCTGGAAATATCCGGAAATTATTAAAGTCTATTGAAAACTCATACAAATCTCCTGAAATATATAGACGAAAATTGTCATTTTAGGGTGTCGTTCAAAATTGAAAAATGCCAATCCTAGGCGCGATTAAAAAAAACAACAATATTTTGCAATACTCGCAATTGTGGAATCTAGTGAAAGAAGCTTCTCGCGCCACAAACTAGTAAAGAATTACTTTAGTTTAACAATTCTCGTTGATAGATTGAAACATTTGGTAATTCATGCTATTGAACGTGATCTATGTAGGAAATAGAATTTTTATGAAGTAGGCCTACTGTATGACTTCGCTACACGCAAGGCTCGTAAAGTAATTCTGTACGTAGTAAAGAATGAATAAAATGCAAAGACGAATTTATTTTCTAATACAAAAGATTGATATTTCTTGGTTACCACGGTCCTGCCCTGATTTTTTGTGACTACGTGTTGTCTCCCCCCCTCTGGTTTTCTCGTGTACTATCCGCAAAAATAAGAGAGTGGTCTTTCCTTTACTTCTTCTTCTCGTTTAAACTGTTAAGGGAAGAAGAGTCATAACAAATTTTATTGTAACTTCTGAATGATCCCTTCATTATTTTTGCAGTTAAGCCCAGTGATGACCATCTACTGCACTCGGAAAATAACAATTTTCTAGTATTTTCCTCATTATGTATTATTATCAGTAATATCTCAATGCAAAGGTGAAACCGAATGTTTCGTTAGATTTAGTGCACTTTATGATCTAAATAGAAAGCAGGAATTTATCTCTTTTTTCAAACGCTTCTATTAACTGGCTCTATAGGTTTCTTGTATGTTTGGATTTATGCATAGGCGTAGTGAGTAAAATGTGCACCAGGGGAAGGGTACTAAATGGGCGTCCCCTTCCCCCATTTATCATGAACATCTCATGAAAATATAGGCGCCTCTCTGTGTGTTGCGCCCCCCCCCACCTGAGGGTAGCGCCTGGGGCATTGTGCCCCTCTTGTTCCCCCTCCCCCACAACGCCTCTGGATATACGCAATTTTTTGACCAATCATCGCCAAATTTTGCGAACAAGTTTATGCTGAAAGACAATACAAGAAGCAATTTTAAAAATTAACTAATTAGTTAATAAATTAGTCATAATTAATTCATTAATTTTTTTATATAAATTATATAAATTATTTTTATATAAATAAAATATACTAAGCTAAGGGGAGATAAGCCTATATAGTAAACAGCTTTGTTTTTAGATTAACTTACACTGTATCTGTGTTTTTTAATATAGGCGTTGTTATTACTTGTTAATATAAAAAAAATACCTTGTTTGTATTACAATATATCTTATTTATAAAATAAAGGCCGCGGGATACACATTTGAGACCAAAAGAAAATCCTCTGCTGGGGACAGACGCAGAGGCAGATAAGAAAATCGGCGGATAATAGTTATGTTTGCTCTGGAGGGGCAAAATATGTAGGTCTCATCTGGGGCTGCGTATCCACGGGAAATTCTGCATTTCTCATTAATCTTGAGGGTTCGAAGACAAGCCTTATTTTTTTGAAAATACACCAATTTATACTTAATACCACTTCTAGATTAATACTACTAGGCTTTGTTGTAATTAGAATCTATATGAAAGTAAAGATCACAAGCGTAATAGAAACTCGAAGAAGGGCCCATCCAAGGGAAATCTGGCTGTTTAAAAGAATAGACAGGCGTCTCTCTTGAGATTCTACCAAGTAGATCTATTTTGACCGAGGAAAATGGAGGGCTTTATTTGGGGTGAACTGTCTCAACACTCCTACAACGAAAGTCAAGGACAGACGAGATGGGAACACCCTGGTTAATGCATCTGGAATTATTTTTGGCAATGGTTAGCCACTGTGACGTAGGCAAAAAAAAAAAAAAAGGAACAGAAGCATATATTATTATTATAGCTTTTATAAAGCGCTACTTTCATGCCTATAGCATGCTCAGAGCGCTTTTGGTCCAATCTCTTTTGTGGACCAGTGGGGGAGGGGGTATATAGGAGTTGGTTTTCGGTGCTGCCTTTAGGCGCTCAGTAAACACAACTCTGCCCGAGTCGGGTGTCGAACGTCGAGCCCCCCTTCTAGGTAGCCAAGACAAGTTCAAGCGCACTTGGCCTCTCAACCACGCTTCCCACTAATATATGTATATACTTTATATCTATACCCCTGGTGGATGTCGTCATGTTAGGAAGTTCTAGTGTAAAAGTTACAACTATTTGGAAGTTTTTTGACAGCGACATGTTGATGATCTCCCTTTTCTTTGATGAATATATTTAATCTTCATCCAGTTTGAATCCATCACTTTGGTGACATCGTTGTGTTCTATTTTTTTAAACTAGCTAGAAGTCAAAGTTATTCGTTCATTCCTCGTTCCATATGCTAGGACAATTTTGTACAAACTCTCATTCTTCCCTAGTGCTATTAGAGCATGGAATGAGTTGCATGAGCCAGCAGATTGGCAGAATTTAAGTCATTTGTTAACATGCATGGTAATAGCTCCTCCTTCGTGTTCGAAGATGAGCACATTTTTCATTTCCTATGGTCTCGAAGTCCAATCCTCATTTTAAAAAGCCGGCCGCATACGTGACTTGGGTGGGTTTGGTCAGTTGCAGATAGACCTGCTTCTTCTCTCGACTTTTTGTTGGTTCGGCGCTCTTTCACCCTGGCCACTCTTCTTGCTTCAAATCTTGAGACTCCGAGACTCACAGCTTCACGCCATGAGGAGCGATCGAGAGCTAGTGCTTCCCAGCCGTGAATGTCAAAATGGCATTCCTTGAAGGAGCTCTTGAGAGTGTCTTTGTAGCGCTTGTATTGGCCTCCCTGGGAGCGTTTTCGTGCACACAACTCCCCGTACAGAAGTCGTTTGGGAAGGCGATTGTCTGGCATGCGGACTACATGTCCCGCCCATCGAAGTTGGGACCTTTTTACTGTCGCATTGATACTGTGCATGTTGGACAGCTTTAAGATTTCTGTGTCTGGTATGTGGTCGGACCAACGCACCTTATAAATACTCCTTAGACAGAGTAGGTGGAAATAGTTTAACTTTTTGGTGTGGCGGGAATATAGGATCCTTCGCTCTGATGCATATAAAGAGTGACGGGAAAACTACAGCATTGTAGACTTTCAGTTTTGTGGATATGCTGAGTCCTCTCCGTTGCCACACTTGTCCTTGAAGTCTGCCAAAAGCAGCACTGGCACGAGCAACATGACGCCGCGAGTAGCATGACGCGTAGGACGTAATCATCTTCTTTTTTATAAGTAACGTCTGCATTTTATTAGATAAGATTAAATTCAACATAGGCAGTTACCTCAACATTACCATAATCAACACTCTTCACTAAACATGGGCAGTTACCTCAACATTACCATAATCAGCACTCTTCACTAAACATAGGCAGTTACCTCAACATTACCATAATCAACACTCTTCACTAAACATAGGCAGTTACCTCAACATTACCATAATCAACACTCTTCACTAAACATAGGCAGTTACCTCAACATTACCATAATCAACACTCTTCACTAAACATAGGCAGTTACCTCAACATTACTATAATCAACACTCTTCACAAAACATAGGCAGTTACCTCAACATTACCATAATCAACACTCTTCACTAAACATGGGCAGTTACCTCAACATTACCATAATCAACACTCTTCACTAAACATGGCAAAGTTAACACTACCCATGAACAGAACATTTCTGAGACTAGAAATATTTCCATTTAGTTTCACTTCTTTCAAGAAAGACATTATAAATTTTTAATGTGAGGTTAAAACATTTACAGCTACTGAGGCGTTCACTAACAAACCAGCAGGAATTCTGGTGGAGCAAGAGGCCAGCCCTGTGTAACTCCCTGACATGCTATTTTATCTTTATTTACAAGTCAGTAGTCCACTTAGTCTGCAAAAAAAAATTGGCAAAGAAGTTTAGTCGTAAAAATAGATTTTAAAAAATGTATAAAACAGTGTAAGCACGGTTTAATTTCTTTTTTTTTTTCGTGCGCATTTTACATTATATTTAAGAAGCGATTTATTTTTAGTTGTGTTTGCCAAGCATGACATTTTCATTTTGTTTTTAACAACTTATATGAACTCACTGTGTCTGTCTGTCTGTCTGTCTGGTACAATAATTTACACGTCATTTCTTCCACACCCATTCTTGGATCAAGTTGAAACTTAACACAAAATTTTACCTAAAAGAAACACAAATCAATAAAAAAAAATTAACCGATTAGTTAATTAACTAATGGAAATTAATTATTTTGTTTAGTATCGAAAACGGGAAATACATTCTACGTATTGAGAGATGTGGCTGTTAAAGTGGAGCTATTTCCATGGTTACGTATTGTCTACGTCTTTCTTCTAGTTCCGAGTCTCAGATGAAGTAAAACATTTTCCATAATTACTGATAGTCGATGACAACGCTTGAATACATTAAAAAATTAACCAATTAATTAATCAATGTGGTAATTGATTAATTTTTGTTTTATAGGAAAAAGGAGCTTATTCATGCACTATTGAGATATATGGCAGTAATTGTGTGGTTCCTTTCCTTATAGACGTTTTTTTTTAAAAATAATTTTTTGTTATATATATATATATTATACTTTAGAATGACCAGTAAACATAGTTGTACTTTAGAATGACCTGTAAACATAATTGTACTTTAGAATGACCTGTAAACATAGTTGTACTTTAGAATGACCAGTAAACATAGTTGTACTTTAGAATGACCTGTAAACATAGTTGTACTTTAGAATGACCTGTAAACATAGTTGTACTTTAGAATGACCAGTAAACATAGTTGTACTTTAGAATGACCTGTAAACATAGTTGTACTTTAGAATGACCAGTAAACATAGTTGTACTTTAGAATGACCTGTAAACATAGTTGTACTTTAGAATGACCAGTAAACATAGTTGTACTTTAGAATGACCTGTAAACATAGTTGTACTTTAGAATGACCTATAAACATAGTTGTACTTTAGAATGACCTGTAAACATAGTTGATCTTCGCTTTTTGACTTTCGGATTAGGATTAAGTAACAAATTACATTAAAAGAAAAAAAAAGAGAATGCAATTTGGAGAAATGTTGAGGCATTATAAAGTAATCGAAGCAAAATCTTGACAAACCCCTCCTGTTCTTCAACTTCACATCAGTGGTTCTCATACTGTGGTAAGCGGACATTGCTTCTGATAGTAAAAAAAAAAAAAGACAGGGAGAAACTACCAACAGAAGATGGAACAAAATGGAAACCTTTATTTTTCCGACAGAGAAACATTTTTTGTTTATTTTTTAAATTTTATTTGTAGAGTAATTCCTTTGGGGGAAGTAAATACCCAACTGAAGAGAATAAAGATAAAAAAAAAAGCTCTGTCTGGATGGTGTGGAGTAATGGTGAGGCTGTGGAGTAATGGTGAGGCTGTGAAGTAATGGTGAGGCTGTGGAGTAATGGTGAGGCTGTGGAGTAATGGTGAGGCTGTGGAGTAATGGTGAGGCTGTGGAGTAATGGTGAGGCTGTGAAGTAATGGTGAGGCTGTGGAGTAATGGTGAGGCTGTGGAGTAATGGTGAGGCTGTGGATTAATGGTGAGGCTGTGGAGTAATGGTGAGGCTGTGGAGTAATGGTGAGGCTGTGGAGTAATGGTGAGGCTGTGAAGTAATGGTGAGGCTGTGAAGTAATGGTGAGGCTGTGAAGTAATGGTGAGGCTGTGGAGTAATGGTGAGGCTGTGGAGTAATGGTGAGGCTGTCGAGTAATGGTGAGGCTGTGGAGTAATGGTGAGGCTGTGGAGTAATGGTGAGGCTGTGGAGTAATGGTGAGGCTGTGGAGTAATGGTGAGGCTGTGGAGTAATGGTGAGGCTGTGGAGTAATGGTGAGGCTGTGGGACTATAAACGTTCACCACTGGGAGCAGGGAATTACTGATTGATTTATTAAAGTCATCTAAATATATAGAAATACGTACTTTAGTAAATTAGAAACGGAAATTGTGTCGAGACACACAGAGTTATGACGTTTAGGCAGGGCCGGTCCTACAGGTTGCGGGGCCCTATGCGAAACGGATTGCGCGGGGCCTAATTTGGGTTGTGATAAGGATAATAGTGAAAATTAAGATTTTGTATTAGGAAATAAATTAGTCTTTGCATTTATTCGTTAGTACAAAATCACTGTCAACTTAATTTTACGAGCCGTCTATAGTAGAAAGTAGTTTTCCCAACAAAACAAAAAAAAACATAACATTCAAATCTGCCTTTTAGATTTACTATCAACTAGCAAAATATCGCTTTTGTTTTTGTTTTTTTTTCCTAAGAGGTCAAGATATATTTCGATTTATAATTGTATGCCAGTGACTATTTACGTAAACTGTTGAAATTTCCTGTTTTTGTTAAAATTCGCCTTAAATACATTTTTATTAAATGAAAGCTGACAATGCCTTTTTTTTTTAGTGCGAGTAAGATTGGCGTTTTCCATACTGAATGACACCCTGAAATGATAATTTTGTCTGTTATAAGGAGATTTGCATCAGTTTCCAGAAGATTTTAATAATTTCAGGAGATTTTCATGACTTTTTCGTATATTTTATAATTTCAAGAGAATTCAAGGAACCCTTTAATAATATGTTAAAATTGCTTAATTTAATAATTTACACCTAGAATTCGCATCGGGCGGGGCCTAAGAAAGTGCGGGTCCCACTGCGGCCGCTTAGATTGCAGTTGTCTAAGACCGGCCCTGCGTTTAGGGAAGAACGCAAACAAACAACGATATGCTCCCTTAGGCCTTAGGCTAGTGACAATCTACATGATTTAGTATTAGGGCTGAACTCTTAGATATACACTTGATGTACCACAACGAGATAGTTGGACTTTGAAAATCATCCCCTCATCTGTAAATAGATCATGGTTCAACAAAAAACTGTTTCTCAAGTGTATCAATTCGTTTGTTGTGTATTCTGTTGTAGTTGAACCCCTATGTTATATGTAGTTGAACCCCTATGTTATATGTAGTTGAACCCCTATGTTATATGTAGTTGAACCCCTATGTTATATGTAGTTGAACCCCTATGTTATATGTAGTTAAACCCCTATGTTATATGTAGTTGAACCCCTATGTTATATGTAGTTGAACCCCTATGTTATATGTAGTTGAACCCCTATGTTATATGTAGTTGAACCCCTATGTTATATGTAGTTGAACCCCTATGTTATATGTAGTTGAACCCCTATGTTATATGTAGTTGAACCCCTATGTTATATGTAGTTGAACCCCTATGTTATATGTAGTTGAACCCCTATGTTATATGTAGTTGAACCCCTATGTTATATGTAGTTGAACCCCTATGTTATATGTAGTTGAACCCCTATGTTATATGTAGTTGAACCCCTATGTTATATGTAGTTGAACCCCTATGTAATATGTAGTCAAGTCAAGGAAAAAAGTCAACATTATTTACAACGACGACTAGAGCAAGTATCAAGAACATATAACACCCTGTCTACGCCTCTGATTCACCAAAGAATTGAAGAAAGTATCAAGAACATATAACACCCTGTCTACGCCTCTGATTCACCAAAGAATTGAAGAAAGTATCAAGAACATATAACACCCTGTCTACGCCTCTGATTCACCAAAGAATTGAAGAAAGTATCAAGAACATATAACACCCTGTCTACGCCTCTGATTCACCAAAGAATTGAAGAAAGTATCAAGAACATATAACACCCTGTCTACGCCTCTGATTCACCAAAGAATTGAAGAAAGTATCAAGAACATATAACACCCTGTCTACGCCTCTGATTCACCAAAGAATTGAAGAAAGTATCAAGAACATATAACACCCTGTCTACGCCTCTGATTCACCAAAGAATTGAAGACACCTCTTATTCTCCTAAATTACACAGGTTGAAGGCAGGGAAGGTTCAATTTTTGGGAGGAGGGGGCCAGAGGCGTAGTGGGGAGGGCAAGCGGGGCACGATGCCCTTGTGGTCACCCTCAAGGGGGCGCCACACACAACCTATAAATTCTATATGATGTTCATGGAAAATTGGGGGGGGGGGAGGGAGCCAATAATGTAGCTTGCCCGTGCGAACGTTTTGCTTCCTACGCCTCTGAGAGGGGGGAGGCTATTATACCATTTGAAATCCGATCCTGCATAGTTCAACAATGTTTAAAATACTTTTAGTACCTAACATCTGTAAAACATTACATTCCTATAGAGTCAACTTCCACATTTTGTCAACTCGAATATTTGAACGAAGCTTGATCGACGAACGCTTTTGAAACACGCCATTTCGAAACCGCTCAATCAGTCGCCTGTGTCAGTAAACATTGACATTCATACTGTCACATGAGACACGTGTGTGTGTGTGTGTGTGTGCTTGACTGTGTGTTCTGACAGCTTTGGTCTCATTTGGCATTCAGTAGACGGTTCTTATTCATCTGTACATTTGGATCTGTATTGGGCCGTCCGTGAACTTTGTCGAAATGTAAGGCATCGATTGTGTTTGTTCACCGTGAGAAAGTAGGCCAGCGTGACATGAACTAGACATATGCACATTAGAAATACATTACACGGAGTAGTGCTCCACAAAATTGTAAACTCATTATATGGCTTGTGTAGTTAATGGGTTTAATCTCTTGTATTTGTTTTATCATTTATATTATCCTTTTATTAGTAGTCAAAACAATTGTTTATGAACCATAATGTTAAAAGAGAGCTTAATCTGATGTGTCGTTATGTAGAGACAAACTGTAGCAATGAGTTTTCAGAGAAAAAAAAAAGGTTACAAAGACAGACACAAACTCATAATCGGCCCTCTTACTAAATAGCCTTCATATTTGTTGCTATTAATAGTGAATAGTTCTAAAAATGGTGTATTTTTATGAAAAATACTTCGTGCATAATTGATATTACAAAATTAAAATTTTCCATTTCAGAAAAGAAAAAAAGTAATCGTTGCACCAGACCTTTGAATGGTCTAAAATATCATGATGTCGGATTTTCAATATCTTTTCTAGTTAACGAGATCTAAACGGGACGGACGGACGGACGGACAAACCACACAAAACTAATATCGTCTATTCCCCTTTCGGGGGCCGCTACAAACAACAATATAAATTAGACAATTAGATATACTGACCAAATAAGCGAGGATGAGAGAGCAGTCGAAAATATCATTATCTAGTAGAGATAGAGACAATGATAAAAGAGCAGTATGCCCTAAACATAGGGCATTTCTCAATCCAAAGTTTATGAAAAATATAAAACAATTTGAATCTAAAAATATATATATATACTCTAGAAAAATAATTTCATGTTAAATTTGTTGGATCAATTAGTTTGGATCAGTCCTGTAATAGAATTTGTAATAGATTAGACTCACAATAATAAATCTGTGCGATAAGAAATAGTTTTACCAATTGTTTTTGTTTATCGCAATGTCTTGCTTTTATCTTTCTCAACCCTATCACTTGTCTGGATCACTTGGGAAGGGGGAGAAAGATGGGAGTATCTGGGTGAAGGTTACAGTGATCTCTTTTTAAATGCATTTTATAGAGAAAAGAAATGTTGCACAACTTAAATTCGAACTCAAGCCTCCGCTAAACATTAAACTAACCGCTGTGCCAGCAAAGTGCTTATGAAAATGGAAAGTTTCATAGCTATCAATAGTTAGTTTCAAACTCTTAAGCGACGAACACATTCTCTACACAAGGTATCAACGGGACTAATTCAGCTTATACCTTGCCACATCATTGAAGCACTATTTCTTTCACTTGTTCTGTATCAAACAAAATAATTAATTACCAATAATTAGTTAAATAATTGTTGTTGTTTTTTTAACTTATCCTTTTTTAAACCAGGAACAAAGAAATAATTTGTGCAAAGTTTTAACTTTATCAGAGAATTTGTTTTCAAGAAATAACGTTTTCAAACTTCTTACCAAACAGACAGACAGAATGAGTTAATTTAAGCTTTGTAATAAGCTCTCCAGAAGTCATACTGTACGTGGAGTTGCAATCTGGAAATCTCTGCACAGTTCATCTCACAGTTATTACTGTTGATCTGAATCCCGTAGAAGAGGAAATTTCTATGGTCAAAATACGCATCGGCAGAAGCAAAGATAACTTTGTGATATCAGCCTTTAGCCGAGGTTATAGTATTTCAATTTTAATCGTTATGTTTAGCCAAGGATTTATATTAAACATTTGCTCATTATTCTTCTGGATATATAATTGTTGACTGTTACATTTTCTAAGAATAAATAACAACAACAACAGAATGTTTTATAAACTAGTTTCCTTGTCCTCCCTAATTGTTGTAGTCGTAAAAATGTGCTGTATCTTTTCTTAGCCTTACTTCACATGAACTTCCAAACTTTTCGTTGCTTAATAATTACGACTTGCTTTCTTTCGCGCGCGAATGAGTTTAAACATTATAACAAGAGACCTACTTACATCAAAAGACGTGTCATTCTCACAAAGAAAATAACAACAAATTAGGAAAGGTTGCCTGGCGGCGTGTGGTGGGTACCATCTTGATACTGAGTGCAAGGTCCCGCACCGGGTTGTCTTGTTTGCAGCAAGCAGAAGTAGGTTCAAAAGAACACTGGGAACTTACAGATTAACATGACATGACATTGCCATTGGATACAAATATAAATACAATTAACAAATGTATAGTGTTTTTATATATTTAATATGGGTGTACAAAAACATGAATAACTTTGCCAGTGCTTATCAGTAGTCGGATTAGATAGAATCAAGCTGCATTAGTTGAATAGATGACTGGGGGATCAGAGTGAGAGAGAGGGGAGGGGGGATAGCGTTGATTACTTCCCTTACTCCAGCAGAGAATAGAGAGGGAAGAAGATCAGTGGCATTTCCAATGGAGTTGTTTATATCAATCATTGGTTACTAGAACGTTACGCTCGAACTGTTAACTCCCTATAAGCTCATGAACCAACAAGCAAAATGTAAAAAAGAACTTTTTGTAAAAAAAACAACAAATCTTATCTAAAAGCCCCACATTTACAACTATATCTCTCATTGATGTAGAAGTTATTTTCCTTTTTCGATATCAAACAAAATAATAATAGTCTCTATATTTTTGTTTAAAATTTTGATTTAGAAATTGGTAAAGTAGGATTTTTCTGTATATTAGACTGGGGTATTTTGTAATTGGCTGTATATGTCTATATTTCTTTCTTTCCCCAGGGACAATAAAACCGTGTCACTAATTAACAAAAGAAAAACACTTTTTGAAGAAATCAAACCAACTGCGTACACAAATTTGCTACTTTATATCTTTATATATAATACACATATAATTTTGTCTCAAAGCTCTTTGATTTCCTTTGTTAGAAAAGAAAGTAAAAATAAAAATTCACTCCCCTTGCATAAAGTCTAGCCAGAATGCTTCTCCCTAATTATCCGCAGTGCAGACAAGGTAATTAGTTCTTCAAGTGCGCCTGCCAATCAAAGATTGAGTTGAGTTTTGTAGTTTTAAACCTTTTACTTTCGTTTTATTGCTGTGTCCTAATTATGTTTATTTTACAGTTAAAAGAGAGTCTTCCGTGTATAAGGAGAAAAAAAATATTGTTTGATGAATGAAAGAAAAGTGGAAGTGAAACTGTTACAAGGTTATTTGAAGCCCAGGGATATGGAGCGAATTATTGGAAGTTGACACTGTAATGACCACATTTCCTGTGCTAATTGATTTGTATGTTACATGTAGAGTTGTGTTTTATCCTTACAAAAAAGGTCTATATTGTTGAAATAGACGTTAAATAAATGGTACACAAAAAAAGTGAAATAACAAAAACAACAAGAAAAAAAAACATAAATTAAAAACGCACTAAAAAAAAGATCAAATATGAAATTGCAAAGCGTTGAGTGTCTTTAGTTTGAGCTGAAGTGAAATTAACGTTGGGTGTGTTTAGTTTGAGCTGAAGTGAAATTAACCTTGGGTGTGTTTAGTTGAGCTGAAGTGAAATTAACGTTGGGTGTGTTTAGTTTGAGCTGAAGTGAAATTAACGTTCAATTCCATCCCTTTCATTTTTTTAAAACTTGTTTTCTGCATTGTAATATTTGGTTATTAGTTTTATTTTTACGATTTAATATTTTTCCTTTATACTTAAAAAAATTATTTACAATCATTTTCGCCCACTATTATTACAGAGAGTAATGGAGAAAGACTGTCATAGGATCCTTTGTGGTGCCCCAAAGGTCTAACAGTTTTAGGGATAGGTGAATGTAAAGGTGATTACTACTCAAGCAATGTAATAGTCAAAAAGAAGGTTTGTGACCCAAACTTTGGACCTACGTGTGTTGCATTGAACTAGTCTTTGATAATATATTGTTCTAACCCTGCCATGCACACCGCCATCCAACCTAGTGCAGAAGGTGCGCACTGCCAGAAACCAGACTGAGTAGGATGTCGACATTAGGATGTATAAAACAAGTTCCGCCCAAGTCTAGAGCCGAAGTGAAGAGACTGGGCTAAAGACAGTTGTTGTTTGATCTACTTGTGATGTCCCTGTAAATAAACATCGCTGCCTCGTTGAGTTGCCTCCTTTAAGTTTTTACAATATTAATTCATTTTTATTGTCATTTTTATGTTGCTAATTATCACCTTTAAGTTTCCCCTTTCAGACCTTGCGATCTATAGGGCAGATGATGTCGTCTGTTTCTTTAGCTAACGGTTTCCGAGCAGGGTGTCACGTGGCCAGCACAACGACCAACCGCCTTCACTTTCACCCAACTAAAGTCAGGTACCCATTAGAGTTGGGTCGACTCAAGTGCGCCTTAAAATCCTGAAATTCAAAATGCCAGTCTTCACCAAGATTCGAACCCAGGACCTTAGATTCAGAAGCCTAGTGCTAAACCATTCAGTCACCGTGCCCCCAGTTACCACCTTTACTATTTTTCCTCGCTACTTTGTCTGCTCTTTGACTAATAAGAGTTGACATTGCATTCTGGAAGCACTGACCCCTATACACCGAGATGGATTCTTTTCTTTACGTGGAACGTGAAGTTTGGGATACGACGTGCCACCTTCATTCTTTTAGCACATTTATTTCAGCACGAAGTCGTGCAAGTGCTCTTTCTGAGCTTATCCTATTAGAACATGAAACGGGTTGCCTGAATCAGACAGGAAAACCAATGACACCACATTTCACTCTAACTACAGCCCCATTGGAACCAAACTATGATGAACTATTATCTAAACACTGGCAGCTTTATTCACGTATTGACTTACATTTTATATTTAAATTTATTACCAAATTTTCGTACTCATAAAAAAAAATTGCCCATAATGATCTAATGCTTGAAACTGTTTAGTCTTTCATTAGGCTATCATAAGACTATTATTAGACTTTTATTAGTCTATCATTATACTATCATTATACTATCATTATACTATCATTAGACTTTTAATAGACTATCATTAGACTTTCATTAGGTTTTAATTAGGCTATCATTAGGCGGTGTTGTAATAATATTGTTAATAAACATTTTTTAAAAACCTTTTGGTTATTATAAAAATAATGACGTGACATGAATTTCATTAACAAATAATAAAAACCGAGTTTCAAATATTGAAAAATTTTATATCTAAACTGGACATTACAAAAAATGTGAAAATTTTTTAAAAAGTTGAAATTAGGCGTTGTTTTGTAAAGTACTTATAAGAAGTTATTTTTATCAACCCTAACCTATGTAACATATTATTTAATTTTTAAATCTAGATCTAGTAATTGAACATCAAAAAATAAGAGTACTCTCGTCTCATAACTATTATTTGCAATTTTTAGATACATAATCTAGAAAGATGTTGGTAATCAATCTTTTGAAACGTACATTAAAATCAACAGACATGAATTATTTTGATCTAGGATTTTTAAAACATGATCTCAATGGAAACTAACAGGCAATGGCTTTGTTTCATATATGTGCATGAATATATAGTTCTGTGATTCTAAAGATCATCCGAAAAATTATTTTGAATTATTTCTAAACTTTGAATACTAAAGATCATTACTTTTCTAAGACAGAAAAGATTGATTGGGGCAACTTTCCTTAGACCTTGAAAAAAAGTACATAAAATCTCTCTATATAAATATAGGTCTGTGAATCGATCTATGGCGGATAAAAATTTGTTTCCGATTTCAAGTCTAGATATAATATAAAAGTCATAGACATACATATATAGACTGGACGATAAAGTAAAAATTATTATGGAAAACATTTGGAAAAAGATAAGTTTGCATGAGTTATACAGCAGTTATGAGCAGTGTAAAATTAAAAGTATTTATAGTTGTTTTTTTTTCAGCCATAACCTATATAATTGATAGAACCCCTTCTGTATTATTATATCTCTAATCGTGCCTAATTATAAATAGTTTTAAATACTAGATTTAGATCCAGTCTATATAGATCTAGATAGTATAGTAAAAAAAAATACTACTTACTACTAGTACTATACTACTATACTATACTTTAAACTATAATTGTAATCTGTCTAGTCTATAGAGTATATAAATAGTCTAGGACTAGATTCAAGATTGTCACTAGATCTATAATCTATACTTAAACTAGATCTAGTCTATAGTCTGCATGCATAGATGATAGACTGACTAGTTTAATAGTTAGTAGTAAAAAGTATGAAAAGTATTAGACCTAGTTAATACAAATATTAGTCATATTTATTAGATTTAGATCTATCAATATTAAATTAGTGTCAGTGTCAGTGACACTGAATTATTCTGACTTACTGAAACTGAAAGTTAATGTGTCTAATATTCAATTTTTTTTCAACCTTTAGAATTTATCTTTGGCCTATCGTACTACGAACATTAGAGCACGTTCTGCTCATTTTTTTTTTTTTTTTGACTAAAAACTAATTCTAACAATTTGAATCGATAAGACGAAGAAGCCATGTCAACAAACAAAGATCCACATCACAAACCTATATATATTTGCCTATGTCTATGATTATGAAACAAAGGCAAAATATTGGGAATATGGGCAGTTTTGTACTTTTCAAAACTAAAGATCAAAGGTATATATTGGCTGAAATGTTAGTCCAAGAATTTATAGCTCAATTGCCGCCATTTTTTTTTCACATAGATAGAGTACATAAAACATATTTGATCTCCCCCAAATAAAAATAACTTCCTACTTCCAGTCTATATTTATTTATGTCTATGATAAAAGTCTATCATTGAAATATTGAAAAATGCGGAACTGTGAAAATCTTAAAAAATACTTAAATACGTGTTCCTTAAATCTCATTTGTTATTTTTTAAAAATTATTATAAGAAGATATAAATTCGCTTTGTATTAAAATGTTAACAAAGTCTCACAAAGTTCCGATTTTCTGAGTAATCAGGCGATACTTAATATATTTTCTTTTCTAGCCCTTCTAGCACTCTTCTAGCCTCTGAAAACAAAAAATCATCTACAATCAAGTCCAGCTCCTAGTGTACACATGTAGATCAGGCGCTAGGTTCATAGAAATTCAATGAGCTGATGAGTTAAATGCTAAGACGTAGACCTGATAATTAAAAAAAAATTGAGCTTGGGGGAGTTAAAGCCCTTCATTGAAGAGAAGGTTATTCTCATTCTAATCTATTTGTACTACTACGTCAGAAACTTTAGATCTATAATGATACTTTGGACTCAGTTTGGAGCCATTGGGATCATTAGTGCATAGAGGAGGAGATTAGAGACAGGATTACCAATTGGACCCCCCCCCCCCACGAAGAACTGCTAGCCACTGTCAAATAAACGTAAACTCAAGCTCTATCACCACATGACATGGTGTTCAGGTATTGCGTAAACCTTCCTTCAGGAAACAGTACCAGGAAAAAGAAGAAGAGGCAGACAGAGAAAGCGATGGGAAGATAACATAAAAATATGGACAGGCCTGTCATTGAATGAAATTCTATCCAAGACAAAAGACAAATAGGAATTGAGAAATACGGTCAACAGATCCAGCGTGGTGCCCCAATGGTTCAACAGACTAAGGGATAGATGAAGGTGAAGAAATGCCCAATAAATACTTTTCATTATATTACGACCACATGGCTAGATCAAAAGAAAAACTCATGACTAGAGGTCATCTATAGGCCAAGAATAGATATACCGCATCCAGAAAAAAATTGTAATGAAATCACGAGCTGGTATGTCTTAGATACGATTTAAAAGTTCAGATATATGTGTATATTTCATAATTGTATTCATTTTAACTAGTGTTTCGTAATATATTTATATTGAACTTTAGAGATTCGGCTTTAAAGGTAATAAGGTTATATGTTTATAAACAATAAGTTATATCCATGTTTGTTTAACAATATTTTATTATAAGTTCTACCTTCCAAATACAATATGCCTTCATCGTTTTAGTTTTAATAGCTGTTTGGGGCTACAAGGTAGAAGAATTAACAACCAGGAACTAAATTTGTTATTTAACATATTAAAAGTTAAATAAAACGAACATTAATTTACTAGCTTAATTAAGATAGTCAGTTTGAAGTAGTCAATAGCGAAGGGATGTAACCCAATATAAATAATGTAATCATATCTTACACGACCATCGCCCTTGCCTTTAAAAAAAAAAAAAAGAAATTAGCCGCTTTAAAATTAATTGAAAAATACTTCATTTGTTAGCCATGATATTGTAAACATTTGTAAACTCTCATTCACCACCCAAACAGTTACCTACCCGTCTTCGTGAGCCTACACTGAAGTCAAGACAGCTTTGGAATAAAGTTACACGAGTACCTCTACTTAGACAGCAGCGTAGCTTCTATTTCATTCATCATCTATTAAAGTTGCATGCGCTGCTGGAGTGCCTTTCAGCAATTTTGACCCGTGGAAATGTTTAATAGTCAAAACTTGCCCACGGACCCCGGAGTTACGTAGATCCATAATATATACATTATAAATGTAACAACAAAAAATTAAATTAAAAAAATCAGGATTAAGTTGATAAGATGATGTAAGTCTACTTATTACCAATTCAATGTAGACCTGTGTGAATAGCAGCCGCACATTTCAACGAGCGTACATTTCTAATTGGTTTCTTTTATATGTGATGAGGTTCATTACGCAATGAATTCCTATTGTACCAAATAAGAGGACAAGAAAGCAGTCAATGTCTATTGTTCAATAACCCATATTGCAGAATATACAATTGGAATCTGTTTTTGCTACCAGAATTAATGGTATCCTTGTTCAAACATTAGATTGCCTTAGTATGGATTTATCTGTGGAGTGTATATGAGTTTGTGCACGAGCTAAAGGGTTCAGTACCCAATAGGTATTATCCAGGTGAATAATGTCTTGAAATGTTTTGTTTGGTTCGTCATATAATATTGCGTAATAGACATAGTAGGAGGCACGGTGACTGAGCGGTAAAGCGCTAGGCTTCTGAACCGGGGGTTCCGGGTTCGAATCCTGGTGAAGACTGGGATTTTTATTTCGGGATCCTTGGGCGTCCCTGAGTCCACCCAGCTCTAATGGGTACCTGACAATTAGTTGGCGAACTATAAAGGCGGTTGGTCGTTGTGCTGGCCACATGACATCCTATTTAACCGTAGGCCACAGAATCAGATGAACCTTTACATTATCTGCCCTATAGACCACAAGGTCTGAAAGGGAACTTTACTTTTTTAATAGACATATTAAACAGTAGTGAATGGCGAAATGATCACTATTCAAACTATCCGATTGGATATACTGGCTTTTTTTAGACGTTTTTTTAAAGTGTATATACACATCATCTTTCTGCGGCCCCTAAGCCCTGGGGCTCTGCGTTCCACAGTTTAAGAACTATTGGTCTACCATAACTCTATTTGCTACTTTAAAAATAAATATTTTAATTACAACTAACGTGTTAGTATATCTTAGCAAAGCCTATTAACCACCAGGACCGAATTTAAACTTGATAAGGCCACACACTATTTCAGAAATGGGCCTTCCCTGTATTCATCAGATGACACTTTTTCTAGTGCTCTTAAGAATTCAGAAAATATCTCTGGAACCATTTTGACAACTTTTTGTTGTGACCCTAAACAATAGCTTGTATTAGCAATGGGTACATTCAACACCCCTTAACTTCTGAGACGATTAGCCGAAACCTAACCCATGAAAGAGGCATAACTGTGATGATATTGTATCGTTTAAATTTATTTTGTTATCTCCCATAGTTCATGCGAACGTTAAGTATACTTTTGCCGTATTAAATGTTCATTGTAGCTAGTCCATTTAGTTATTCTTTTTTTTTTTTCGGAACTATTGTTTCGAAGATGATTTTGCAAGTGTTATTAAGCCTAGAAAAACTTCTGAGATAGTATTCCAGAGGCAGCAGGTTCCCCCCTCCATACTTGACTGCCTGGTGGTGAGGTTTGCGCGCTGGACTGTCGTTCGGATTTATCGATGGTCGAGGGTTCAAATCCTGCCCGCTCCCATCCCCCGTCGTCCTGCGGGAGGTTTGGACTAGGAAGTAAACTATCTTCAACTCTGAAGGAACATCCGAAACATGTAAAATATTTTACTAAAACATTTTACAACATACTTCAAGGTGTAAGATACTCCAGCGGGTCCAAGGCGGAACCCTAGCGTTAAGCGTTTTTCTGCGTTCTGAGCTTCAGAACACACGTTTTCTCATAGTAATAATAACGCAAATTTAAAACAAAAAAGGCTATAGTAAAGATGGATGGGTTAGGGCTGATATTTTAGTGTTTTCTTGAAATAGAACACACTATTTAGAAGAGGCGCCTTAAAATCCAGAAATTCAAAATTTCAGTCTTCACTGAGATTCTAGCCCAGGACCTCCAGTTTTGGTAGCCAAGCGCTTAACCACTCAGCCACTGTGCGCCCCTCCTTTAACATTAGTAAGAATATAATTTTAATTGGTTCATAATTTAAGAATGAAAATACAACTTTTTATTTGCCTTTGTTAAAAAGACCGCTCCTCATGGGGTCAGGTTTGAAACAAAAAGTCTGACCTATATGCTAACTAGCTTGCTTTGTCCTTTGAATTCAATAAAACTGTTATAAACGAATACTTTAAGCACTGTGCCGTCGTCTGATTTATGTCATTGATCAACAATGCTTGAACTTTTCTTCTAGAAACCATTGAGCTGCCAGCGTTACACAGAACAACAAATAGAGCGAGTTGTTTTCTTTTCTTTGCTGCTGCACTTCTTACGTCTATCATCTTTGGTCTCTGATAGAAGTATTTTTCATCTATGGTCTCTGATAGAAGTATTTTTCATCTTTGTTCTCTGATAGAAGTATTTTTCATCATTGTTCTCTGATAGAAGTATTTTTCATCTTTGTTCTCTGATAGAAGTATTTTTCATCATTGTTCTCTGATAGAAGTATTTTTCATCTTTGTTCTCTGATAGAAGTATTTTTCATCATTGTTCTCTGATAGAAGTATTTTTCATCATTGTTCTCTGATAGAAGTATTTTTAATCTTTGTTCTTTGATAAAGTATTTTTCATCTTTGTTCTCTGATAGAAGTATTTTAATCTTTGTTCTTTGATAAAGTATTTTTCATCTTTGTTCTCTGATAGAAGTATACTATATAACCGGCGTACCATTGACAATACAAATTCAAGTGACGTAACTATCTTCTTTTTTGAAGTAATGTCTGTATTATACTAGATAAGATATAAAAAATTGCTTTTGTAATATTTAGTTAATGAGGAAAAAAGTACATTTTATAGAAAGCTAAAGTGTATTTCGTCACAACCTACATAAATGAAAGTGGATTATAGAATATCTAATTTTAAAATTATTTTGCCTTTGTTTCTTGTTGTTTTGTTAACCACACATCACCCCAAGAAAATCACTATCTTCTTCTTCAGTTCAATAGTAATGTATTATTAGAGTATCATTGATACTCTAATAATACGGTTAATTCCAAATGAGAAAGATAAAAACATTATTTTAGTTTGAATTTATGCAAAATTCTATTTTAATTCTGGACTTTATAATACAACAGAGAAACATAAAATTACAGTCAACGAGTTTGAGGTGCAAATGAAAAAAAAAAAAAATTAGAGCAATACTTTTATCAAAAGCGGAATCATTTATGGAACAACCGGACAGTCCAGTTAATGACCACACTCTCCAGTTAATGTTAGCCAGGAATCACGGAGTGGCTGAAACAATGGGCATCATGAAGCACGAGCAGAGCAAAGAAATGACCACGGCTAACACACTGGACAGTATCCATTTAATCCCCCGCAAGGGTCTTCCAAATAAGAAAAGGAAACACACCTTTACCTTTTTACCTTACCAGAATAAATCACATACACCCATCGCCACCTGTTTGTAGACATAGCAATCAATATTATGATACCTCATACCCTCTTTTGGATGCACCAATCAAGGTCACCTCTATCAGACCTTGTTACCACTACAAACCAACATTACCAACAAAGGAAAGCTTTTGTTTTTCTCTACAGACTCCAAAAGGTCTCAATACCTTGCTCGAAGAAACCGAATCAAAGATTAACAAAGGAGATAATTATTGAAATAAAAGCAGCGGTTTTCTTTTATCGGTTATGTCCCTTGACAACAAGTTTAAAGGTATATATTAATTTATACGTAAAACATTTTTATCAAGCCCCCACGTAGGGGAGAGGCTTGCAATATGGACCTTGATCAACTATGGACAACAACGATTTAAGGGAAGCTAGACTATATTGCCAAAAAAAGTAATTAATACACAGTAGTGACTGCCCTTACCTACTGGGCATAAATCAGTACATACAAAACGAAAATACATTTCATGAGCTACATGATTCTCTGTTTTCGCACATTTTGTTCTTAAATTTGTTCCTCGATCGTGTCTTCTATGAAGAAGCAGACTTACACAAGAAGCAGACTTGCACAAGAAGCAGACTTGCACAAGAAGCAGACTTGCACAAGAAGCAGACTTGCACAAAAAGCAGACTTGCACAAGAAGCAGACTTGCACAAGAAGACTCAGCACAATTTGTTCATGTTTTATAACCACTAATGACTTTGTGACACAGTAATCGTGTTTGTAACTTTTTTATAGACAACTTTATTGCTAAGCTTATCAATGTTCCAATATGGACCACTTGAATATTTTAATATGGACATGTAATAATCAGGGCCGGATTTTAGACTTAATAAAGCCCTAAGCTATTTGTAATGTGGAACCCTTGAAAGTTCAGATATTATAAGTCGTTACCAAATATGAAAGGTTAAACTGATGTTCTATAAGATGTATATAGATAGTTTAATAATGCATATCTAACTTAATATGATAAGTATTCTTTTTTTTTTTTACAAATTGTTTACACGTTGATTGCAGGTGACTTTTACCTTGGGTGTAAAGGCCTGTAGTCCTTACATACTATTGGTGCGCAAATACTTTTCAGAAGCCTTTTGGTTCATTAAAACCCTCACATGTTTATAAAGAAATATTTTGGTCTAGAGCTGTCAGAGGAAAGAAGGCGTTGTCAATTTCTTTTTCTTCTTTGACATCATTTAAAACACTTTCATTCATAAAAAGTAGCCAAATTTAATTAAAAGATAATGATAAATGTTCAGACAAATATAAATGTGCACCACAAGTTTTCCCAATGTGGCCACAAAGCTGAGAATTGTTATCTCATTTATACTTTGAAGTTTAACAAAAATCATTAGCGCCGTTTTCAAAATAAATTATATATATATATCATGGGCGTAGCCAGGGGGGGGGGTTCTTGGGGTTCACCCCCCCCCCCCCCGAAGTGAAATCCCCCCGGGGGGGGGGGGACCAGAATTTAGTGACTGATTTTTAGCTTTGATTTTGTTTTTTTTAGGTGAGATTTTAATACTAAACCATCACTTGCCCCAGCACAACTAAGGCCTACCAGGGGGTTTTGAGTTTAAAACCCCCTACTAGGGGGTTCGATTTTAACACCCCCTACCAGGGGGGGTTCGAGTTTAAAACCCCCTACCAGGGGGTTGAAGTTTAAAACCCCCTACAAAGGGGGTTGAAGTTTAAAACCCCCTACAAAGGGGTTTTTACAGTTAAATCCCCCTCTTCTATAAAACAAAACCAAAAAAAATTCAAACGACAATCCCCAAATTCCAAGAGCACAGTTAAGGAAGATTTTGATTTTGAAACCCCTCCAAAATTTACGATATACCCCTTCTTCAATTTAAAAAAAACCAAATTACTCACTCAAAATTCTATGATCGTAGCCAAAGGGGTTTTGAGTTTCCCCCCCCCCCCTTTCAGTAGGGTTTAAAGCTAAAAATTACCTCTTCAATATAAAAAAAGCAAATTACGCACTCAAAATGTTATGGGCGTAGTCAAAGGGGTTTTAAGTTTTGTTAGACACCTTATTTATAGTTTAGTTATTTAGCGACGCACCATAGAAGACGCATATTGAACGGGACTAGTGACGTTTGGGATATGTTGGGCTAGAGACTGGAAAATCAGTTAGTGATATAATCCTCCAGGGTAACGACGTGTTTAGTGACAGAGACGTTTACTGTGGCCTTTTCTTAGAATAAATACATGGTACATTGTTCTTCAGCGTTGACTACATCTCTTCACTAGTTAAAACCGATGTGTTTGTTTTGTCTGGATTGTTGATCAACTACACGGAATACACCCGAACAATAACACCCAAACGCTTGCAGAGTAATTGGTTGAAATTCAACAGTCATCCATAGCTGACCTCAAGACAGCCTGAACAAGCAACATCACAGTTTAAACTTCCCTCCGGTGAAGATTGAAGCTAAAAAATACCTCTTCAATATATATAAAAAAAGCAAATTACTCACTCTAAAATCTATGAGCGTAGCGAAAGGGGTTTTGAGTTTAATCCCCCGACAGCCGGGTTTGAAGCTAAAAAAATATATCTTCAGTGTAAGAAAAAAAGCAAATTACGCACTCAAAATCGATGAGCGTTGCCAAAAGGGGTTTTGAGTTTAAACCCTTCTTCAGAGGGGTTTGATGCTAAAAAATACCTCTTCAATATAAAAAAAGCAAATTACATACTAAAATTATTTGAGCGTAGCCAATCCAATTAGGGGTTTTGAGTTCAAACCCCTCTCCTACAGATAACTTTTTTTTTAAAGTTTAAAAACCCTCCAGATGGTTCTAACTTTAAGATCCCCCTACAGAGCATTTTGAGGTGGAAAACCTCTATCTTCAATATTATTCTAAAGCAAACTACAGTTACTAAATTCTATTATCGTTGCTAAATGGGGTTTTGAATTAAAAAAAACCAATAACTCCAGTGATGTTAGTTTAAAACTCCCAACAGATGATTTTGACGATAAAAGTTTCCTTTTCGATATAAAATCTAAAGCAAACTACAGTCACTTAATTCTAAGAGCCTATTCAAGAGAGGTTACACATTTCTACCAGTGGCGGGGCTCCATTAATAAAGTGCAATGAATAGTCATCTGCCGAAATTGAAAAACACTAAATGTGGCTCAACAAAGATGGCTAAGACAGATTTTAGGAGTCAGTATAGAGATCGGTTGTAAATCTAGGAAATACTATGCCAAACTGGGAGTCGACCCCTTAGTAAGATTGTGAAAGAGCGTCGCATTAGGTATGTGGGACATGTTCTACGACAAAATGAATTACGCATAAGAAGAGTTGCGATGACATACTAGTACAATTTGACGCCACACTTTCATGGAGGTCCTCAGAGCAGGTGGGAAGAGGCTTCAGACATTACCAGTGACAGATTTTTATGGAAACAGCTTGACGGCAAATGCGCCGAATGGCGCGGGAGGGTCAGTAAGAAAAGCACATTAGGTTTTTGAAATAAAACTTTTTAATAGCAGGAAAATGCACTGCAGATACGTCAGAATAAGCATTTTGTTGGCTTTCAATACCAGAAATAGTGCTTGGCGGCGGGGCTCCGCCCCGCGCTGGGGGAGCTCCTGGCGCTCTTCCAGACCCCCTTGCTAGTAATGGCGGGGAATCTACATTTTTTCCAGTAAACGTCTTCCGAAAGAATGAAGGGTCAGAATGTAATAAAGATTATGTACACACACACATATAAATACATATTAAAAAAGAATCTACATTTTTTCCAGTAAACGTCTTCCGAAAGAATGAAGGGTCAGAATGTAATAAAGATTATGTACACACACACATATAAATACATATTAAAAAAGAATTTCGCAAGGGGGGGGGGGAGGGGCGGGGGAGGGAGAAAAATCCACACCCCCAAAACCCTCCCCGAAAAAAAATCCTGGCTACGCCCATGATATATCTATAATAGAAAATTTGCTAGTTTAAGAGTATAGCATTCAATATTCAAATATCGATTTATAACTGCAATAAAAATATTTGTGTCTCTTGAAAATGTACATAATTGATCGGCCTTGTTGTATTGAAGTCGGGCCACCCTCGTGTGGACGTTGCCATGTCCTAGTGGAACCCGCCCTTCAGTTTGTTAAATGCTGCCACATGAATGCTCGGTCAATTTAAATATAAAAATCGTATTTAAAGACGTGAAAGCAGACATGATTTATCCGTGAAGAACAGCAGCTTTGTCGCTGTCTGCGTTAAGTGTTAGTTATTTATTTATCTGTTTGATCAAAAGGAAGTGTTCCATTTAGAATCATTGAAATATGAATCAAAGACAATACTGTGTAGGAAAAACGAGTATTTAGGGATAGTCAAAGTCAGAGAGTGTATCATTAGTTTCAAGTTTCTTGCGAATGAGGCCAAACTGTTTCCAAAAGCGCTGAACGAAAATGTTGAATTTGAAACTCTGTTTACATCCAGCTAGCTACACATGTCGAGTACTGGCAAGTATGAGACACTAAACAGAATAAGAATTATCTTTCTCTTTTTTCCCTGCATCGGGAGCCAATGTGTGTCAGAGCGTTGGTGACTCCTATCTGTGACTTGCACTTTGAAAGAGGATAAGCATGTCCATTTTCTTCTTCCTGGTTGTCATGGTTATAAAGGGTCATTCGGATGACTATACCAGTATACGTAATGAACTGTGCAGTGGTTTCCAAAATCAGGGTGCTCTCCATATAGCTTTTATTTCTAGAGGTGTGATTTGTGGCCAAAGTCTTGTTCGGGTTTCTTGATAGTTTTTTTTTCTATAGAAACTCTTTTTTGTTCCTTTACTCTATATTTATCCATGAGAGAAGGTGGCTGGGACATCCACTAAGACTTTCTCATATACATGCTATATAACTAATTATAAATCAGAATTATGTGCTGAATGCTGCTATCCTGACTCGAGAGATATTAGTTATGCACCAGAGATAACTGCGTGATTCAATTCCACAAACATTTGCATGAATAAATATAAAAAAAAACCTGCCAGTTTGGACAACAAGTTGAGGCAGGTAGACTCCTTACTTCTGTGCACAATGGTCGATAAACATGGCAGAAAACTTTATTATTTATTTTTTGGCACGACTAGTCTCTTTCTCCAGTTTGTTGATTAAACGTGAGCGGTGTCAAGTCATTTTTTTAACCAAAATTTTAAAGCTTCAACATATGTTAGCTTTTAGTTAGTGTCATTCACTATTGCAAAGGTTGCTTCGCCTCCACACCCGAAAGTCCGTGACATGCAATGCACAGAATGACTTCATTTTCTCTAAAAACAAAAACAAAATAAATAAAAAAATAAAAAATAAATAAATGCATTTTGGTTTCTATTGTATGCTGAAAATAGTTTAAAATAACTTCCACTCTGAAGAAACCAGTTGATGAATGAACAAGACTAAATCAGAAAAAATATTTGTAGTCCTTAGTTATAAATGCAAGTGAAGGAGAACTACCTTAAAGCCTTCTTTTATTGAACATTGTGTACAAGTGAGTAACGTTCAAACTGATAAGAGTACTCACTTCTCGGGGTCAACATGCGTGACATCAGTATGTTGACTCTCCTTCGCGGCGTATTCGCTGCGCTTTTTACGCCAATATTCTCTAGCTGTCTTGCAAACCAAAATTTCGACCAGCTGCTTCCTGAAGCGTTTTGCTGTTACCACGTACAGAAAAAAGTTGAGCGTGTGGGTCAAGTCCAAACAGAGATGCTGTATTTGTTCAAACAGCATATACCTTGTAAAGCTCTTCACGTCGGACTCCGGGCCTGGTTCTGGCAAATTAAAAAACACACAAGCAGGAAGGGTGAAAATTAAGAAAAAAATGGCGGCGAGAATCATCATCCAAGTTATCATCCTTTCCAGTTTCTCGGACTCTGCAATATTCTTTTCATTGAATGAAAACGTCTTGTCGTCTGGGCTTCTTCTCATACTTAGACTTCTCTTAAACAAATTTCTTAACTCTCTGGAAGCGATTTTCAGCGCTCGTATAATGGCCACTGTGAAGATCAATATCAGCATAAACGGTAAATACACCGCCAATGAAGGACCCAAATATTTTACCCAGATGTGATACCAGTACCAGATATACTCTACATACATGCCGCACTTTAGTGAATGGCTATCCCATACAGTTATATACGTAGCTGCCGTTGCCACAAACAGAAAAGCCGCCGTCGAGGCAACAATGATGTAGGTTCTTTTCTTGGTGATGAGATACAGTCTTTTCATTGGGAAACAGACGGAAATGAACCTCTCAAAGCAGATATAGACAAGGATCCAGTTCGCCATCATTGTGCAGAACACTGTCAAAAATTCCAATTTGCAAAGTGCCCCTCTCCTAGAGAATCGTTGCAAGTGGTAAATAGTTACTTTTGAGATGAGGGCGCAGCCGTCAGAGGCAGCTAGCATCACCACTAAGAAGGAGGCTGGGCTGATGGATTGCAAACTGAGTATTGTGAGGATGGTGAAAATATTGGCTGGAATGCCAATGCTGGCTAAGACATACAGGTAGTAATTTTCAATGCCTATAGCTACATCTTCCATTCTGGAGATAAATAGAACAATTAATATTTGAGTTATTACAAATAATTCAGCTAGATGGAAATATACATGTTTCATTGTTGTCAGTGGCGTAGCTATAGTAGGGGGGGGGGGTGGGGGCGGAATTTGAAAATCATACCCGGGAGTGTTCGAATTTGTTTTACTTTAACTATTAAAAATGACCCCATTATCTCATGTCATGGTGTCGAATGTCAAAATGCAAGGGCCCATTAATAGGTCTAGCCCCCCGGGACCTCAAATGATGGTTAATTCCACTGATTGTTGTAGTGAAAACGTTTTTGATTTATACTTAGACATATACCTACAATAATAATAATAATAATGATAATAATAATAATAATGATAATAATTTAATTTAGAGAGGTGTTAACGAACAAAATGTTGAGTTCAAGGCGCTGTGCTATGATTACAAACATGACAACAAGAGTTTTGAATGACAATGTAATGTAAAACATTTGAAACAGATAAAAGTCTTCATGTTCTTTTTACAAATTAGTGGTATATTATTTCTATATGTTGATGTATGGTGCACCAACAGTTCAACAGATGAAGGCACAGATAAAGATGAAGACATGATCTACCTATGTCCTATGTAATTATCTACGCATTCCATCTAGCTTTGGAATTTTATTTTTTCTCAGACTCAATAGTGTTAATGGTCAATACGAAAATTAATCAACCAAAAGAAGAAAGCCCCCCCCCCCACCCATGTACTTAGCGGGAATAAAAGAAAACAGTCAAAAGTAACATATAAGTCACCTCGACTTTCCTAAAAAATTGTACCTTGAGGAATATTAGGACAAGCTTCTACTGCTTTCAACTCTCATTAATTTCCAGAATAACTTGTCTATTAGGCAAACTTCCAATTGAGCAGATTTTCGTTAGGATACGTCTTCCGCTATGTCCCCAGATGGATAATCCCAATTCCCTTTTGTCTGGGTATGTATCAATCGAACTCTCTTATTTGGATTTATGTTTGAAATCTTAACAAAAGCACTAGAGATGGTAATCGAGCCCAACTTTTAAAGTTTGTGTTCAGTTCGGTTCGATGACCGGTATAGGTCGGGTTTGGTCCATTTCTGTCAGATGTAAAGTTCGCATTCGGTATTAGAGAACAACAGTGATGCCACCCCCACTGCATACAAACACACCATCTAGATGTTCGTCTATGAGGCTGGTACGTCTGGTAAATGAAGAGTTGGCAATTTCGTTTAGAATGCACTTATGTCAGTTGTTACATGCAAAATCAATTTCCTTTTCTTCTAGTTTTTATTGAGCTCACTTAGAGATAATGTGATGTCACTATCAAAAGCCAAATCCCACAACGTTGCTTTGATTCATCCGTCACAAAAATTTCAGTTTCATGACTCATAAAAAAAGCTTCTAGAACATCTCCTCATCTTAACCAGCACCCACTCACCACTTTAGTGACAAATAAATCATCTTCACATTTTGACTCTATTTCTTTTAGATAATTCTATGGAGTTTTTAGTTCAATGTTTGAAATGTTATCAAATTTTCAGTTCTGAACATATTATCAGATGGTCCTGATTCAACACCTTACCACAGAGATTCCGTTGGAATTGACATTTTTGTTCTAATAACTGTTGCTGCCAGTTCGCTATGACATCCAATCATACTTAAAGCGGTGTCAGTGGTCACTGCCACTTAGTTCTCCCAAGAAGAAACATTCTCCATGAAGTATGAAACTTCATTGAACATTTTTTTCCAGTGGTGGTTCCATGTATGTTTTCCAAAGCAGCATTCGCTTCGTGATTTTAAAATTGCTTTTCATACCGTGAATAACAAGCGTGAGATGAGCCGTATCAGATATGTCGGCGGCAATAGAAAACATTTCAAACTCTGCTGCTCTATTTCTTAGTTTTAACTTTAGATTTCTAATTATCATGCGAAAAAGAGTGGCGTCTTCAACTGCATTTTTATTTTTCATGACACTTCTTCCATCAATGATAACAGCTCTATTTAAATCAAACATGCTGGCTTTATTTTCATGCTCCACAGAAGATAAAAATGTGTCCACTTTTGCTGGTAGTTTCTACATTCAGTCTATTTTTCTTTTCTTCGAATCTCCCATTTCATTAACGCAAGAATATTAATTGTTACGGTACCCTTTGCCTTGATACCAAAAGAAGACAAACAGCAGTAACTAAGTTCTTAATCGGTTTAGACATAAGTGATGCTTGAGTTCGGTTCGGCTCGCTTCCCTTCTCAAAAGAGTAGCGTATTTTGACTTAAAAAGGTTTTTAACTTTTTGAGACATGGAACATTTCTCAACCTTCGGCGAAAAAACAAACAAACAAAAAACAGTCATGTTGAGGCTTTTCTCTTGCAAGCTTGGGGCTCTGGGGGAGCGCTGTAAGCCTTCCGTGTGGGGTTCGGGGCAAAGCCCTGACGCCAAAAGCTTTTTATTGCATTCTTCACCGCAGAAACGCATTCTCCTGACATCTATAGCTTATTATTCATCAGTGAAATTACATACTGTCTCGAAAGGGGAAGGGCGGTAGAATGAAAACGATTAATCCTCGCTCCTTTTTATAATTTCTGCTAATGATTGCATTTGGCATTAAAGATTAGGTTGGGGCGACTCGATATAAGAATTTAATTTATAGCATATATAAATTATATTAATGACACATTTTTTGTTTTGTATTTCTTAACTATAAAACAACAGAAAAAGTATTGGTTTGTCCGATTGGGGGAAGGCGATTGCATGTATCAAAACCTCCCTGTAACTACCCTTTTTCATTTTATATTTACTAATCATAAAATTTGAGATTAGAGTGTGGTGAGTCATAATATACAATGAGTTCACATATCAATCCGTAGTTTATATTATATTATATAGATATTCGACTAATTTTGTTCACATACTATGATTTCTCCATAAAAATAGGACCGCATCCCCCCAACTCAGAGGGCTAGAGTGGGGAGGGCAGTACATGCAATCGACGCCCTTACCCCACTGAATCGGCCAAAATACCAGAAGGGTAGCGACATAATATAAAATGTATATATTAACTCAACTAATAACTCTGTTAGCAAGCTGTGATTTCTACAAATAAATTGGACCGCCCCTCCACTCCAAAGTTTATGGGAGGGGGGGGGCAGGATTGATGCCATCGCTCACTCCCGACACCATCATATCGGCCAACATACTAGAGGGGGTGGTGAAATAATCTAAAAATAGGTTGAAATATAAATAATTAGTATATTTTATTAACATAAGTAATAAATTGGTATACAAATTGTGTGAATTCTATACTAAAATTCGAAAGGGGGGGGGTCGGCCGAGGGGGGGGGGGGATCGGCCGAGGGGGGGGGGGGACGATCGCCCCAACCGCCCCCACCCTGGATCCGCCAGTGTGATACATTATCAAACTTAATAGAATGATTTTGAGGACAAGTAAACATAGAATTGGATGTCCATCGTATAATATAAAAAAATGGTCCGGATGAAAAAGTAATGCCCGGCCGATTTTGACACCCATTCTACCCCTGGTCTTCAAGTTAGTCTTTTAGTTAGTAATACATTATTCTCTCTTTAAAGTTTGTTGAGTTACAATACACTATTATAAATAAAAAAAAACAGCTTCTTAGTAACAGTATTTATAGCACATCGGTCTACACATACACACACGCACGTACACACACAGAGCATATTGTAGAATGAACATTGTAACCCACGTTTTCATTTTCTTGTATTTTTGTTTACAGCAAGGTGGTAGCCTCAAGTTTTTCCAATCTCTGAAGACAGACGTCGCTTCTCTCGTTACATTTTACAATGATTTTAGATCACGTTCTAACTGTAAGCAAAAACAAATGGAAGAAATAATGAAAGGGATCTTTTAACAAAAAAATAGCATAAGAATTGTCAGACATGCGCAAATATAAAATAACAACAACAATACAAAAGAACAAGCATATTGAAGTAAAAACAAACAAACAAACAAAAACATAAAAAATAGTATAAACAAGGTAACAAAGACAGTTTGTGTGGAAACACAAACTCAAAATCGGCCCCCGAAGTGGTCCAACTAGGCAGGTAAAAAGCCAGTTTCAGTATTTTCAGAAAGGATATCAGAATGAAATTCTATCAAAGACAAATGACAGAAGAATGGAGAAAGAATGTTGACAGATTTTGTGTGGTGCCCCAGTGGTCCAGCTGACCATGGCATAGTTGAAAATGATTGTAAAGTTTGACATGAACCTGACCTAACTGATGTCTTTTTGTGTTCTGTTAGCTCTAAGTTAATTGTACAAGGCTATTGGAATAGAAAGTCTCTTAAGTCCACCAAAAGTGTAGAACAACCGCAGCACACATCGTCTCGCTTGATAATGCATCTTTTACGTAAAACTATTGGCCTATTAACTGCTTGGAAGAATGTCTTTGCAGTGTAACTTCTCAAATGGGTGCTGACTAACAATACCAAAGTCCACCGCCCCTGCCTGATGATCACTCTGCTTTACGGTAGTTAAACATGCACACGTGACATGAAGCTCTTCAAAATCGTTACTAACAGCTGGGGAAAAGTGGCACTAGATAGATCCACATGGATGGAGAATAAGTGAATAGGAAGGGTCCCTGGTCACAGATGCCATACACACTAGTGTTAGAAAGAAAGAAGATGAAAGTGCAACAGCGTCCAACCTGTGAGGAGCAGCTGTTTATCATGCATTGATTGACCTCTTAGTCGTACCAGAGGTAGCAAAGGGAAAAGATAGTCTCAATAGACGTACAATGTCACAGATTTGCATCCATATGTGAATACTGATCAAGTATGATTAGACAAGACTAGACCATTTTCCGCCAATGCGACTCTTCCAGAACCAAAACAATGCGTTTTGGTTGGAAAGCAAATGATTTTCGAAGATACAGCTCATTGTAAAACAGGCATTAAATAGAATATTCCTCAAACATCATTATCAACAATTGTCGTCAGTTTTTATTGGGCATTGTTCACTGAAAACGCCATTATAATGCTTTTTTGCAGCTCAGAATGCAGGAAAACGCTTGGCGCCGTGGTTCCGCATGGGACCCGTTGGTGCTACATACGGCGCTTCAAAAGACTTCCGAGCTTATTAAAAGGAGGGGACGTGAACGACTATTTGCATTGAAATGTAAAAATTAAAGTTTGAGAACCACTAAGCCTGAATTTGTTTTAAATGTATTGTTCTATTTCGTACTTTTTTAAAGGCATCAAATGCCCTAGGTTCACTACGTCATTAAATGCCCTAGGTTCACTACTGCATCAAATGCCCCAGGTTCACTACTGCTTCAAGTGCCCTAGGTTCACTACTGCATCAAATGCCCCAGGTTCACTACTGCATCAAATGCCCCCAGGTTCACTACTGCATCAAGTGCCCTAGGTTCACTACTGCATCAAATGCCCTAGGTTCACTACATCCTATGCTTTTTAAGACTGTCATGTGATAATTTTTAAGAAAAAGAGCCTTGTATTTACTCAAGAGATGAACCATCTTATAGAGCAGTTACACATTTTAAGTAAATTCCCTTATCACCTCACTCCCATAAAAAAAATGATTGACCTGTCTGGCCTACTTCTGTCTTATGAAAAAAAAATGTGTACACAGTCAATTCTTCTTTTTGTACACATGCAGGAGTTGGGGTGTTGGCAAGAGAACAAAGCGCAGGAGAGCATTTGTGTTGACACAGAGCAGCATGTTAGCGTTGGTCCCCTACTATAACTTTGAAGTCATTTGTCCTACACCCATTCTCAGCATGTTAGCGTTGGTCCCCTACTATAACTTTGAAGTCATTTGTCCTACACCCATTCTCAGCATGTTAGCGTTGGTCCCCTACTATAACTTTGAAGTCATTTGTCCTACACCCATTCTCAGCATGTTAGCGTTGGTCCCCTACTATAACTTTGAAGTCATTTGTCCTACACCCATTCTCAGCATGTTAGCGTTGGTCCCCTACTATAACTTTGAAGTCATTTGTCCTACACCCATTCTCAGCATGTTAGCGTTGGTCCCCTACTATAACTTTGAAGTCATTTGTCCTACACCCATTCTCAGCATGTTAGCGTTGGTCCCCTACTATAACTTTGAAGTCATTTGTCCTACACCCATTCTCAGCATGTTAGCGTTGGTCCCCTACTATAACTTTGAAGTCATTTGTCCTACACCCATTCTCAGCATGTTAGCGTTGGTCCCCTACTATAACTTTGAAGTCATTTGTCCTACACCCATTCTCAGCATGTTAGCGTTGGTCCCCTACTATAACTTTGAAGTCATTTGTCCTACACCCATTCTCAGCATGTTAGCGTTGGTCCCCTACTATAACTTTGAAGTCATTTGTCCTACACCCATTCTCAGCATGTTAGCGTTGGTCCCCTACTATAACTTTGAAGTCATTTGTCCTACACCCAGGGGCGTAACTAGGGATTTGGGGGCCCGGGGGGATTGACCTCTTTGGGGGCCCCTTGCATTTTGACATTCGACATATGACATGGGGTAATGTACACAAAAATATATAAGCCCCAAATCAAATTGGTTCAGTATATCAGTAAACTTAACAAAAAGTAATCAAGACTCTTTGTTTATTACTTAAATAATGCACAAGTGACAAATCTAAATTGATATCGCTTCACGTCGTGCATTCTGTGCAGCAAAGACATCTATAACATCAACTACATCGATACTTTCTAGTATTTGTGACTTCACTGACATTAAAGCCATGATAAGCCTTTCTTGTGTCATTGTGCTCCTGAGATAGCTTTTGATGAACTTGAGCTTTGAGAATGATCTCTCACATGACGAAATGGAAGTGGCCTGAGTTAGCGGTATTCGGAGGAGGTTGCAAAGTTTGAGCACACGTAATTACCATATGAAGCCTATTTACTCAATATGTCTATTGGTGATTGTATTACTGGTTTGTTGATGAAAAGTGCTCGTGCATCAATGACATCATTGAAAAAGCGATTTGCCATTTATTTCATCATACAAACAGGAAATGTAGCACAGTTTGTCATAAGCGGGTCTTCATCAAACAGGTGTCTTGGTTCAAGAAGAAACCCAAAGATATCCATTTTCTTTCCAGCCTTTGAAATCTGCCCTTCATCTCCATATGAAATCTGTCCAGCACTTCTGTCGCAACACGTTTGAATTGCAGTTCTATTGACAGTCCTACATTAGAACTCAACTTCCCATGAAGTCTTTTCTTTCTTCTGGTTGTTTTGATTACAGGGAATCCATAGTATTCACTACCTTCTTTTGCTTTTTCGATGGATTGGGTTTTTATCAGTTTCTCATCATTTTGCAGAAAGCATGAAAGGGTACTAATTTCTTTAGCAGCTTCCCGTATATGCAGTCCATACTTTTGTAGTTTCTTCTGAACTATATTAATTGGGCGCAAGAGCTTTGACCAGAATTCAAGATAGGCAAAAAATTCTTAATTTTCCAAAGCATGAAGAAGATTCTGTGCTAATATTATATGGTATTACGTCATTGTTCGTTGTTTATGTTTTGTGCGCAAGCAAAAGGATTCAGAGCATACAAAAGTGGGAAAGATCCATATCTGGTTATGCTTGAGTATAGAAATACTCCGATAAGTGGACTGCCGTATTCACCATCACAACTGCTGACGAGTAGAAGACTCAGGGAATCATTCCAACTGATCCCAAACTGAAAATGCAGAGACATTACTCAACGAACGACAGATGAAAAGAAAAGTGAAATACAATGCAAAAGCAAGACTACCTAAAGATTATTCTGTCGGAGAGTTCGTCTAGGTCAAACAGGGCAGAAAGCAGTTGTCATAAAAAAAACATTCAGCACCCAGCTCTTACATCATAAAGACAAACGGAAAAAACATACAGATGACGACATCTCTGGGTACTATGATACCGATGGAGACAATGAACTGCAAAAAGGTGGAATAAACGAAACAGACAGTTATAGACCAACGTCTAGAGAACTTGTTGTGCCAGTCAAGACAACCAGAAGTGGACGAATTGTTAAAGTTCCTAGTAGCCAGGGCCGGCCTTAGGCCACTGCAGCCTATGCGGTCGCAGTGGGCCCCGCGCTTTCATTGGACCCGCGCTAATTCTAAGTGTACATTATTAAATTAAACCATTATAACGTATATAAAATAACAGGGTTTTCGCGACCTCCTGATTTTCCAGGGCCTCCAGGAAATCTCATGAAAAGGTTAAATATACGATAAAGTCCTGAACTTTTTTTGAATTTATTCAAATCTCCTGAAGGATAGACGAAATTGACATTTTGGGGTGCCTATAAATAAAAAGTGGCATTGCGAGCTTCATTTGATAAAAATTTATTGCAAAGACGAAAGTAGGCCTATTTTCTAATTCAAAAAAAATAATTTTGACATTATGCTCATCCCTACCCAGACTAGGCCCGCGCGATCCGTTTCGCATAGGGCCCCGCAAATGCTAGGGCCGGCCCTGCTAGTAGATATCACTCTTAAGAACTTAAAAGTAAGGGTGTGATAATAACTTCAAAAGGAAGGATGTGCTAATATTATATGATATTACGTCATTGTTTGTTGTTTATGTTTTGTGCGAAAACAAAAGGATTAGATGGAAAAAAAAAGAGTTTCCATTGAATGGAGGAAAGATGAATAGAGGGGTAATAACTCGAGTGTGAAGTTTAATTCTGAAATTATAGACGCCACACCCGAATAATGGACTATTCTAGCATTATTAAGAATAACTTTTGGATCTGTTATATTCGATTCTGTAAATTTTGCTTCAAGGTTAATTAGTGTAGCCATAAAATACTCGCCATTTAGATCTATTATTAGTAAAGGTAACAAGATACCTGGAATTCGCTGTAGGCCTATATCATGCAGTTTTATTCGTGGCAACAAAGTTTAAAATGTAAAACTAACTTTAAAAAAAACTTTGATCTCTTTGGGAAAAAAATATTTTTAAAATGTCAACAAAGTCAACGTACTGATAGACTTAGATCCAGGTTTAGTCTTTGTGATAAATTTAATCCATAAATGTTGAAAAAAAAAAGACACCCGTTGACACTATTTGTCAATCAAATATATTAATTTATGTATTTAGAAAAAAATTCCGGACACCCATTTGGGGGCCCCCCCTAGGTGGGGGCCCGGGGGGATTTTAAAATTCTCCCCCCCCATCCCCCCCCCTTAGTTACGCCACTGCCTACACCCATTCTCAGCATGTTAGCGTTGGTCCCCTACTATAACTTTGAAGTCATTTGTCCTACACCCATTCTCAGCATGTTAGCGTTGGTCCCCTACTATAACTTTGAAGTCATTTGTCCTACACCCATTCTCAGCATGTTAGCGTTGGTCCCCTACTATAACTTTGAAGTCATTTGTCCTACACCCATTCTCAGATCAACACGAAAATTGTCGACAATAATTTGTTTGGTACATAACAAAACATTAATTAATTTGAAAAAATAACAAATAATTAAATTAGTTATTTAAAATTAGTTGTTTATTTTTATATAGAAAAAAAATGAATTCTACGTCATTGATAGATATAGTTGTTAATGTGCAGTTCTTCCCTGTACTAGTTTACTTGGTGTTAAATTCTGATCTCTTAAAACGATTCTTTAAATCTCCGTAGTCAAGTTTGTATTTATTCTCTTATAAACATGTTGTTGTTTTTTTCAAATGAAACGTAATTACATTTTTTCTGCCAGTGAATTTAAAAGTTGGATATTTGCATTTTTGTACACATCTGATGCTGTAAATGTTGTTTTGTTGTTGATGAGTTTGAGGGAATTCTCTGCAATCAAAGTGTTCTCTACTTCAAACATTGAAGATGAAGTTATTTTACTGAAGCTAGTGTGTTTACTTGAAGATGAAGTTATTTTTTCTGAAGCTAGTGTGTTTACTTGAAGATGAAGTTATTTTACTGAAGCTAGTGTGGTTACTTGAAGATGAAGTTATTTTTTCTAAAGCTAGTGTGTTTACTTGAAGATGAAGTTATTTTTCTAAAGCTAGTGTGTTTACTTGAAGATGAAGCTATTTTCTAAAGCTAGTGTGTTTACTTGAAGATCCCTAATAATAGGCAGCATTTACAGGCCACCAAATTCTAGTTTAGAATACATGCAGGAACTATGTAATCAGATTACTACACTTAAAGAGGCAAATAAAAATGCAGTTTTTTGGATTATGGGTGATTTCAACCTACCTGATATAAATTGAAAAACACTAACCATAGATAAACACCAAAACCTTAAGGACATAAATGAGCTTTTCATAGAAACTTTACACAACCTAAGTTTAGATCAAATCATTAAAAAGCCAACTAGATTAAACAACACATTAGATCTCTTCTTTACCAACAGACCTGGATTAGTAGTTGATTATGAAATTATCCCTGGTCTATCAGACCATGAGATCATAAAAATACACAGTCAGATAAAAGCAGTAGACAATACAAAACCCAAAAGAAAAATATTACTCTGGAATAAATGTAATCTAACACAACTACATCATGCTGCATTAAACTTTCAACAAACATTCTTATTAGAAAAAGACATTAACCAACCAGTCGATGACCTCTGGAATTTCATTAAAAACCATCTTAAAAGCATTATAGAAAATCATATACCAACTAGATACACACTAAACAAAATAAATAAATGCTGGTTTAATAAAAGACTAAAGAAGCTTTGTAAACAGAAGGAAAACCTATATAAAAAATTTAAAGAAACTAATGCAGAAAGAGTTTACAAAAAGTATATAAAAATTAAACACTTAACCCAAAAAGTAAGAAGACAGCTGCAGAGTGAATACATAAACAAAGTAATATCTAAAGATAACAACAAAAACCTATGGTCATACATTAAGTCTAAGAAAATGGAAACAACAGGCATAGTGCCATTAAAAGATGAACATAACATAATACATAATGATAATGAAACTAAAGCAAACATCCTAAACAAATACTTTGCATCAGCATTCTCAGCCCCAGGAGACAAAGACATATTACTGAATTTAAACCAAGTAGACAACATAGAGGATATAGTAGTACAAGAAAAAGGAATTCAAAAACTATTAGCCAACACCAAACCAAATAAAGCTTCTGGACCTGATGGAATTCCAGCTAGATTACTCAAAGAACTAAGCAATGAGCTAGCCCTAGTGTTCAAAATACTCTTTCAGGCTTCACTTAACCAGGGCAGAGTACCAAAGGACTGAAAAGAAGCTAATGTCAACCCCAGAAAAATCTGATCCAGGAAACTACAGACCAGTATCACTTACCAGCATCACATGTAAAATACTAGAACACATAATATGTAGCAACATCATAAACTACTTAGAAAAACATAATGTCCTCACACCATACCAAAATGGCTTTAGGAAATATAGATCATGTGAAACACAACTAATAGGACTAATTGATGATTTTTCAAAAGGTTTAGATAATAGTGAACAAATAGTTGCTATCTTACTAGATTTTTCTAAGGCTTTTGCCAAAGTTCACCACCATAGTTTGCTTAAAAAATTGAAATATTTCGGCATTAATGGTCCACTGCATCAGTGGATTAAAGATTTTCTGATAGGGAGAGAACAAACTGTAATAATAAATGGCTTTAAATCAACACCGATAACAGTAAACTCAGGTGTACCTCAAGGAACAGTCTTGGGTCCACTACTATTTTTAATTTACATAAATGATTTACCAAATTGCATTACTTCAGAAACAAAAGTCAGATTATTTGCAGACGATTGCATAATATATAGAACAATAAAAACAACACAAGACACAGATATTTTACAAAGAGAATTAGATGAATTACAGAAATGGGAATCAAATTGGAGCATGTCTTTCCACCCAGAAAAATGTCAGTTGTTAAGACTAGTTAAGAGTAACAAAAAAACTAAAACAAATTAGTTCCACTTATCTTATTCATGGCAAACTGGTAACACAGACTAAAAACGCAAAATACCTAGGTGTTATAATAAATGAAAAACTGTCATGGAATCCACATATTGATGAAACTACAAAAAAATCTAACAAAGCATTAGGATTCATTAAAAGAAATTTCTATAAATCAAATAAGAACATAAAACTAAAATGTTATTTAACCTTTGTTAGGCCAATAATAGAATATGCATCCTCCGTTTGGGACCCCTCAACTCAAGAAAACATTAAGAAACTGGAACAGACACAAAATAGAGCAGTGAGATTCATAACACGAATATTCACATTTGACTAGAGTAACACCTTTAGTAAAATCACTAAATTTAGAAAGCCTTCAGGACAGAAGGCTCAAAAGTAAAGTAGCAATCATACATAAAACACTGAACCATAATCTTCAAATACAAAAACAAAATTTAATAAAATACTCTGAAAGACACAAAGATAAAGGCACATTCCTCGTACCATATGCTAGGACAAATTTGTACAAACACTCCTTCTTCCCTAGTGCTATTAGAGCATGGAATGGGTTGCCTGAGCTAGCCAGGAAAACCAGTGACTTGGCTGAATTTAAGTCATTGGTTAATATGCATGACTAAATGCATGACGCGTAGGACGTAATCATCTTCTTTTTTGAAGTAACGTCTGTATTATATAAGATAAGATAAAAAGCTATTTTCTAAAGCTAGTGTGTTTACTTGAAGATGAAGCTTTTTTCTAAAGCTAGTGTGTTTACCTGCACATTTCTATTTGGTCTCTATTTTTGTTGATGTAGACAAAAGGCCTGTCATCTGGTATGTGCTTCAGACTGTCGGCATGATGGCTCATAGTTTGAACCCTGCTTCTGTCTTGCAGAGATTTGGGGTCAGAAATTAATAAATCTCATTTTATGAAGGCACGTTATAGGATTGCTTGTTTATTGTTAGGATTTGAGATTCACCCGTTTATCTTATTTTCAATTTTATTTCAACTCCCCTCCCCAATCCATTGATATTGGTCAGACATATATAGAGGCAGATGTTGGAAACAAATATAGATATAGATAAGTCACACCCTAACAACCAAATTCAAACAAGTAAGTTAGGCAGGCCCTAGATTGGAACCCGTAGGCTACAAGACTCAGAGGAAGACCAAAATGAAGCTGAGAGAGCAGGGAAGAGTTGGGAAACAATGGAATGACCAACAAGACACGATGCAGAATTCTTTTTTGTTTTGTTTTTTTTGTTTACTGAAGTCTTGGGTTCCATAAAGAATGGATGATTGATGATGATGATTACCCTACTTAAATAAAGAAGTATGTTTTAAATGTATTTGTAAATAAAGTATTTCTACTAGTGTAAATAAATTTGTTTTTTACTATTGTAAAATTTATTCAAACATTTTTTTTTATTTTTTCATTCTTATACTAAAGATAATAAATATAGAGTAAGAAAACAAAACTGAACTAAAACAAAATTGTAACCAATGAAATGAGAGACAATGAACTTTAAGAAACTATAATTATAAACGCTGTTGAAAGGCAATGGTCGGTAAGTGCAAGACCCCGCTCAGTACGTCTAAGAGGAACATTCTTTAACATATCATTTATCAATGCTGATTACCCTGCAGAAGACACAGGTGTTACACAAAAGAAGCTTTCTAAGATGGACTTAAAATAGTTTACGATGAGGCATGACAGCAACATAGTCCTAGAAGAGTTTAATGCCTAAATTGGAAAATAGCCAGCATTCTCAGACCAACAATTGGCAAAGACAGCTCACATGACGAGAGAAACAATCTTATGTGACTACCAATGTGGTGTCAGACCCAATAGATCCACTACCGATCAAGCCTGTGGCTTCCACTGATCGACCTCCACCTGAACTGTCAAACCTCAGCTGCAGTGTTTCTTTTCGGGACGAAAAGTGCTAAGACGGGGGCAATGTTATGACTTTGCCATGCGCACCGCCATCCAAGATAGTGCAGAAAGAAGGTGCGCACTATCAGTGACCAGACAAGTCGGATGTTGACATAAGAGACTAACGATTTCCGCCCAAGTAGAGAGCCAATATGGAGATGCTGTGCTCAAGGCAGATGTCCTTTGTGTTTGTCATGTCTCCGTGTAAATAAACGTCTATGTCCTCGTTGAGTTGCCTCACTTAAGTTATTACAATTGGTTGTCAGAAGTGGGATTATAGGCAACTCAACGAGAGGAGGTAGGATTTACAATGGCAGCTTTGAAACGATTAGACCAACTCTCAGTTAAAGAGCTTAGGAAGGAACTTCGTAACCGATATGAGATCATTGGTGGTACCAAGGAGGTGCTTACAGCTCGTCTCCGGCAAGCCTTGATAGATGAAGACGAAGATCCAGATACCTACTTATTTGAAATTGAACCGGAGATTTATGAGCTTATTGGCAAGATAAATGAAGCAATGTGTGAACAAATTAACAGTATGGGGAACAAGATAGATAAAATGGTGTCTCGAATGAAAGAAGGGGTAGACTCGTTGGTAAAGGAGCAGTTGCCTGTAGACTCGTTGGTCAAGAAGTTGCATGGTCAAGACTGTGGTTGCACAAACAGTGGTGACGGAGACGCTGGGGATTTGAGCGCCGTCTGTGTCTGTGTTGTGGGCAAGTCTTGTGGTTGTGACTTTCAAGACGAGAAACGTGATGGCGATTGCTGTGATGATCTCAACGGGATGTACCGAGTCGAACGGAAGGAGTCAAATGAAGAAACTGGGGACTGTTACGTGCCTGAAGCGTTTGTTCCTGTTGTACCTGTTACCAGTACCTTAACTGAAGTCTGTTATGTGCCTGAAGAGTTTGTTCCTGTTGTACCTGTTACCAGTACCTCAATGAGCCGGACAGATCAAGACAACGTTGGGTCTGCGTTCAAGCCTGTTGCTGTGGACATTAAAGACCTCTGCCTATCTTCCGGTGCCTACGAAGGAAATTCGAAGCTCGACAACTGCATCCAGAAGTTTACCATGAATAGTACGTGCGGCGCTTCACACATAGAATTTAAATGCCAAGAAAACCACCAACAGCGCATATGTACTTCTACCATCATCATCGACATTGGCATAGATGAATGTCAATCAAATCACTCTAAATCTGAGCTGTCAAGAGAAAGACATTTTCCATTTGAACCTGAAGAGACCTATCTTCTGGACGTAAGACTGTTGTCTGAGGATGACTTCGGTGCATTGGACTTTGCTTGCAACGTGGCTGCAAGCGAACCTGAAGCTCCCTTGAGAGGCGTCTGTCGGGAAGGTCTGCTGAGACAGCGTGTCCGATCAACGGCTGTGCTGAAGAAAACAGTGCTCGACCCTATCTCTTTGTGTGGCAAACGGCCACGTCATTATCGCAACAACAGCCTGGTCAACTGGAGAAAGAGAAAGCGGCACTGGAAGAAAACAATGCGGATGGCCTCGTGGGGAACACGCTCCCTGCCGCCTGTGGCTTCCACTGATCGACCTCCACCTGAACTGTCAAACCTCAGCTGCAGTGTTTCTTTTCGGGACGAAAAGTGCTAAGACGGGGGCAATGTTATGACTTTGCCATGCGCACCGCCATCCAAGATAGTGCAGAAAGAAGGTGCGCACTATCAGTGACCAGACAAGTCGGATGTTGACATAAGAGACTAACGATTTCCGCCCAAGTAGAGAGCCAATATGGAGATGCTGTGCTCAAGGGAGATGCCCTTTGTGTTTGTCATGTCTCCGTGTAAATAAACGTCTATGTCCTCGTTGAGTTGCCTCACTTAAGTTATTACAATACCAATCCACCAACTCTATATAGATTATCAAATGGTTTATGACAGTATCAAAATGAAATATCTATATGACACTTTATAGGATTATGGAATACCTAACAAATCGACAAGACTTATACACATGACATTAAACAAATCCAAAAATAAAGTCAATATACAAGGAGAACATTCACGGGAATTTAGGATTAAACCAGGATTAAGACAAGGTGACTCACTTTCTTGCATACTCTTCAATTTGATAATGGATAGAGTTATAAGAAATATACATAAAAACACAAGAGGAACTATTAGTAACTACTCCAGGAGAGAAAACACGGACACGCAACCAACAGGGACGATATACAGTCAACCTCTACAATACCTTGCTTAAGCTGATGACATTTCCTTATAGGGTAAAGATGCCTCTGTCTTTGATAGAGATTTCACATGCAAAAAAAACTCTCATCTCGACCAGCAGGACTTAAAGTCAATGAAAGTAAAACCGAGTACATCACAATCATGTCCTAATGACAAGAGACAATCATACAAAGAGACAGTATATTAAAATCAAAGACCACAAATTCGAAAATGTCCAAACTTTCAAATATCTAGGAAGTAAAATTCATTTAAAAAATGACCTACTAACAAAGATAAAGGAAAGAATAGCAGGAGGCAACGGAGCATTTTAAAGCACCAATAATTTACTTAAGAGCAAACCAATATCAGGAAAAAAAACAAGAAAATGATATACAAAAGCATAATAAGACCAGCAGCAATATATGCAAGTGAGATATACACAGTGACAAAGACAAATACTACAAATTATTTACATAATTTTGTTCAATATAACTAAGTCTTTAGCCGTGTTGACATACGACAAGATCACCATATTCATAATATGCAACGCAGTGATACATCATGAAAGGTCATAATATCGCAGAGCAGTAAAAAAAAAGTCTTTATCTCGTTAGATGTAGGTCAATACGAATTGAAAGTGATTAAATTAGAGCAACACCTAGAGAAAAATCGTTAAATGGGCTGCCTGAGTCAGCCACGAAAACCAATGGCTTGGAAGAATTTAAGTTATGGATCAATATCACTAGATTGACCTAGGAATAGGCGTAGGGATGTAATCATCTTCTTTTTGAAGTACCGTATGTAATTCATAATATATATAGATACATATGCAACGCATATATTACGAGGGCTGAGTGGAGAGTGGCAAAGCGCCCGGCATCTTAACAGGGGCTACCGGGTTTAAATCTTGGTGAAGACTAGTATTTTAAGATTCGGGATCTTTAGGGCAAAAGCCTATAGTCGTTGTGCTGGCCACATGACACCCTCAATAACCTTGATCTTTACATCATCTGCCCTATAGATAGCAGGTCTGACATTGGAACTTTGATTTATATATATAAATATAAATATATATATATATATATATTATATATATATATATATATATATATATATATATATATAGAGAGAGAGAGAGAGAGAGAGAGAGAGAGCGAGTTTGTGTGTGTACTTATACTTAAGGGTAGGGTTTATATGTTTATATGTTTAGTAAACAGAAGAACGTAATAAAGATTGCTTCCCCTGCTTTTTCATGTGTGATCTTCAAATCATGGTTGAATTCGATGCTCTGATCAAACCCTTAGTCTCAGGTCTCAGTAACTCAGTTCGAAAATAAAAAACAAACACCGCGACAACGTTGAAATAAGTGACAGAGAGAGAAAGAGAGAGAGAGAGAGAGAGTGAGAGAAGAGAGATAGAGGGGGAAAGTAAGAAAGATAAACAGAGAGATAAGGAAGAGAGAGAAGAGAGAGAGAGAGAAAGAGGAATAACAAAGGGAGCGAGAAAAGAGAGTGGAAGAAAAATAGAATCTTAGCAAAATTAGAGGTAGAAGAATAAACGTTAAAGACAGAAGTTTAGCTAAGAAATTATGCTATACAATGTCTATAGAAATAAGAAGTAAAATGTAGATACAAAGAGAGAGAGAAAAAAAACAGAATAGATAAGCATGTATACTAGTTACTTGATTGAGTCAGTGATCACCTTGAAGCTAAGAGCTCTGTGAATACAGCATATGTAATTAGATTACCAGGAACCACATCATACATGTCAAAATAAAATACAAAACATTACAATCCACCTCCAAACAAAACTAACACTTCAATAGTTTCTTCACTAGACTACCTTACAACTGAGATACAAATGTTCCTGTGAAAAAGAAAGTGAAAACGGTCGAACATTGTCTCTACACAAACAAGTGAGAACCTAGTCCAGTCCTACGTACAACACAAGGTGCTTGTGTTCTAATAGCCAGCTGTATAGTCATGCATTAGCCGGTAGCATTCTCTGACTACTCTCCTGGCAGACACTGCTACTAGACATATTACAAAAAAAAAAATTAACCATAGTTCAGTAGCTAACCCTCCTCACACATGCTTTTACTCAAACACACACACACACACACCGGTAAGAGTTTGTTTATGTGGAGAAAAGGGAAGGAAGGTGAGGGAGAGGAAGTGGAGTCGTTCTGTGTGAGTGGCAAGGTTTCATTTCCGAGATTTGAGTTCGCTTCAAACTTCCAGGCAGTGGGTTTTGTTTCCAGGAGTTAACACTGACAACTTGAACTGGAAGAGGAATCAGGAACATAAATAAAGGCAGAAAACTCAGGAATTATGTTGTTTGTAATTCGAATTGTTATTGCTTTTTAAATTGATGATGTGGACAGAATGAAATGTTTTGTTTGCGTGTTGTCTTATTTGAATTTGTTGCGGAGTGGTGTTTACGTCGTGCCCAGTCAAGCGTGGTTCTACCATTTCAACGCCAGGGACTTGCATTACAGAGAGAGAGAGAGAGAGACGCGTTGAACCTTTTGACTCACGCCCGTAAGAAAAACTGCCTGGTCACTCTTTAGAATCTCATCTCGATAGTCCCGAGGTCAAATTCTATGGTTGACTTCCAGCAGGAGGTTCTGGCTAGAAAAAAAATAATTTTAATTTCTTAGGAATCGTCTGAAGCGTATAAAAAATAACTAAACAAAATATTTCCTTACGATTCAACTCATAAATGCACACACCTTTTTTTTTTTTTGGGGGGGGGGAGGCGTGATGACTCATTAGCGAGTAGAGAATGCATGCCAAAATAAAATGGTAATGTGACCTAGTTTCTTCATTGACAACTTTGTAATTGTTCTCTATCCAACGTAGTTCCGGAAAAAAATAAATCATGAGCAGATCACTCTATTTACACGTGATTTATGGACTTGCGTACGTCTGCTCAACATCTCCGTTCATAAATTCCCCTGTGCGTAACTCATTAGCATATATGTAACCATCAACGTACATTTGAAGTGGTTTTGAGTCCTGTGTTTATCTGGGGCTCAGGTGGATGTTGTTTCTGTGTTATTTTATACAAGTAATAACCAATTTTTCTGCTTTTAATTTTAGTCTTTCTACTTTTATTAAAATGTCTCGACTAAGATACAGATACAGATCAGGAAAATGTTAACAGCACCGTCCATGTCTCTTGTACCGTATCTAAGAGGGTTAATACATGTCTCTATGTCCCTGTCTGTCTGTCTTTCTGTCTGTCTGTCTCTGTGCAAGTGAAGTATGAAACTCCCACCTTGGTTTACGCTGGATGTGTAGAGACCTTTAATGTTACTAACCTAAACATTGTTTAGCAGACTTCCGGTCTGATGTTGTTTAGCTAGTCGGATGATGGGAGGAGGGAGGAGGGGGGGTTGCTAATGTTTTTTGGCGCCTGAGATGTAGTACTTTGCTTCAAATTCCTGCTCAATAGTTTTAAGTCAATTTCTAAAAAAAAAAAAAAGAAACTTAAGCTTCTTAAACTCCTGTCAGTCTGTCCTGTTTTTCTTTCTTTGGTTGATTTCACGAGACTTACAATAAAAAGCTTAAGATCCTAATCACACACAAAAAATGTGATATACATTTAAAATGTGAAAAGTGTTTCTATAAATCTTAAAAAATCAAAATAATAAGGCGTGATGGGAATTATCTATTCGAAAATAAAAGGACAAAGTATATTAGTATTGCAGCTTATCCTATAGTTGAGGCTAATCTATAAATAGCAGAAATTGTATGTGTGTGGTTATACAGATTGATGTACATTTTCTAAACCAATATATGTTAATATATTTGTGCACTTTTTAAGCTTTGTAGAATCAAAGTAACAATTTATATATATATATATAGCACAATGTTAGGAGTATGTAAATATGTAGAAACCAAAACCGTTTGACCAATCTTGATAAACTTGGCATAAATGTTCCCTTAGATCATGGCTGAAATTGTAGCTTTGTTTAATTACCCACCCACAACCAAAAGGCCCTAAAAATTAAAAAACTAAAAATAACAAACTTTTTTTCCCTTTAAACAATTTGAAAACATAACAGATTAACAGATCGGGTAATTTCGTTTTCACTATATTTTAGAATTGATATCAATATGTCTGCTAAACCCATTTTCACACTCTACTTTATTTTTGTGGCAAAATGTACAAAGACGTGAAGGGAACATTCTCAATATTTGACATAGACCTGAATTCAATCAAGTTGATCAGTAGTACCCAAACTGGGGTCGGCGGCCGTGAGTCATATCCGGCTAGCATATATAGTGTTACAAATGAACAGTGATAGGTAGAGGTCAACGTATGACCCCGGCGAGATGACACAGCAGCTAGTGTTCCCTGGAATCTACATGTACAAACAAAGACAGGATGTGACGTGTCCACACGTGTTGTTCCAGGGGACGAACAGATCTAAGTAGGGGGACAGTTACTAATGAACAGTGACAGATAAAGGTCACTACGTGTGACCCCGACTTGATGACACTGCAGCGAGTGTTTTCTGGAATCTACATGTATAAATAAAGACAGGGTGTGACGTTTCCTGACATGTTATTCCAGAGGATACTAGGAGTGTTTGTGCAACTTTGGACAAGCGATTAGGGACTCTTTATAAGCCAGAGAGTTAATGTGAAAGTCAGTCGTATGGAGTCGTGAGTGAGCCGTTACAGTCGATACAGACTATGTAAGACGTGTGCGGCTCTGTGGAAAAGAAATGTGTACGACTCGATGCAAGTTAACTAGGGTAGAGTTAACTGGAGTGGACTACTGTCGTTAAAGTCTATACAGCGAACTACAGTGGACTTGAGCCGTTACAGTCGATACAGTCGATGTAAGACGTGTGCGGCTCTGATTCGGTAGACTTGAGTGCGACTTGGTTCAGCTTTAGGAGACCTGGAGCGACACTGAGAAGTGTGTCGTTGGTCTGTTCTGTGGAATACGGCTCGATGCAAGTTGACAAGAGATGAATTGCAACGAAGTGAAGAGATGAATTGCAACGAAGTATAGCTAACTGTAAACTGACAGATATTGTACAGTCTTCTACGCTACATGTTACATTGACAAATTGTTAGGTTAATAGTCATTAAAGTTATATGAAACTGAAAGTTGAGTCGTCAAGTTCTTTGCAGTGTTTTTATTTGTGTGCCAACTAATACATCTAGCCAGAAAATTCAGAAATACGTAACAATATATATATATATATATATATATATATATATATATATATATATATATATGGCTCCTTCTTTCTAGGAAGACAATGGATGCGCCCAGATGAGTCACTGGCTTTGGGCAGAATCTGGAGTGACTGATCAAGCCAATTCTGGAGCGGCAGAGTTTGCCACAGTTCGTTCATGTATATTCATCTGTCCTAGGTCTAGTTAACAGGGCAGCTTTCTTTACCCTTCTCTTGACTGATGCAGCTACGTTTCTTTTGCACTCCGCGAAGTTCGTCCCAGCACGTACAGTCTGTCTCCATCCTGTCCGGTCATGGGCTATCTCCTCCCACATGCTTTGGTCGATGCCCGTAGTTCTCATGTCTCGCTTGCAGACATCTCTGTAGGTTAGTCTTGGGCGGCCCTTGGGTCTGACTCCCTCTGCAAGCTCAGAGTATAGGATGTCTCTAGGGATTCTTCCATCTGGATTCCTCCTACATTATGGAGATGAAGGTTGTCTACCATTTCTCATACTATTTTGTTTTCTAGTCATATTTCTTTATCGTCATGAGTCTGTCCGGTGAGCTTTGTATTAACATGTTGATGAATGTCTATTCATTGATACAAGACTTCTTGCATGCAAAGAAACGTTTGAGTCAAGTGCGGGAATTCCCTCTGAAAACGTGAGAAAGAGTTTCAGTCGCTTAGAACAGATGCTATACACTATGTCAGACCTATGAGTCCCTCTGGTGCATGGAATGACGAGAGGTTTGCTGGGGAATCGAATTCTGGGAGGCAGGAGTCAAATGGGTATCTATCTATATCTATCTATATATATATATATATATAAATATAATTCTCTTCATGGCTCAAGAGTTTAGACGAGAAGAAAAAGTAAAGAATAGATCACTCTTTTATTTCTGCGGATAGAGTTACCCCACGAAAAAACAAGAGGGAAGAGAACAAGTAGCATTCACCCGTTACTACAGGTGGCTGCCTGGTCGTGCGGTTTACGTGCTGGATTGTCATTTGAATTTATCGATAGTTTCGGGTTCAAACCCTGCCCACTTCCATCCCCCCTCGTCAACTCTGAAGGAACATCCGAAACGTGTAAAACATTTTAAAAACAAACATTTTACAAACACTAAATAGCAGCGCCGGACTTAACCATTGTGACAAAAAGTCATGGAAAGAGAACAAGTAATCTAATGTAAATATTCACCCGTCACTTAATAGCAGGGCCCGACTTAACTATTGCGGGGCCCTAGGCGAAAAGGATTTCGCGGGGCCAAGTTTGGGTAGGGATGCGGATAATAAGTGAAATTTAAGTGTTTGTATTTGAAAATAAATTCGTCTATGCATTTTATTCATTCTTTACTACGTACAGAATTACTTTACGAGCGATGAGTGTAGCAAAATCATACAGTATATTATAATAATTCTGTTTCCTACATAGATCACGCTAAATAGCAAGAATTACCAAATGTTTAAATCTATCTTAGAGAATTGTTGACCTCAAGTAATCCTTCATCAGTTTGAGGCGCGAGAAGCTTCTTTCACCAGATTACACAATTACGGCTAACGCATAATGCCGTTTTTATTTATCGCGCATATGGTTGGCGACACCCAAAATGACAATTTTGTCTATATATTTCCGTATATTTTAAGGACTTTTTCGTATATTTTGCAATTTCGGGAGATTTCCAGGAGCTCCTGGTAAATCGACAGGAGGGCGCGGGAAATCTGTTTTAAGTTATAAAATGGTTTAATTTAATAATTTATACACCTTGAATTAGCGCGGGTCCTATGAAAGCGGGTCCTATGAAAGTGCGGGTCCTATAAAAGTGCGGGGCCCACTGCGTTCGCATAGGTTGCATTGGCCTAAGGCCGGCCCTGCAAAATATCGGCGCATGCTACGGCGCCGGTCTACTAGTAAAAATTAATATAAAAACACAACCTAAGAAATGAAGACTCAGAGAGAGACACAAATACACATAGAGACACACAGAGACACACAGAGACACAGTTCTTATTCGTACAAGTGCTTCTTCTCTCCTAAGTGCAACTAGAGCAAGAAATTAGTTGCCTGAATCAGTCAAGAAAATCAGTCAAGAAAATCAGTCAAGAAAATCAGTCAAGAAATTCAGTCAAGAAAATCAGACAAGAAAATCAATGATCGGCGCGTTAAGCACAACTATATTAGTCCATGGGTACAGGTAGGACGTAGTTATTCACTATTTCTTTCATTTATAACATAAGACATGGGCGGAATTTCAGCGTGTACTTAAATCTAGACGTTGAGTTCAAGAACGAGAACACTAGATGATTGTCAGTCTTTTACTTTCAAACGTTCAGCACTCCAAGGAACAGTGTGTCGTTCCTTGTGTACTTGACATCTTTCTCTCGTATAGTCTCGTGGGGTTTTTACTGTATTGCCCAAATCTCTCGAGAATTGCTCAATTACGCTCTGAACCCTGGAATATTTCTGAAGATGAGAATTGCATGCACTGAGAAATCTACAAAGTCGTCATCATATTGATACGACTCTTTGCAAAACACTGGACAAAATGATCTAGCTGATTCAACTAGGGTTCTTAGCAGTGTGAGATTTTAATAAGGGTATTAAATAAAACTATCAATTACTTCATTGGCAACACGAAGAGTCTGACTGTCATTGGATTACTCAACCTGTCATAGACCAACTTGACTCTACTCTTTCTCATTCTGTAGTTCCTTTCAAGGTGTTCTAAAAAACAAACATCTTTTTAGATCCTCTTATGACCGAAGTATCACGGGTGATTTACAAGGAAAGATTAAGACTAAGACTGCTTTATTGATCCATATGGAAATTTGTTGTGTTTATAAGGGCTCTTTTCTCACATAATGACAATACAACAGAAGCATACAAAATATATTCAAGTGTTTTTTAGCGGCCCCCAAAAGGGTAAAATCCGCATTTAGTTTTCGTAAGTCTTTCTGTCCGTCCGTCCACACGTCCCGTTCAGATCACAGAGACAAGAAACGCTATTCAAAATTCGATATCATATTTTAAATCTTGCAATGTTCCAAAGCAACGGTTACTTTTTGTTTTCTGAAAGCGAACACTTTTATTTTATTAATTAAATATGTAAACAGTTGTTTTTTTTACATAAAAAAGAGAAAAACTTCAGAGGAGGTAAGATTTTATAATAGCCTGCAGATTAAGGGATTTGAAATCGAATCCCAACTTTTGCAGAAATAGTTAATTATTTACTTATTTTGTTTCTTTTCTAAAGGCAGCAGGGTAACACCCTAAACACCCCTCCCCTACACTTTATTTGAGATTGAAACTGATTTGCGCTGTACAAAACAATCGAAAAAAAAATCGAATTAATGATAGCAGTAAAATATTTAGCAGAAGTGGGAATATATTTTTTGAAGGTTTAAAATTAAAGTGACTCATACAGCGTATACACAAATTCATGGCTTGAATATTCCATCTCCATGGGCGGATCTGGTGGGGGCCGCATCTGACTTTGCGGGATCACAATCTTATGTCCAGATTTCTCGATACCAAATTGAATCTAATAGATTCTATATCAAGTCTTGTGCTTAAAGTAAAGAAATATTCACATCTGCTGCCTAATTTTACCTCCAAGTTCTGGTGAGCTCATTACAAAGACGGACACAATCTATTTGTTGTCAATGAATCACGAGGACAAGATAGGTGGAGAAAATCTCTCTCTCTCTCTCTTTCTCTCTCTCTCTCTTTCTCTCTCCTCCAAGAATTAAACTGATGGTATGAACAAATTTATGCGATGTCTGTCGTGCGCATCTTGTAGGGTATTTTCGTTTGAGCACCATAAGGTTTTATTAGTTCTGTTCCTAAGGATACGCTATATTGGTGTCATTGTTCTCTTGTTGTGCCTTGAGATGAGTCTCTTTGTGTTCTCTTGGTGTGCCTTGAGATGGAGTTATCTGTGTGGTGTTCTTCCCCAGTATTGGGTAAGTTAGTTTATTTTACTATCTTCTACATGTCGTAGATCTAAAGTAGTTTCTTTTATAATCGTGAGAATGGCGGTATCAAAGGAGTGTGTATTTTTCTTATCTAGGGACGCAGGCTTGGGACTCTGCTGGAGTCAAGTCTGAGTTGTAGGCTTGGTAGTTGACTAATGCCCGTGGCGTTGGGATGGGGTTGAGGCCAGATTGACTATGGCACTGAGATTAAGGTGTGCTATAGTCCTTTGAATGTAATCTGTAATTGCTATTGATATTTATTCATAACATATGCCTCACAATATCATATATATCATTAACTCATTAAACCTTTGTTGTTATATGTAATATTGTTATTCACTAGTATACGTTAATATTTGGTTTATTCGTTCCTAGATATTTATTGCATAAATTGATTACTAGACTGTTAAGGGTGCCCAGGCAGACGAGCCAAGGCTAAATTATAACCCCGGCATAAAGTTACTAAACACTGCTCAGGTGGAGAGCCCGGCGGAGTACATCATACCCTAGATGAGCGCGAGGACAAAACCCACCTGACAATACCGTACATTGCTTGCATTAAGATTAAAGACAGGGGACGTGAAATATCACTATAACACTTATTCACGGGTCAAAAGTTATGTTAGGTAAAAATTCTTAAAATGTGTCCCTTTTTTTAAAAAATAAAAAAAAAGAGAGTTCCAATATAAAACCTTGGAACAAATCAACGGGCGTAGCCGGTGTGTACTGCTAGTACTTACTATACATGATTAAAAAAATGATTGTTCTATCTCTCCATCTATTAAATCTCTTCCTGTGCTGAATGTTTAAAGAACGACAACGTGCTCACATAACCAGAGTGCATCATCTTGTATTTACACGAGGTTGAACAACTTCGCCTTTGCGAGATCTCAAGTGTAAACAAATAGAGAAAGCGTAGGAAGAAAATGTCACGTGATCAGAGGATCAAAGTGCCACTTTTGTCTTCCTACGCCAAGTGGTCTTTCTCACAACCTTCAAGTCACCTGTTTAACACACACTCATTCATGCTCTATGGCTGCGCAGTCTTTTAAATTCTGCAAGTCCAGTCTCCTTATTTCTGGGAGGAAATACGTTGAAGTGTTGAAGGTGTACCAGATCTCCTTATATCTTCGGAGGGCCAATTTTTTTGAATTAATCATCCTTCTTTCAAATAGGCTTGTGTAAATCATCAATCAAACAAATCTTTAAACTAATAGTTATTTAATTATAGGTAATTAATGATTTTTTTCTGAAACATGGAGAACAACTGAAGCAACAACAAAAAAGTAAAGACCTTCATCAACAGATGCCTGAGAAATATCCTAAAAATACACTGGTATGACAAAGTAGAAAACACCAAACTGTGGGAGATGAGTGGACAGAAAAATATCTTAGAGAGGAAGTGGAGATGGATTGGTCACACCCTTAGAAAAGATACCAGCAGCAGAGCTAGGCAGGCCTTAGAGTGGAACCCCCCCCCCCCCGGGGAACAAGACGCAGAGGAAGACCAAAACGAACATGGCGACGCAGTATACGAAAAAGCCAATAGGACCGGAAAGAGCTGGGAAATCATAAAAAAACTAGCAAGAGACCGTGGAGAGTGGCGTGTTTTTTGTCGAGGCCCTTTGTTCCATGAGGAACCCAAAGGAATGATGATGATTATGATGATGAATTAATGATTTTGTTTAATGGGGGGAAAATGGAAATAAATGCCACTTATTGAGAGATGTGGCCAGGGCCGGTCCTAACGATTGCGAAGCCCTACGCGAAACTGATTTCGCGGGGCCCTTTCTGGGTAGGGATAAGCATAATGTCAAAATTAAGATTTTAGAAAATAGATTCGACTTTGAAATACATTTGTACTAAATGAAAGCTGACAATGACGTTTTTCTTTATTATTGCGCGTAGGATTAGCACCCCAATATGAAAACTTGTCTATTGTTCAAGAGATTTCATAATTTCAGTTATAATGTTTTAATTTAATAATTTACACCTACTATTTGCACGGGCCTTTGAAATAGCGGGGCACACTGCGGCCGCATAGGTTGCAGTGGGCTAAAACCGGCCCTGGGTGTGGCTGCGTAATTGGATTTATTTCCCTTATTTCGTTTTTTTTTCTCTAACTTCTCATTTTTTAATGAATTGGAAATTTTTAATTGTTATTTAGTTAGTGATAATTTTTAACAAAATTGTAAATTGCAAAAATGGAACTTATTACTGCAGTATTGAGATATAAGGCAGTGATTTTGTGGTTCTTTCCCTTAGAAAAGCTTTGTTGTTGTTTTTTTTAAATTTAAATATATTTTAGTTGTTCTCCTTACAGCTGAAACACAATGCTATACTGCGTTATGGCACCAGAGCTGATAGTTTCACTAAAAATGATTTCTTTCATACAAGTCTGACACTTACTCAGCGTTAGTAAACTTCTCTCATAATAATTCCTAAAGAACAATTTGTTTTCTTAATTCACGTGATGACCTACTAGTTAATTATTCCATCTATTAAGGCCCCACGAAACACTAGGACTCCGCGGAAAACAGTTTGAGAAACACTGTAAGCCTAAAGAGTCGTCTTGCTTTTGCACTCCTCGTTTATAGACTGCATAATCTTCAAATCTATTACAACTCTCAACTATTTCTACGTGACTCAATCATTACAAAGATCATCTGGACATCTAGACATCTGACATTTGCGAAAAGCTCTACGTAAAAGCAGTGTGCGAAATGAAAGAGAAAATAGTAGTTTCCCTGCCAAATGTTAAGTCAATATTCAATATTTTTCTCAATTCACCCAAAAACAACGAACACATTTTCCCCTGACATTTCCAAAGACTTAACATCAATGCTTTGGGCCAACCTGACAGTTTACCGTATGTCTGATAATAAGGGCCCGGGGCTTCAAGCGTTTCTCTCCATTTAGGTTCCTTTTATCGCTAGTTCTAGAACTTATTTGAAAGAAAGTATAATAATGGTTGAATGGTACTGATATGTTTATGTACCATGTTTAATTGACTTTGATATTGTTGAATGGCCTTATGAACTGACTTCACATTGTCTCATGTACGTCTTAGCAGGCTACTGGAGTCGCACCTACCACAATTCGTTGGTCTGAATTATGTTCTGATTGGTAGGATGAGCGTTCGGAAAGGGTCAAGGGTCACTTGATAAACCTAGCTAGGAGAATTTCTGGATATAATTACTGGCCTCAACTTGGTGTCCAGTTTCAAAAGTTCATAGAGAGAAATGGACAGGCCAAAAGGAACAGCCGAAAGAAAATGAAAACAAAAAGTGTCCTGGTAGTGTGCCATGTTGCTCTTCATGGAGAGGAATGAAAGTCCCATCATTCTCTCAGGACACACTCCCATCATTCTCTCAGGACACACTCCCATCATTCTCTCAGGACACACTCCCATCATTCTCTCAGGACACACTCCCATCATTCTCTCAGGACACACTCCCATCATTCTCTCAGGACACACTCCCATCATTCTCTCAGGACACACTCCCATCATTCTCTCAGGACACACTCCCATCATTCTCTCAGGACACACTCCCATCATTCTCTCAGGACACACTCCCATCATTCTCTCAGGACACACTCAACCTTTTTGTATCGCACTTCCACCTGTTTATATTATATAGATATTCGACTAATTTTGTTCACATACTATGATTTCTCCATAAAAGTAGGACCGCACCCCCCCCCCAACTCAGAGGGCTAGAGTGGGGAGGGCAGTACATGCAATCGACGCCCTTACCCCACTGAATCGGCCAAAATACCAGAAGGGTAGCGACATAATATAAAATGTATATATTAACTCAACTAATAACTCTGTTAGCAAGCTGTGATTTCTACAAATAAATTGGACCGCCCCCCCACTCCAAAGTTTATGGATCCGCCAATGGTTTCCTGTGTGAATGTTGTTCGTATTTGTATCTATATTCTTATTGCAAAGTAATAACGCTAAGGTGATCAGTTGTAGTCCGAATGAATTTTCATTTAATTAGTTCAATAACGGCTTTCTTGTCTTATCTTTCTTCCTGTCATTGTATCTGGTCTAGTCGAGATAGGTACGCTAAAGTACACAATGTCAATTAAGGAGATATTATTCCTGCTATGAGTGTAAATACATATTTGGAGTAATGCTATGTTGTGCTAACCATATGTAATCTATTATTGAATGTAGTTTAAGCGACCTAGAATTGGGCACATCTAGTACTTATAGTATTGATGATTGTGTATTCTAAGTTACAAGTGCAACTAATGGTAATGCTGTAAATAAATAACGATGAGTGTCATTGTGAGAAAACTAAAATTTATGGCATGTTTCTGTTTTATTTTATTTTAGGCTTTATTTTATTTTGGGAACTGTTTCCACAGATCCATTTCTATGTGTGTTCCATGTCTACCCCCCTGGGAGCTAGATTTGGGCTTTCGTTGATATTTCCATGATCTCAATGTTCACATTTTATTCATACTACAGTTGGAAGCGACAGTAAAAAAAGAGATAGTTTGGACTCGCTACAGCGTTTTGGACATTCTAGGGTAACTTACTGGAAGCCAGTCAACTACGGAAAGAGCTGATGTCTGATATCTATATGTATACATTTGGTGCCTTCTGTTTCGGAGGACAATGGATGCGCCACTGGCTTTGGTTACGTCTTGAGATGGAGCAGAATCTTTTGTTCACGATTGATTATACAATTTAGTTTGTGCACTGATCTTGGCGGTACTGTTTTGGGTTACATTTGTTCTTGTCACGCTCAGATGCTCTGGAATAATTCTCATTAAAAAGAACAAAAATGTGCTTGAAGGGAAAGCAGAAATAACATTATTTCGGCCATATATTTCAATACTGTAAGATTGATTTCCCCTTTTCTATATAGAACAATATTAATTTATTACCGGTATTTAATTAAGCTCTGGTTTATTGTTTGATTTATTAATGTTTTGTTAGGATTAATGAATAATTGTGCAAAGGTTTAACTTGATCCGAGAATGGGAAGTGGGAGAAATTACGTATTCAGAATTTGTACCAGACAGACAGGGTGAGTTAATGTAAGCTTTACAACAATAATTCATTTATAAGCTCAATGGCGACATTTTTATTTAAAGTTGTCAACACGCATGTTACTGGCCCCATAACGAAACAAAATAAACATTCAGTACATACTAACTGTGGTACACAAGTTTCGAGTGGCCCAATCAGCTGGACATGGTAGTCTCGACATTTTGTAATTCATTTGGTGAGCCCGAGGAATGACCACAATAGCCGCAGAGTGTCAACATAATAAAACTAACAACAGCAGCTATAAATTAACAAACTAATGTATATGTTTATAATTTATATCTTTGAGGTTTTCTGTAGCACACAAAATGCTTGTAATAACTAACAATGTTAATGGTAACTTAATTAAGCATGTTTAGTTACAGACTTTCACCCTATTAATAACACTTTGATATTTATCTTAGTCATTCCTCTATTCTAATGCAGGCGATTGAACATTTAAAATACAATTCCAATTAAGACTAGAAATCAAGTCGATATCCATAGCTGTACCGGGAAACATGCTATATTGGCTGAATATAAGTCATTGGGTAGGACGTAATCATCTTCTTTTTTGAAGTAACGTCTGTATTATATAAGATAAGAAATATATAAAAATGGCAATATGATGTATTGATTTTACTGTTGATGTAAAAGACATAATAACGATGAGCTTACGTATATTACACGACTGTCACGAGCTTGTGTTTCAATGTTTCTTCAAACAAAAGAAGAAACCTTATTTGATTAAAAACTGTTGCATGTGATAGATAGCAGAGTGTCAAGAGCAGGGGTGTGTAAGATGTGAGATTGTGTGTGTGTGTTTGTTTATTTTATTAGTTGTGGGAGAACTTTTTTGCACGGGGTTTTCAAGGGGGGGGGGACAATAAGGTTTCCTGTGGTTAGTCAGTTGGAGAGCTGGCTTGGCCTGAGTAGGGTGTTGATGATTGTTGTCAGTTGTATTGCCTAGATTAAGGAGATATTATTCCTGCTATGAGTGTTAATACATATTTGGAGTAATGCTATGTTGTGCTAACCTTATGTAATCTATTATTGAATGTAGTTTAAGCGACCTAGAATTGGGCACATTTAGTACTTTTCGTATTGATCATTGTGTATTCTAAGTTATAAGTGCAACTAATGGTAATGCTGTAAATAAATACTAATTTCTACTCTGTTGTTGAGTGGACATTATAATACTTATACGCTTTGAATGATCTACGTTTGAGAATCCTTCCCCGTTCAATTAGTCCCCTCAAAGAACAGAGATTGTAGTGTGTTACAACGTCCATATGTTATTGATAGCAATGATTTTAGTTACAAGTGAAAAATGTTATTTTAGAACAGATATTGTAGTGTGGATAATATAAAGCGTGCTCAATAAGTTTGCAAACTGTTTTCAAACGAGTTCAAACGGATTTAGCACTAGCGTTGAACGAGGCTGTGGGGTAGGTGTCAGGAACAGTTTGGAAATGAGTTTGGAATGCAAGCCAAGACATTGGCAGGTGCGGGTTGATTGCTCTAGCAATGAGTGGTGTGGATGCCTCTACAGTGTTGAGTTAGTGTTACTAAGCGTGTGAGTGGCTGAGTATGTTAGCTAATGTGTGTATGAGTGAATGAGTGTGTAAGAGTGAATGAGTGTGTAAGAGGAAATGAATGTGTAATAGTGAGTGAGTGCGTTTGAGTGAATGAGTGTGTGTGAATGAAAGTTTGTTTTTAGAGTTACTGAGTGTGTGAGTTAGTGAGTGTGTGAAACAACTCCTGACTAAGTGTATGAAAAGATGCAGGTAAACAAAGGTTTAAAGTCTATTAAATAATGTTTATACTATTGCCATCACAAACCAGCAGTCGGGATATTCTGCAAGATCTTCCTTTCAATGGGTTTTATTGTTATTTCAATAAGAATGAGTTCACAGCTTTAATTGAAAAACATAAACATTTTAAACATAAACATTTTAAAAAAAGATACAGTGAAAGTACTTACTTAAAGGAAGCACCACAAGTTTTGTTTCCTATTGACAAAACTCTACAGTGACCTGTCTGTGTCAGCAAATGAATATTAGTTCATTTTATGATAATACTAGCCGGACGTTAGTTTGTGTTTTCTAATGTAGTGGATTCGATGTAAGGAACGAATTTATGTAAAAAAGCTTTTGTAACACACATTTGAAGGTTAATTTTATTAAATAATGGAATCAATAAACTATAATTGGTATTTTCATTGTCAAAGTAAATGAAAAATTATCTGTGTAAAGTTTTAAAATCTAAATGTGACGCAACTGAAGAGAACAACAGTTTTGAGTAAATTGAGAGTTAGGTTGATACTAATTGAACATCTTGCGATTGAAAAATTCTATTTCCTGTAGTCCTACTCTAATATTAATACTCTAAAATATTCAACAACCTAATTCGTAAAAGATGATTTGAAAATGTATACAGAACATCTTCAATGTATTACAACATTTAACTTGAGGAAAAAAAATTGCATTCATTATGCAAATTGATATATACATATATCTCATGTCATCTCTGCCAGTGGTCCCTTCTGGGGCATAGGCCACCAACCAGCTTCCTCCAGGCATCTCGGTTTTGGCTGAGTCTCACCAACTGTCCCCACGTCTTGCCCATCTGTTTGGCATCTGCTTCCAAATCACGGCGCCATGTATTCCTGGGCCGTCCCCTTTTCTCTCATTGCTTTTGGGTTCCAGGTTAGGGCTTGCCTTGTTATGTTAAATGGCGGCTTGCGAAGGGTGTGACCTATACATCTCCAGCGTCTCTGAAGGATATCTACTTTAATGGGCTGCTTCTTTGTTTTTTGCCACAGTTCCTCATTCGAGATCTTGTCTGGCCAGCGGATCATAAGAATCTTCCTCACGCAGGTATTGATGAATACCTGGATTTTTTCATGGTGGTGTCTCTGCTCCATTAAGTAATAGAGAAGGCGAAGGGGGTCCAAATTTTAAAATCCCACCAGACGCCCAATAGAGGAGGCCCTAAATGAATGTTCGAAATTTATTTTTACAATAAATATTGTCGCCATTATCTCATATCATGATGTCGAATATCACAATGCATGGGCCCCTGAAGAGGTCAAGCCATCCGGGACACTACATTCCTAGCTACGCCACTGTATATATATATATATATATATATATATATATAGATAGATAGATAGATAGATAGATAGATAGATAGATAGATAGATAGATAGATAGAAAGATAGATAGATAGATAGATAGATAGATAGATAGATAGATAGATAGATAGATAGATAGATAGATAGAAAGATAGATAGATAGATAGATAGATAGATAGATAGATAGATAGATAGATAGATAGATAGATAGATAGATAGATAGATATAAACGTATGCATATATTTATGTATGTCTATGCATTTATGTATGTATGTTTTTATGTGTGTGTATGAGAGAGTGAGTATGTTTATATGAATAGGAAACGGGGACACAATTATCCCCCGCCCCCACCAAAATTCCCATAGAAATTGTTGGATTAGCAGTCCAAAGCGCTACAACACAACAACCCCACTCTTCAGCACTGAGCTCGACCCACGTCAAACTAGTTCCTGGATTAGTGAGAGCCTAAGTGAGCTGTGTTTGTACCTGGGAGACACGACTCATCGACAGGATATTAGTGAAACGTGTTGTTTAGTGTTAGCTCAAGGTGTGTGTAATTAAGTTAGGAGAAAGTTGATTCAAAACAAACCAAGAAAAACACAGGAGAGTGGAAAAAATAGAATGATAAAAACCCGAAAGGCACATACATCTATTTAAGAAGAAAAAAGAAGATCCAATGCTTCGAAGAAAAAAAAATGAGAACTTAAAGTATAACAGCATGTTTGTCTCAAGACATAGATCTAAGTCAGATGACGCTTCAAGTATAACAGCATGTTTGTCTCAAGACATAGGTCTAAGTCAGATGACGCTTCAAGTATAACAGCATGTTTGTCTCAAGACATAGATCTAAGTCAGATGACGCTTCAAGTATAACAGCATGTTTGTCTCAAGACATAGATCTAAGTCAGATGACGCTTCAAGTATAACAGCATGTTTGTCTCAAGACATATATCTAAGTCGGATGACGGTTCAAGTAGTTGTTCTAAATCTCGAAATAAAAGTTTGTACCAGAGAGGACAAAAAGACAACAATAATAAAGTTTTTAATTCGATTCCGAGGATTATGGATAAGTGCAGTAGTTTACTTGACGACCATGACCCTTTTACGGCCTGGATATTTTGTTGCATCTAATGCAGACAAATAGCTTGAAACCAAGGCTCGTTTTATGTGTTTGGAACTTTTAAGAGAAATAATTATTTAAAAAAACTCAGAAAAAAAAAAAAAGGAGGCCCTAAATGAATGTTCGAAATTTATTTTTACAATAAATATTGTCGCCATTATCTCATATCATGATATTTACAATACAATTTTACAATTTCTAAGGTTCTACCTTGACCCCAAATCATAATTATGCAAGGGTCTTTTTTTCCCATACGCTGTGACTTAAATTTAACTGACCAATCGATCAACTCTTTTTCTCTTCCCTCACAGAGGAGTGACAAGCCAGCTTTTTCTCTTCCCTCACAGAAGGGTGACAAGCCAGCTTTTTCTCTTCCCTCACAGAAGGGTGACAAGCCAGCTTTTTCTCTTCGCTCACAGAAGGGTGACAAGCCAGCTTTTTCTCTTCCCTCACAGAAGGGTGACAAGCCAGCTTTTTCTCTTCGCTCACAGAAGGGTGACAAGCCAGCTTTTTCTCTTCGCTCACAGAAGGGTGACAAGCCAGCTTTTTCTCTTCGCTCACAGAAGGGTGACAAGCCAGCTTTTTCTCTTCGCTCACAGAAGGGTGACAAGCCAGCTTTTTCTCTTCCCTCACAGAAGGGTGACAAGCCAGCTTTTTCTCTTCGCTCACAGAAGGGTGACAAGCCAGCTTTTTCTCTTCGCTCACAGAAGGGTGACAAGCCAGCTTTTTCTCTTCGCTCACAGAAGGGTGACAAGCCAGCTTTTTCTCTTCGCTCACAGAAGGGTGACAAGCCAGCTTTTTCTCTTCCCTCACAGAAGGGTGACAAGCCAGCTTTTTCTCTTCGCTCACAGAAGGGTGACAAGCCAGCTTTTTCTCTTCGCTCACAGAAGGGTGACAAGCCAGCTTTTTCTCTTCGCTCACAGAAGGGTGACAAGCCAGCTTTTTCTCTTCCCTCACAGAAGGGTGACAAGCCAGCTTTTTCTCTTCCCTCACAGAAGGGTGACAAGCCAGCTTTTTCTCTTCCCTCACAGAAGGGTGACAAGCCAGCTTTTTCTCTTCCCTCACAGAAGGGTGACAAGCCAGCTTTTTCTCTTCCCTCACAGAAGGGTGACAAGCCAGCTTTTTCTCTTCGCTCACAGAGGAGTGACAAGCCAGCTTTTTCTCTTTTGACGTACACACCGAAGTCTGGCATTACCTACAAACACACTACAATTTTGCTAAAAGTCCCTGACACTAAATGGTTAGCTAAGAAAAGTCCTACAATTTTGTTGACAAATCCCTGAGAATAGGTGGTCGGCTAAGAATTGTCCTAGAAATTTGTTAACAGTCCCTGAGACAGGATGGTTGGCTAAGAAAAGGCCTAATTTTTTCTTTTAAGTCCCTGATACTGGATGGTCGGCTAAGAAAAGGATTACAATTTTATTAACAATCCCAGAGATTGGATTGTCACTAAGAAAAGGCTTACAATTTTATTAACAATCCCAGAGATTGGATTGTCACTAAGAAAAGGCTTACAATTTTATTAACAATCCCAGAGATTGGATTGTCACTAAGAAAAGGCTTACAATTTTATTAACAATCCCAGAGATTGGATTGTCACTAAGAAAAGGCTTACAATTTTATTAACAATCCCAGAGATTGGATTGTCACTAAGAAAAGGCTTACAATTTTATTAACAATCCCAGAGATTAGATTGTCACTAAGAAAAGGCTTACAATTTTATTAACAATCCCAGAGATTGGATTGTCACTAAGAAAAGGCTTACAATTTTATTAACAATCCCAGAGATTGGATTGTCACTAAGAAAAGGCTTACAATTTTATTAACAATCCCAGAGATTGGATTGTCACTAAGAAAAGGCTTACAATTTTATTAACAATCCCAGAGATTGGATTGTCACTAAGAAAAGGCTTACAATTTTATTAACAATCCCAGAGATTGGATTGTCACTAAGAAAAGGCTTACAATTTTATTAACAATCCCAGAGATTGGATTGTCACTAAGAAAAGGCTTACAATTTTATTAACAATCCCAGAGATTGGATTGTCACTAAGAAAAGGCTTACAATTTTATTAACAATCCCAGAGATTGGATTGTCACTAAGAAAAGGCTTACAATTTTATTAACAATCCCAGAGATTGGATTGTCACTAAGAAAAGGCTTACAATTTTATTAACAATCCCAGAGATTGGATTGTCACTAAGAAAAGGCTTACAATTTTATTAACAATCCCAGAGATTGGATTGTCACTAAGAAAAGGCTTACAATTTTATTAACAATCCCAGAGATTGGATTGTCACTAAGAAAAGGCTTACAATTTTATTAACAATCCCAGAGATTGGATTGTCACTAAGAAAAGGCTTACAATTTTATTAACAATCCCAGAGATTGGATTGTCACTAAGAAAAGGCTTACAATTTTATTAACAATCCCAGAGATTGGATTGTCACTAAGAAAAGGCTTACAATTTTATTAACAATCCCAGAGATTGGATTGTCACTAAGAAAAGGCTTACAATTTTATTAACAATCCCAGAGATTGGATTGTCACTAAGAAAAGGCTTACAATTTTATTAACAATCCCAGAGATTGGATTGTCACTAAGAAAAGGCTTACAATTTTATTAACAATCCCAGAGATTGGATTGTCACTAAGAAAAGGCTTACAATTTTATTAACAATCCCAGAGATTGGATTGTCACTAAGAAAAGGCTTACAATTTTATTAACAATCCCAGAGATTGGATTGTCACTAAGAAAAGGCTTACAATTTTATTAACAATCCCAGAGATTGGATTGTCACTAAGAAAAGGCTTACAATTTTATTAACAATCCCAGAGATTGGATTGTCACTAAGAAAAGGCTTACAATTTTATTAACAATCCCAGAGATTGGATTGTCACTAAGAAAAGGCTTACAATTTTATTAACAATCCCAGAGATTGGATTGTCACTAAGAAAAGGCTTACAATTTTATTAACAATCCCAGAGATTGGATTGTCACTAAGAAAAGGCTTACAATTTTATTAACAATCCCAGAGATTGGATTGTCACTAAGAAAAGGCTTACAATTTTATTAACAATCCCAGAGATTGGATTGTCACTAAGAAAAGGCTTACAATTTTATTAACAATCCCAGAGATTGGATTGTCACTAAGAAAAGGCTTACAATTTTTGTTTACAGTTACTGAGACTGGATGGTCGGCTAAGAGATATCTCATAATTTTGTTAGTGAGTTATAAGTATAAGTGAGTTTGAATGGGGCTGATGTAATACAAAGACTGTTTTGACTAAGTTGATATTGCATGTGGTAAAACCCCACACATATTAACACATACTAAAACATGTGTACATAAATAATGAAGACATATCAATCATGAAAGATACACTAACAGTTTTAATGTCGCTTATAGATAAGAGTGATATAATTACATTATTTACATATAATGGGGCTCGGTGGCTGAATCGTTAAACGCTTGGCTTCCAAACCGAGAGGTTCCAGGTCGCATCTAGAAAAAGACTGGGATTTTATTTTATTATGAGATTATAAGGACGCCCCTGAGTCCACCTTACTCTAAGTTAAGGTAAGGCGATTCGTCGTTGTGGTGGCCACATATCATCCTGCTCGTTACAAATAAACAGATAACTTTTACATCATCTCCATATAGACCTCAAGCTCTGAAAGGGAATTCATCTTTTTTTTTTCTTTTTAAAATACACAAAAAGTATAGATAGAATGACAAATGAAATAATATGTTCTTTCTTTATGACAGATTGATGTGTCTAAAGCATGTATGGAATAAGATTTAAAATAGAACTTTGAATCCCGTTTTGAAAGCATAGTTCAATCATATTTTACAAAGTACCATAAGTATATAACATAATAGATGTGTTAATTGATTGGAATCTCCATTGAAAATTACACAACTAGTAAGCACTTTACAATACATAACACTTCTCTACCGCCTTTTGATATTTTCTTTTCCTATTTCTCAATGAGTTGACCAAATAAATGGGAGATAAATCAGTTTTGAAGACATTATCACAACAATACACAATTCTCTTCCCTATTTCAGAAAATTATTTTTCCATCTTTTACCACTATTCAAGCGGAACCATATGTTTTAGAAGTCCTCAACACTGACTTGCAACGTCGCAGTCTGTGGGCACTATAGACCAATAGCTCATTTAACATGTGCCTACGTCACAGGTCCGACATCTAGGAATAGATGTAGTGTAGAAAAAAAAGTTACTAAAAAAGTGTGTGTACACAAACTCAGAGGTTGCTCCACATAGGTCATACAATTGGTAAGCAACGCAGGTAGCAAGGCAGGTTTCAATATTTTCAGAATACCAGAAGTGTTGATGTACATTGTGCACCTATCTAGAAAAAAAAGTCTCCCCTTCATAGAAGATAGACAAAGTAGATAGAAAGTATTGCCGAGTTCATTGTATTGTCTAGCCAGCATACCTTTTTATTCTTATTAAATCATTAGTCTACAAAGTATTCTAGGACTTTGTTGCTCTGATGATAAGGTTTAGGTCAAGCATTTAAAGTGTATTTGCATAAGCCTTAGCAGAAGATGGGACTGCATTAGAAAACCTCTCTTACATCCTCGTCACGTGCAATGTTTGTTGAATAGAAAGTCACGTGATAGCTCACTAGAAGCTATTGTAGTTCCCGTCATGTCAAAGAGAGCAGGGCAAGACTGTATAGGAACCAACAGACGCTTTATTCGCTGCTAAAATTAGAAAGAGAAGCCTGATAGTAGTCAAGAAAACTTTCTGGAATCTGGATGCTAAATTTGATCGACTTTTCATGTAGAATGTAACCAACGAGGTCTGGACAGACGTTGTTCCGCTGCCAAGATCAGGGAGAGCCCTGTTGTGTTGGATTAGAAAACCGAATGGAACCTGAAGTTAAGGAAATATATCAAGTACATATTGCGTTAAGACAGACTGTAAATACAAAAAAAAAAATGTTTTTATTAAAACAAAAATCATCAGAAAAATAATGCAGGACAAGTAGAAACACTCGTGCAATGTCTGTGTTAGGACACGATTAGGCATTTTGGAACAAAACCTGTAGGATGGGAACAATTGGTGACTTCAGAGAGATTTTGGTGAGATTTAAAGGTTTAGCTGAATGATGACTTCATAGAGATATTGGTGAGATTTAGAAGTTTAGCTGAATGATGACTTCAGGGAGATATTGGTGAGATTTAGAGGTTTAGCTGAATGATGACTTCATAGAGATATTGGTGAGATTTAGAAGTTTAGCTGAATGATGACTTCATAGAGATATTGGTGAGATTTAGAAGTTTAGCTGAATGATGACTTCATAGAGATATTGGTGAGATTTAGAGGTTTAGCTGAATGATGACTTCATAGAGATATTGGTGAGATTTAGAGGTTTAGCTTAATGATGACTTCATAGAGATATTTGTGAGATTTAGAGGTTTAGCTGAATGATGACTTCATAGAAATATTTGTGAGATTTAGAGGGTTAGCTGAATGGTGACTTCATAGAGATATTGGTGAGATTTAAAGGTTTAGCTGAATGATGACTTCATAGAGATATTGGTGAGATTTAGAGGTTTAGCTGAATGATGACTTCATAGAGATATTTGTGAGATTTAGAGGTTTAGCTGAATGATGACTTCATAGAAATATTTGTGAGATTTAGAGGGTTAGCTGAATGATGACTTCATAGAGATATTTGTGAGATTTAGAGATTTAGCTGAATGATGACTTCATAGAGATATTTGTGAGATTTAGAGGTTTAGCTGAATGGTGACTTAAGAGATATTTGTGAGATTTAGAGGTTTAGCTAAATGGTGACCTCATAGAGATATTGGTGAGATTTAGAGATTTAGCTGAATGGTGACTTCAGAGATAATGGTGAGATTTAGAGGTTTAGCTGAATGGTGACTTCAGAGAGATATTGGTGAGATTTAGAGGTTTAGCTGAATGGTGACCTCATAGAGATATTGGTGAGATTTAGAGGTTTAGCTGAATGATGACTTCATAGAGATATTGTTGATATTTAGAAGTTTAGCTGAATGGTGACTTCATAGAGATATTGTTGATATTTAGAAGTTTAGCTGAATGGTGACTTCATAGAGATATTGTTGATATTTAGAGGTTTAGCTGAATGGTGACCTCAGAGAGATATTGGTGATATTTAGAGGTTTAGCTGAATGGTGACTTCAAGAGAGATATTGGTGATATTTAGAGGTTTAGCTGAATGGTGACTTCAGAGAGATATTTGTGATATTTAGAGGTTTAGCTGAATGGTGACTTCAGGGAGCTTTTGTTGATATTTAGAGGTTTAGCTGAATGGTGACTTCAGAAAGGTATTGGTGATATTTAAAGGTTTAGCTGAATGGTGACCTCAGAGAGATATTGTTAATATTTAGAGGGTTAGCTGAATAATGACTTCAGAGAGATATTGGTGATATTTAGAGGTTTAGCTGAATGGTGACTTCAAGAGAGATATTGGTGATATTTAGAGGGTTAGCTGAATGGTGACTTCAGGAAGTTTTTGTTGATATTTAGAGGTTTAGCTGAATGGTGACTTCAGAAAGATATTGGTGATATTTAGAGGTTTAGCTGAATGGTGACTTCATAGAGATATTGGTGATATATAGAGGTTTAGCTTAATGGTGACTTTAGAGAGATATTGGGGATATTTAGAGGTTTAGCTGAATGGTGACTTCAGAGAGATATTGGTGAGATTTAGAGGTTTAGCTGAATGGTGACCTCATAGAGATATTGGTGAGATTTAGAGGTTTAGCTGAATGGTGACTTAAAAGATATTGGTGAGATTTAGAGGTTTAGCTGAATGGTGACTTCAGAGAGATATTGGTGAGATTTAGAGGTTTAGCTGAATGGTGACTTCATAGAGATATTGGTGAGATTTAGAGGTTTAGCTGAATGGTGACTTCAGAGAGATATTGGTGATATTTAGAGGTTTAGCTGAATGGTGACTTCAGAGAGATATTGGTGAGATTTTATGGTTTAGGTGAATGGTGACTTAAGAGATATTGGTGATATTTAAAGGTTTAGCTGAATGGTGACTTCAGAGAGATATTGGTGATATTTAAAGGTTTAGCTGAATGGTGACTTCAGAGAGATTTTGTTGATATTTAGAAGTTTAGCTGAATGATGACTTCATAGAGATATTGGTAAGATTTAGAGGTTTAGCTGAATGGTGACCTCAGAGAGATATTGGTGATATTTAGAGGGTTAGCTGAATGATGACTTCATAGAGATATTTGTGAGATTTAGAAGTTTAGCTAAATGATGACTTCATAGAGATATTGGTGAGATTTAGAAGTTTAGCTGAATGGTGACTTAAGAGATATTGGTGATATTTAGAGGTTTAGCTGAATGGTGACTTCATAGAGATATTGTTGATATTTAGAGGTTTAGCTGAATGGTGACCTCAGAGAGATATTGTTGATATTTAGAGGTTTAGCTGAATGGTGACCTCAGAGAGATATTGTTGATATTTAGAGGTTTAGCTGAATGGTGACTTCAGAGAGATATTGGTGATATTTAGAGGTTTAGCTGAATGGTGACTTCATAGAGATTTTGTTGATATTTAGAGGTTTAGCTGAATGGTGACCTCAGAGAGATATTGTTAATATTTAGAAGTTTAGCTGAATGGTGACTTCAGAGAGATATTGGTGATATTTAGAGGTTTAGCTGAATGGTGACTTCAGAGAGATATTGGTGATATTTAGAGGTTTAGCTGAATGGTGACTTCAGAGAGATATTGGTGATATTTAGAGGTTTGGCTGAATGGTGACTTCAGGGAGCTTTTGTTGATATTTAGAGGTTTAGCTGAATGGTGACTTCAGAAAGGTATTGGTGATATTTAGAGATTTAGCTGAATGGTGACCTCAGAAAGATATTGGTGATATTTAGAGGTTTAGCTGAATGGTGACTTCAGAGAAATATTGTTGATATTTAGAGGTTTAGCTGAATGGTGACAACAGAGAGATATTGTTGATATATAGAGGTTTAGCTGAATGGTGACCTCAGAGAGATATTGTTGATATTTAGAGGTTTAGCTGAATGGTGACTTCAGAGAGATATTGGTGATATTTAGAAGTTTAGCTGAATGGTGACTTCATAGAGATATTGTTGATATTTAGAGGTTTAGCTGAATGGTGACTTCATAGAGATATTGGTGATATTTAGAGGTTTAGCTGAATGGTGACTTCATAGAGATATTGTTGATATTTAGAAGTTTAGCTGAATGGTGACTTCATAGAGATATTGTTGATATTTAGAAGTTTAGCTGAATGGTGACTTCATAGAGATATTGTTGATATTTAGAGGTTTAGCTGAATGGTGACTTCAGAGAAATATTGTTGATATTTAGAGGTTTAGCTGAATGGTGACAACAGAGAGATATTGTTGATATATAGAGGTTTAGCTGAATGGTGACCTCAGAGAGATATTGTTGATATTTAGAGGTTTAGCTAAATGGTGACCTCAGAGAGATATTGGTGATATTTAGAGGTTTAGCTGAATGGTGACTTCAAGAGAGATATTGGTAATATTTAGAGGTTTAGCTGAATGGTGACTTCAGAGAGATATTTGTGATATTTAGAGGTTTAGCTGAATGGTGACTTCAGGGAGCTTTTGTTGATATTTAGAGGTTTAGCTGAATGGTGACTTCAGAAAGGTATTGGTGATATTTAAAGATTTAGCTGAATGGTGACCTCAGAGAGATATTGTTGATATTTAGAGGGTTAGCTGAATAATGACTTCAGAGAGATATTGGTGATATTTAGAGGTTTAGCTGAATGGTGACTTCAGAAAGATATTGGTGATATTTAGAGGGTTAGCTGAATGGTGACTTCAGGAAGTTTTTGTTGATATTTAGAGGTTTAGCTGAATGGTGACTTCAGAAAGATATTGGTGATATTTAGAGGTTTAGCTGAATGGTGACTTCATAGAGATATTGGTGATATATAGAGGTTTAGCTTAATGGTGACTTTAGAGAGATATTGGTGATATTTAGAGGTTTAGCTGAATGGTGACTTCAGAGAGATATTGGTGAGATTTAGAGGTTTAGCTGAATGGTGACCTCATAGAGATATTGGTGAGATTTAGAGGTTTAGCTGAATGGTGACTTAAGAGATATATGTGAGATTTAGAGGTTTAGCTGAATGGTGACTTCAGAGAGATATTGGTGAGATTTAGAGGTTTAGCTGAATGGTGACTTCATAGAGATATTGGTGAGATTTAGAGGTTTAGCTGAATGGTGACTTCAGAGAGATATTGGTGATATTTAGAGGTTTAGCTGAATGGTGACTTCAGAGAGATATTGGTGAGATTTAGAGGTTTAGCTGAATGGTGACTTAAGAGATATTGGTGATATTTAAAGGTTTAGCTGAATGGTGACTTCAGAGAAATATTGGTGATATTTAAAGGTTTAGCTGAATGGTGACTTCAGAGAGATTTTGTTGATATTTAGAAGTTTAGCTGAATGATGACTTCATAGAGATATTGGTGAGATTTAGAGGTTTAGCTAAATGGTGATCTCAGAGAGATATTGGTGATATTTAGAGGGTTAGCTGAATGATGACTTCATAGAGATATTTGTGAGATTTAGAAGTTTAGCTAAATGATGACTTCATAGAGATATTAGTGAGATTTAGAAGTTTAGCTGAATGGTGACTTAAGAGATATTGGTGATATTTAGAGGTTTAGCTGAATGGTGACTTCATAGAGATATTGTTGATATTTAGAGGTTTAGCTGAATGGTGACCTCAGAGAGATATTGTTGATATTTAGAGGTTTAGCTGAATGGTGACCTCAGAGAGATATTATTGATATTTAGAGGTTTAGCTGAATGGTGACTTCAGAGAGATATTGGTGATATTTAGAGGTTTAGCTGAATGGTGACTTCATAGAGATTTTGTTGATATTTAGAGGTTTAGCTGAATGGTGACCTCAGAGAGATATTGTTAATATTTAGAAGTTTAGCTAAATGGTGACTTCAGAGAGATATTGGTGATATTTAGAGGTTTAGCTGAATGGTGACTTCAGAGAGATATTGGTGATATTTAGAGGTTTAGCTGAATGGTGACTTCAGAGAGATATTGGTGATATTTAGAGGTTTAGCTGAATGGTGACTTCAGGGAGCTTTTGTTGATATTTAGAGGTTTAGCTGAATGGTGACTTAAGAAAGGTATTGGTGATATTTAGAGATTTAGCTGAATGGTGACCTCAGAGAGATATTGTTGATATTTAGAGGTTTAGCTGAATGGTGACTTCAGAGAAATATTGTTGATATTTAGAGGTTTAGCTGAATGGTGACAACAGAGAGATATTGTTGATATATAGAGGTTTAGCTGAATGGTGACCTCAGAGAGATATTGTTGATATTTAGAGGTTTAGCTGAATGGTGACTTCAGAGAGATATTGGTGATATTTAGAGGTTTAGCTGAATGGTGACTTTAGAGAGATATTGGGGATATTTAGAGGTTTAGCTGAATGGTGACTTTATAGAGATATTGGTGATATTTAGAGGTTTAGCTGAATGGTGACTTCAGAGAGATATTGGGGATATTTAGAGGTTTAGCTGAATTGTGACTTAAGAGAGATATTGGAGATATTTAGAGGTTTAGCTGAATGGTGACTTCAGAGAGATATTGGGGATATTTAGAGGTTTAGCTGAATGGTGACTTCAGAGAGAAAATGGAGATATTTAGAGGTTTAGCTGAATGGTGACTTCAGAGAGATATTGGAGATATTTAGAGGTTTAGCTGAATGGTGACTTCAGAAAGATATTGGTGATATTTAGAGGTTTAGCTGAATGGTGACTTCAGAGAGATATTGGGGATATTTAGAGGTTTAGCTGAATGGTGACTTAAGAGAGATATTGGTGATATTTAGACGTTTAGCTTTATGATGACTTCAGAGAGATATTGGTGATATTTAGAGGTTTAGCTGAATGGTGACTTCAGAGAGATATTGGGGATATTTAGAGGTTTAGCTGAATAGTGACTTAAGAGAGATATTGGTGATATTTAGAGGCTTAGCTTTATGATGTCTTCAGAGAGATATTGGTGATATTTAGAGGTTTAGCTGAATGGTGACTTCAGAGAGATATTGGTGATATTTAGAGGTTTAGCTGAATGGTGACCTCAGAGAAATATTTGTGATATTTAGAGGTTTAGCTGAATGATGACCTCAGAGAGATATTGGTGATATTTAGAGGTTTAGCTGAATGGTGACTTTAGAGAGATATTGGGGATATTTAGAGGTTTAGCTGAATGGTGACTTCAGAGAGATATTGGTGATATTTAGAGGTTTAGCTGAATGATGACCTCAGAGAGATATTTGTGATATTTAGAGGTTTAGCTGAATGATGACCTCAGAGAGATATTGGTGATATTTAGAGGTTTAGCTGAATGGTGACTTTAGAGAGATATTGGGGATATTTAGAGGTTTAGCTGAATGGTGACTTTATTGAGATATTGGTGATATTTAGAGGTTTAGCTGAATGGTGACTTCATATAGATATTGGGGATATTTAGAGGTTTAGCTGAATGGTGACTTCAGAGAGATATTTGTGATATTTAGACGTTTAGCTTTATGATGACTTCAGAGAGATATTGGTGATATTTAGAGATTTAGCTGAATGGTGACTTCAGAGAGATATTGGTGATATTTAGAGGTTTAGCTGAATGGTGACTTCAGATAGAAAATGGAGATATTTAGAGGTTTAGCTTTATGATGACTTCAGAGAGATATCGGTGATATTTAGAGGTTTAGCTGAATGGTGACTTAAGAGAAATATTGATGATATTTAGAGGTTTAGCTAAATGGTGACTTCAGAGAGATATTTGTGATATTTAGAGGTTTAGCTGAATGGTGACCTCAGAGAAATATTTGTGATATTTAGAGGTTTAGCTGAATGATGACCTCAGAGAGATATTTGTGATATTTAGAGGTTTAGCTGAATGATGACCTCAGAGAGATATTGATGATATTTAGAGGTTTAGCTTAATGGTTACTTCAGAGAGATATTGATGATATTTAGAGATTTAGCTGAATGGTGACTTCAGAGAGATATTGATGATATTTAGAGGTTTAGCTGAATGTCGACTTCAGAGAGATATTGGTTATATTTAAAGTTTAGCTGAATGGTGACTTCAGAGAGATATTTGTGATATTTAGAGGTTTAGCTGAATGGTGACTTCAGAGAGATATTGGTTTTATTTAAAGTTTAGCTTAATGGTGACCTCAGAGAGATATTTGTGATATTTAGAGGTTTAGCTGAATGGTGACCTCAGAGAGATATTTGTGATATTTAGAGGTTTAGCTGAATGGTGACCTTAGAGAGATATTATTGATATTTAGATGTTTAGCTTACGACAATTCACCTCTTTGTGTATTATCGTATTATTCGACATCGGTCATCAGCGTCAAGTATTTTCTGCTTTGTTGGCCTTTGGCCTTTGCTAGTTGGTTATTTGAATTCGGACTTAACTTACACAAGACAAAAAGTGCACAGGCGCCGATTAGTAGGAGAGCTGTAAGTAAACATTGATTCAATGATGTGACCGCAGCATTTGTTTCCACGCTAAAATCTTTGTTGATGCTAATTTTAAACTATTGAAAGGCGGAACTATGTGCCTGTATTATTTCAACAAAAACTTTGTTAATAAAATTGCATGCTATTAACAAGAAAAGACCACTGTGTACTCTCAAAACAATTCTTATTTCCTTACACTACATAATCATGACATGTAACACATTACCGAGCTGTAAATGAAATCGGAACGAATCCTTTGAATATGTTGTTTTGAAGTCAACCTCTGCTTACCAATAGCTTCTTTGTTTCTTTGTTTGAAATAGGAACGAATCCTCTTAATATATTGTCTTCAAATCGACCTCTAGCTACCGATAGCTCCTTTGTTTTTTTTTTGTTTCAAAGCGTTAATGGTTTCATTCAGTCGCGAAGACACGATGGATCATCTCATTGAACGAATTTTAGTATAGAATTCACACAATTTGTATACGAATTTAATACTTATGTTAACAATATATACTAATTATTTATATTTCAACCTATTTTTAGATTATTTTGCTCCCCTCTAGTCTTTTGGCAGATTTGGTGGGTTTGGTAGGGGCGATGGTATCAATCCCGCCCCCCCCTCCCCCATACACTTTCGAGTGGGGGGGGGAGCGGTCCAATTTATTTGTAGAAATCACAGCTTGCTAACAGAATCAATTAAATATCTATATCATTAAAACTTGTAATTGATATTTTAACTGATCTTTATATTACGTCGTTCTCTGTTTGGTGGGGGGTGCAGCGATTACCTCTACTGCCCTTCCCAACTAAACTTTTTCAGTGGGGGGGGGGGGGGGCGGTGCGTTTTTATGAAGAAATCATAGTTTGTGAACAAAATTAGTTGAATTAATATATAAATTTTATATTATGTCGCTCCCCTTCTGGTATCTTGGCCGATTCGGTGGGGTTGAAGGGAGGGCGATTGCATATACAGCCCTCCCCACTCTAGCCCTCTGACTGGGGAGGGGGCGGTCCTATTTTTATGGAGAATCATAATTTGTACAAAAATTATTTGAATATCTATATAATATAAACTACATATTGATATGTGAACCTATTGTATATTATGTCGTACCACACTCTAATCTCAAATTGTATCATTAGTAAATTTAAATGAAAAAGGGTTGTACCAGGTGGGAGGGGCGATTCATACAATCGCCTTTCCCCCGAAGGACAAACCAATACTTTTCTTTTTGTATTATAGTTAAGAAATTACAAAATTAAAAAAATCTGTCACTAATATAATTTATATATACTATAAATTAAATTCTTATATCGAGTCGCCCCACCCCTATTCTTTAATGCCAAATGCAATCTTTAGCAGAAATTATTCAAGGAGCGAGGATTAATCGTTTTCACTCTACCGTCCCTCCCATTTCCAGACAGAGTTTATGTAATTTCACATGAATTTATCATAATTATTTTAAGAAAGACTTTGCATTGGAAAAGTTAGAATTCAAACGAAATGTTTCAGTATAAAAGTCATGATTGAGATGAGTTCTAAACCCAGACAATTTTCATAGTCGTCTTTTCCCAACCTTTACTCAATCTCATATTTTTTCTAGTTAAATAAATTTTGCACTATAACTCACAATTTATACATCAATTTTCTTGAATATTATTTATCGAATAATTATTTTTTTTGGGAGGCGATCCTCAAAGCCAAAATCTAAATATGTGGGGTATCTTATCTTTTCAAGGAACAAATCGGTTTTATTTGCAATGTATTAAGGGCCTATAAATTCATATTAGAATATTTTTAGAGTACAACATTATTCAAAAGTTTTTTTAAATATTATAAATAATGAGCTTTAGGTTAGGAGAATGCGTTTTTGCAGTAAAGAATACCGCGAACTCCATTGATAAATAATGATCTGTACTTATCAGGAGAATGCGTTTCTGCAATAATGAATGCAAGAAAACGCTATTGGCGTCGGGGCTTTGCCCTGAGCTCCATTTATGAATAATGAGCTGTACTTGTCAGGAGAATGCGTTTCTGCAGTGAAAAATGCATGCAAGAAAATGATTTGATGAATAATGAGCTGTAGATGTAGAATAGGTTTCTGCAGTGAAAAAAATCAAGAAAACGATTTTGTCGTCGGGTTTTGTTTTTCGGCGAAGGTTGAGAAATGCAGCTTTTTTTATTCTCATGTATATATATATATATTGTTACGAATCTCACTATCCAGGCTCTCTGCAAACTGCACCATACACCACCAACTTAAAGAACTTGACAACTCAGGGCTCTAAAGTAACGTAACACTTTAATAGTTGAATAAATAACAGCCAATACTGTACAATTGGCAACACGTACACTGTACAAATATCTCTCCGATAACACCGTTCCGCCGTATCAACTCTTGCACTGGCCTCTCCGTCTCGTTCCGGGCTTGCACTGGGTTCAACATTTCAGGACTGACTTCACACACTAGGCTCGTTGTATCGGACTCGATCACAGACCAAGATCAAGACGCCAGTTGTCTCAACTGTACTTGACATTACTCCGCACTGAACCGTCGTAATGCTCCATATAGAACCACACCGCTGAACTGTGCTGTAGTCGACCGGACTGTAGTGAACCGGGCTCTGAACCGTCTTGAATGGACACCTCCACTCTTTATATAGGGTCCCTACTGGCCTTCTAGAACCGGACGGAACATCGCTCGACGTTTCTAGCTTCGTCACATGACTGTATAGTTCGTCCATCGTGGTTCGATTATGACCACTTTGTCATCCAGGGGGCTGAGGGCTTTGCACTGGGGTTTTATGCCTCCTCATGTGGCTGGTGAGACCTATGTGAGCCCGGAATGTTCAGCCGCACACTGGTCATAATTCCAGCTGGAGCTAGTGTCGTTTGTCTTGCTTTTCTTTTCTGGCGTTTTTCTTCTGCCAGCGTTGTTCTTTTTTCCTCAGCAACCTGTGCGCCAGTTTTCACAGCGCAACGCCATGTTGCTCTGTCATGTGCCTCTGTCTCCCAGGTGCCTGGGTCTATGCTGAACGCCTACAGAGAAGCTTTGATGGTGTCCCTGAAACGCTTTCTTTGCCCACCTTGCGAGCGCTTTCCTTCGCTTAGTTGGCCATACAAGAGTCGTTTAGGGATGCGGTGGTCTTCCATTCTGTAGACGTGACCTGCCCATCGCAGCTGGGACTGCATCAGGATTGTGTGGATGCTTTGCAGACACGCTCTTTGAAGGACTTCTGTATATGGTATTTTGTCTTGCCATTTTGGCATTTAGTATTTTTCTCAGACATGTCATGTGGAAGTGGTTTAGTTTCTTTGCATGTTTACTGTACACTGTCCATGTTTCTGAGGCAGAGAGCAATGTAGGGAAGATGACGGCTCTATAGACCCCTAGCTAGGTGTTTGTGGTGACAAGTGTGTACCAGACATTTGTAGAAAGTCTGCCATAGGATGCACTGGCCTTGGCGATACGCAGGTCGATTTCACTATCGATTTTTCCATTTCTGGAGAGTGTGCTGCCAAGATATGTGAATTTGTCCACTGCGTTTATATCCTGTCCATTTATAGTAATGCTTGGATCCGAGTAGGCTTTCCCAGGGGCAGGTAGATATAAGATTTCAGTCTTGTTCGTATTGATGGTAAGGCCAAAGTCTGAGCGTGTTCTTGAGAAGTCACTGACGATGCTCTGCAGATCGTTTTTAGAGCAGGCATTTAGGGCACAGTCGTCAGCAAATAGCAAGTCTCTGATTTGTTTTTTATTTAGCTTTAAGCTGCCTCGCGTTGAATAGGACACCATCAAATCTGTATGATATATTTATCCCGTTGTTTTCTCTATTTGTGAATGCATCTGTCAGCATAGCAGAGAATATGATACTGAACAGTGTAGGTGCTAGGACACAGCCTTGTTTTACCCTGTTTGATACTTCGAAGGGCTCTGATGGTTCTCCACTTTCTTGGAAACGAGCCTTCATGCCATCATGAAATAGTCTCACCATGGTTATGAATTTTTGTGGACAGTCATACTTTGACATGATCTTCCAGAGTCCTTCTCTGCTAACAGTATCGAATGCCTTTGTTAAGTCGACATATATTGAGAACAGGTCAGCATTTTCTTCTTGGCATTTTCCCTGGAGCTGCCTTGCTGCAAAGATCATGTGAATGGTTCCACGCTCTTTTCTGAAGCCACACTGGCTTTCTGGTAGTAGACCATATTCTATGTGTTGCATGAGCCGATTTAGTAGGATGCGTGCAAGGATTTTCCCAGCAATAGAGAGAAGAGATATTCCTCTGTGGTTGTCGCAGATCTGGCGGTTTTATTTTTTGCTTGTATAAAAGAGCAATTGTGGCATCTTTAAAGTCTTGTGGTATTGAAATTTTTTTCCCCACATAATCAAGAAGAGCTTATGAAGTCTTTCAATCAGGGCTAATCCATCTTTTTTGTAGACCTCTGCGGGTATGGAGTTACATGACTACATCTCTCGTGACGCCCCTAAGCTCTGTTCTCGACGGCGATCCTTCCCGAACCGTCCTGTTGACACTCGACTCGGCTGACAGTCGTAACTCGTCACGGTTGACCGCTCGTCTAGCGCTGGCTGGGGAGATTTGCGTCGGCTGACTACACTCACACCACTACCCCCATCTGTGCTACCACCGGGTTTATAACAATATATATATATATATATATATATATATATATGTGCATGTATGTATGTATGTGTGTGTATTTGTGTGTGTGTTCGTGTGTGTGTGTGTTGTACGCACGTTTATGCATAGGGTTAGGGTTTACTGGGCGTTAGGGTTAGTGTTAGGGAAAAAATCGCACACCCTCTCCAAAGTTCTGAATCCGGTAGTGGCCTACACTGGATGTGTTAGGGGATGTATACAGGTTTCAATGCTATGGGAATCTAACTATTTTAATATGCCAATGTGAAGACTTTCAAATTACGGAAACATGGATATTTGTTACACGAGATAAAGTCTTTTTTGAGATGATTATAATAGACACGAATCATTTCTAAGATGTATATATCACTGAGAGGGATAAGTTCTTGCTGACATTGGTAAAACACACGAGATTTTGCTCCGATGGTTAGAACTCACGAGACTTTGATAGGATGGTTAGAACACACGAGACTTTGATAGGATGTTTAGAATACACGAGATTTTGATAGGATGGTTAGAATACACGAGATTTTGATAGAATGGTTAGAATACACGAGATTTTGCTCCAATGCTTAGAACACACGAGACTTTGATAGGATTGTTAGAATACACGAGACTTTGATAGGATGTTTACAACACACGAGACTTTGATCGGATGGTTAGAACACACGGGAATTTCCTAGGATGGTTAAAACACACGAGATTTTGCTCCGACTGTTAAAACACACGATACTTTGACAGGATGGTTAGAACACACGAAACTTTGAAAGGATGGTTAGAACACAATAGACTTTGATAGGATAGTTAGAACACACGAGATTTTTCTCCTATGGTTAGAACACACGAGACTTTGATCGGATGGTTAGAACACACGAAAATTTACTAGGATGGTTAAAACACACGAGATTTTGCTACGATGGTTAAAACACACGAGACTTTGACAGGATGGTTAGAACACACGAGACTTTGATAGGATGGTTAGAAAACACGAGACTTTGATAGGATGGTTAAAACACACGAGATTTTGCTCCGATGGTTAGAACACACGAGACTTTGACAGGATGGTTAGAACACGCGAGACTTTGATAGGATTGTTAGAATACACGAGACTTTGATAGGTTGGTTAGAATACACGAGACTTTGATATGATGGTTAGAACACACGAGACTTTGATAGAATGGTTAGAACACACGTGATTTTGATAGGTTGGTTAGAATACACGAGACTTTGATAGGATGGTAAGAACACACGAGACTTTGATAGGATGGTTAGAACACACGTGATTTTGATAGGTTGGTTAGAACACACGAGACTTCGATAGGTTGGTTAGAACACACGAGACTTTGATAGGTTGGTTAGAACACACGAGATTTTGATAGGTTGGTTAGAACACACGAGACTTTGATAGCTTGGTTAGAACACACGAGACTTTTAGGAGATGGTTGGAACACTTTAGACTTTGATAGGATGGTTAGAACAGACGAGACTTTGATAGGTTGGTTAGAATACACGAGACTTTGATAGGTTGGTTAGAATACACGAGACTTTGATAGGATGGTTAGAACACAAGAGACTTTGATTGGATGGTTAGAACACACGTGATTTTGATATGTTGGTTAGAACACACGAGACTTCGATAGGTTGGTTAGAACATACGAGACTTTGATAGGTTGGTTAGAACACACGAGATTTTGATAGGTTGGTTAGAACACACGAGACTTTGATAGGTTGGTTAGAACAGACGAGACTTTGATAGGTTGGTTAGAATACACGAGACTTTGATAGGTTGGTTAGAACACACGAGATTTTGATAGGTTGGTTAGAACACACGAGATTTTGATAGGTTGGTTAGAACACACGAGACTTTGATCGGATGGTTAGAACAGACGAGACTTTGATAGGTTGGTTAGAATACACGAGACTTTGATAGGTTGGTTAGAATACACGAGACTTTGATAGGATGGTTAGAACACAAGAGACTTTGATTGGATGGTTAGAACAGACGAGACTTTGATAGGTTGGTTAGAATACACGAGACTTTGATAGGTTGGTTAGAACACACGAGATTTTGATAGGTTGGTTAGAACACACGAGATTTTGATAGGTTGGTTAGAACACACGAGACTTTGATCGGATGGTTAGAACAGACGAGACTTTGATAGGTTGGTTAGAACACACGAGATTTTGATAGGTTGGTTAGAACACACGAGACTTTTATAGGTTGGTTAGAACACACGAGACTTTTAGGAGATGGTTGGAACACTTTAGACTTTGATCGGATGGTTAGAACAGACGAGACTTTGATAGGTTGGTTAGAATACACGAGACTTTGATAGGTTGGTTAGAATACACGAGACTTTGATAGGATGGTTAGAACACAAGAGACTTTGATTGGATGGTTAGAACACACGAAACTTGGATAGGATGGTTAGAACACACGAAACTTGGATAGGATGGTTAGAACACACGAAACTTGGATAGGATGGTTAGAACACACGAATTTTTCCTTGGATGGTTAGACCAGACAAGACTTTTTTGGGATGGTTAGAAGACAGGAGACGTTTAGGTGATGGTTATAACACACGAGAATTAGCTGGGATGGTTAGAACACAGGAGACTTTTAGGAGATGGTTAGAGCACGCTAGACATTGCTAGGATGGTTAGGAAACACGAAGTTTTCCTGGGATGGTTTGACCTGACAAGACTTTGTTGGGATGGTTAGAACACACGAGAATTTGATGAGATAGTACGAAAACAAAAGACTTTCTTAGGACTGTTAGAACACACTAGACTTTGCTGGAAATATTATAAAATGCTGATACATGAGTTTTAAGCAGTTACCATATTTGCATTGAGTGATAAACTTTAAAATGAATCACAAAGACACCCTGTTCTCATTAGAGAGAACTTTTGTTGGGTTTGTGAAGTATAAATGGTCGTGTAATAGAATGTTTCCACGGAATACAAAGTACATTGAGAATCTTTAGAAATAAAGGATTTGGATGTAAGTCTTATTTCGTGTTTATTCAAATTAAACTTCTTAGCTGGTTTAGACGTAAAGAACACCAAACTTTAATTAAAAGCTGGAAAAAAGTGTTTACAAATGTTTTAACCAACAAGTGCTTAGATTTCAATGTTCCACGTCGAAAAAGGGACGGCCAATGCATCACACCAGAGAGATTGACATGTATCTTGCTCAACTACATTCAATGAGAGAAGGCAAAATATTACTTAGGGCGGTCCACTAGCTTCATTGAGCGCCACGTCTAATGTTTGGAAAAGAGCATGCGCACAATCTAAGCAACATGTTCTTAAATACAGAAGAATAGCTCTGTTTCAGCATCCAGCTCTCATTGCAATACCACATTTTGGCTTTACACCAAGCAAAACATAATAATTATAGAACAAAACATTTACACCATACTCATTCATAATTTACATGCGAACAATTTACATTATATCATATACTTTTCATTTCTGTATTTGATTGCCAGAAGATCAAACGAGTCTCTACTTCTGTTTGTCTTTGCTATCCGTGTGTTTATTGTCTCATTACATCCTGCCAATGTTCACATGATACTTTGGATGTACCGCTCCAAACACTTTTTTTTGCTCATTTAATAGCCCACATTTCAACAACCCCCGTTTAGTTAAAGTATTGTGGTATATATGATGTTTAATTGACTGGAACGGCCAGCTTTAAATTGACCTCCCAATCTCATTCATTTCTGGTCTGACAACTCTATATCACTTGTTTTTTTCTTTATCCTTTTTTTTTTGTCTTGACCCCCCCCCCTTTAATCGCCCATCAAAACATTTGAATTTTAGTATTTGGTATCTGTTACATCTAATGGCACGGCCCGCTTTATAATGCTCCCTTTCCGTAAACACATTTTTACCAGTGAATCATATTACCAATATCATTACCCCCCACACACACGCACATAATTCTACGCCTTTTAAAATAAACATACATACAATATGACTTTTTTCTCCACTTTTCAATTCACTCAAATTCACCTAAAAATCCCGAAATTTAAAATTTTAGTCTTAAACGAGTTTCGAAAACAGGATCCCAGGTTCGGAAGCCAAGCGTTTAACAACTCAACCACCACGCCCTTCATTCAATATAACCCCCTTTACCCCAACTACTCATTATGTGTATGTTTACTCTAATGAAACTCCAATAGTTCTGCAGAGTGTAACCTGTTTCTGATGCAATCATGAGTTAAACTATTGCGAAAGTATCTGCGATATGGAGACTGTTGTAGCATCGAGAAAGTCCATTTCAGTTGAAGTAATAAAAAGAGCAGTGAATATCCATATTGTAAAATTTAGCAATCATTGCATCTCCTCAATTATTAAATCACCTTATTATATATATTTTTTTTTCTTGTATACATATTGTATTTTTGAATATCCAATTATACAATTAATACAACAATAAGATCTGATAAGAAAAATTGAAAAGTGTTTTTGCTGTTATTTCATCACATTTAAACTTGGTGTTCTATTGTAATTTAAATCTAAATCTCTATATTGATATTTGTATAACATTTTATTGATATTACCAAAGAAGAAAGAGGACTTTTAATATGTCAATCAAAACATTTAACAATGTTATTTTTAATTTTAAAAAAGGATATTAACAAAATGGATAAGTTCATTATAGACAATGTACTTTTAAACAGTACTGATTTCAATTTTACCTTATTGAAAGAAACATTAACATGTTTCTTCACTTAAAAACTTGTTTGTGTTATCAGTAACTTAAAAGATTCTCATCTCAACAAAGACATAAATAGACCTAACGTAAACTATACATCTGCCATTTCTTTAAGACCAGAAAACAGAAATTCAACATTCCATGCTCCTTCTACTAAAATGCTAAATATTTGTTGGCAATTCAGCAGAAGCAATCGCCTAGCAAACGATTACAATAGTAATAGACATGGAAATTATTATAATAACCGTAGACCATAACATAATCGAAATTATCAATTAATACAGAATTATGTTTCGACTATTTAGAATATTCATATCTCCAAATAGCAGCCCTATTATTGATTGCTCACTCACTTGGAGCTTTACTTAATAGCTAATGATACATATAGCTAGTATTCTATTTTGATATTAAACTGCAGCCGTTGAATAGATTCCCTGTGAATAATTGGTACAATTACAACTACTGTAATAGGAAAACCTAATGCCCCATTGATGGAAGTCAATATTTCTTCTGTTAAACCAAATAGACGTTTCCAATCAAGTCAGCTTACATCATGAAAAAGGACTCATATAGTTAGTGCTATGAATAAGGAAGAATTGTCTAATTTACCATTGTAATAACGGTCTCGAGTCTAGGTCTGTGGACTTTGCCCGGATCAGAAAGTTGTTCGAAGCGGATGCTAGCAACCAAATCTTTCAGTTCAACACATGGAAAGTCAAAGAGAAAACAAAAAGGCAACTTAGAATGATGATCACTTTATAACCATTTCAAAAGTGACGAAGGGAATATGCCTATATCGTCGTTTAACTAAATACTTAAGCCAAATAAAAAAAATTCAGTGGTCAAATACTGACGAACTCTTGAGAAGCTAATACGTTTTTCAGTTTTCTTTATTCCCTAACAAATCCTAGTCTTTGTTTTTGGCATGACGTCATTGTCGCTATATAAAACCTAACCCAAAATAAACAAAACAAAATGAATTTCAACTTGTAGAGATACTGCCTTTGCAAACTTGTCTAGCTATTTACATTGTATTTGAGTTTGTGTTTGTAGAGATGCTGGCTAGGATATAAGATAACTGTTTTTTTAATGAATAAATTTTTTGTTTCAAGACCAATAGTTTGGCTTTTCCAAATAGGCCCGGTACAATTGGAAAAATAACCCATACTTTTTCTATTCGGCATACTATGACAGGATAGGCATCGCGATTGTTCATAGAGATCCTGTCTATCTTTGCAGACTGGTGTAGCTGATCACATTCTGTTTGTGTTTGTAGAGATCCTGTCTATCTTTGCAAACTTGCCTAGCTGATCACATTCTGTTTGTGTTCCTAAAGATGCTGTCTATCTTTGCTAAATTGTCTAGCTGATCACATTCTGTTTGTGTTTGAAGAATGCTGTCTATCTTTGCAAACTTGTTTAGCTGATCACATTCTGTTTGTGTTTGTAGAGATGCTGTCTATATTTGCAAACTTGTCTAGCTGATCATATACTGTTTGTGTTTGAAGAGATGCTGCCTATCTTTGCAGACTTGTCTTGCTGATCACATTCTGTTTGTGTTTGTAGAGATGCTTTTTGTCTTTGCAATGGATCCATCTCATGGACTGTTTACAAAAGACAGTTTGAGGCAGCGGCCAAGGTTAATAACTGGAACACTGAAGAAGAGAAAGCGACTGCTCTGGTGTTAGCTTTAAGAGGGAAGGCAGCAGAACTGCTCCAGTCAATAACAAATCAACAAGATTACGCTGCCATTGTTAAGGCTATGGAGCTCCGTTACGGAGACGAACATTTACAAGAAGTTTATAGAGTTCAGTTGAAAACCCGACAACAACGCTCCGGTGAAACCTTGCAAGAGCTAGAGGCGGACAAAGAACGTCTTGCTCATTTGGCATATCCGACAGCAGCACAAGACTTTCTGGACGTCGTTATCACTGATGCATTCATTGATGCTATTCGAGATCCAGAACTGAAGAAGGCAATAAGAATCAGTGGTAAGCGCAAATCCAGCGAAGCTCTGGTCTACGTCCTCTCCTATGAAGCCGCCAAAGACGCCTCTAAGAATATCCATTATGGGCGTATGCTGGAAGTCCAAGAAGAAGATCTTACACAACTTCTCAGAAGGGTAACTGAAGTGCTAGAAGAACGCAGACCAAATAAGAAGCATGAAGGACAGAATATAATTAGTGTACGTTGTTGGAATTGTGGAGAACCTGGCCATCTACAAAGGAACTGCACGAGAAGATTTCCCCGACAAACAGAGTATCAGCACAGACCGGAGACAGATGCAAGGTCAGGTGCTCATGTCTACCAGGGAAACTAACTTTCGCCGGTTTTATGGGGCAAAAATCGGCGATCAAGAACATGACAGCCCTTGCAACTATAATTCCAGTCGCTGTGTTAGGGAAGAATAAAAGTCTGTACATCAATGGTAGAATTGAATCTCGAAATTGCCGTTTTCTTCTAGATACTGGTGCCTCACGTTCAGTCATTCGTCCAGACATAGTCAAAAAGAACGAAATCAAGAGAGTGAACTCTTACTCCTTCAAGACGGCCAGTGGAGAGATGATGCCTATACATGGACTGACAAATATAAACTTTGAGCTCGGGCATCAGTCATTTATACATGAATTTCTGATCGCTAACATTACGGATGACTGTATTATTGGGCTCGATTTTATGCAGAAATGTTAATTCTCTCTGAACATCGGAGGTGGTACTTTGAAATGTGGTGATGTTGAGATTCCCTTGCTCGGGGATGAAGATGAAGAGAATGGTCAAATAAGAAGAATCCTTTTAACAGAAGATACAAGTTTGCCAGCTCAGTCTGAAGCAATTATCTGGGGAAAGTTAGAGCATGGTCAAACTGCAACGATGACGGCGATAGTGGAAGGCATTGAAAATGACAATAGCGGAATGGCAGTAGGAAAAACATTGGTCCTTGTCGGATAAGATCGAAAGGTGCCCGTCAGAATCATGAACCTCGGCCTACAGGAGAGACATCTAGAGAAAGACAGCCCCATCGCAATATGTAATACTCTTGACCTGATCAGAAACTGTAATAATGATATCACGATCGTTAATTCCACCAAACCTTTCAATCCACAAATTACCAAGCTCCTGACAGAAATGAAAGTGAATTTATCAGATGAGCAGTACAACAAAGCGGAACAGTTGATCATGGAGTTTGCAGATATTCTGCCATCTGATGAAACAGACTGCGGACGGACAAACATGGTACAACATCGAATAGACACTGAAAACACCAGACCGATTCGACAGCCACCACGTCGCTTGCCGCTAGCAAAGCAACAAGAAGCTATGGACATGATAGAGGGCATGACGCAGCAAGGAATCATTGAGCCCTCAAATAGTCCTTGGTGTTCGCCTATTGTCTTAGTAAAGAAGAAGGATGGATCTATGCGATTTTGTGTAGATTACAGAGCTCTGAATGAAGTCACACATAAAGATAGTTATCCACTTCCTAGAATCGACGATACTTTGGACACGCTTGCAGGGTCCCAGGTATTTTCTACTCTCGACCTAAAGAGTGGGTATTGGCATGTTGAAATGCATCCCAATGATAGAGAGAAAACCGCCTTCTCTGCTGGCAACAGCCTCTGGCAATTTACTGTGATGCCATTCGGTCTCTGCAACGCACCAGCCACCTTTGAACGATTGATGGAGAGGGTTTTACGAGGACTTCATTGGACTACATGCCTTGTTTACCTTGATGACATTATTGTCATTGGCAAAACGTTTGAAGAGCACCTTGCAAATTTGAAGGAAGTATTTTAACGGATAAGAAGTGCGGGAATGAGACTCAGCCCAAAGAAGTGTTCCTTATTCAGGAAAAACGTAAAGTACCTTGGTCACATTGTGTCAAATGACGGAGTCAGCACTGACCCTGACAAAGTTGAGGCAGTGAAACGATGGCCTACGCAAATTAATATCCATGAGCTGAGAAGTTTCTTGGGACTCTGTACATACTACCGACGTTTCGTGCCAAATTTCTCAAACATCTGTAAGGTCCTTCATCAACTGACAGTGCAAAAGAGGCCATTTATTTGGACATCTGAATGTCAAGAAGCTTTCGAGAGGCTGAAAAACACACTATCCTCATCACCGGTATTGGCCTACCCCATTCCAGGGAAGACATTCATACTCGACACAGATGCAAGGAACTCTGGAATAGGCGCAGTCTTGTCCCAAAAGTTGGATGAAACTGAACGAGTCATCGCATACTTCAGTCGAAGCCTATCGAGAGCTGAAAGGAACTACTGTATGACGAGACGTCAATTGCTGGCTGTTGTGGATGCAATAAATCATTTCCACAAGTACCTATACGGGCAGAAATTTATCTTAAGGTCAGATCACGCAGCTCTGCAATGGTTGCTTTCGTTTAAGAGCCCTGAAGGTCAGGTGGCAAGGTGGGTCGAACGTCTTCAAACCTATGAATTTGAAACTAAGCACCGAAAAGGGCAAATTCACCAAAATGCTGATGCACTGTCTCGACGACCCTGCAAAGCAGAATGTAAGCACTGCAAGAGGGCTGAAGAAAAGGAGGTAGCTGTCAATTGTCTTCGGCTCGGAGTAGATGTTTCCGGACCCTGGTGTGATAAAAGGATTCGAGAGGACCAAATGCAAGATAAAGATCTGGCTCCCATTCTTCTATAGAAAGAAGATGGACAACGGCCAGATTGGAAAGACATCTCTGAGAAGGGGGTAGCCACCAAGGCGTACTTTGCTCAGTGGGACTCGCTGACGTTGGTCAATGGTGTCATCAAAAGAGTTTGGGAATCTGCTGATGGAACATCCAATCGCCTTCAGCTGATGTTACCGAAGGTGAGAGTTGCTGAAGTACTGAAAGAGATGCATAATGGCGCTAGCGGATCTCATCTTTGTGTCAATAAGACTCTGGAAAAGGTTCGTCAGCGGTTCTACTGGTTCAGATATAGAGAGGATGTAGAGGAATGGTGTCGAAGGTGCGACATATGTGCGGCAGCAAAAGGCCCTCAACGCAAAACTAGGGGTCTTTTGCAACAGTATAATGTTGGTGTTCCATTCGAGAGGATGGCAATAGATGTAGCAGGCCCATTTCCTGAAACCAAGAAAGGAAACAAATACATCTTGGTAGTCATTGACTATTTCAGCAAATGGCCAGAAGCTTATGCCATACCAAATCAAGAAGCTATCACAGTGGCCGAAACACTCGTGGATAACTGGATCAGTCGCTTTGGTGTACCTAATGAGTTGCACTCTGACCAGGGCAGGAACTTCGAGTCCAAAGTTTTCCAGGAGATGTGCAAGACACTTGGCATCGAAAAGACTCACACGACAGCTCTCCATCCGCAATCTGATGGGATGGTGGAGCGATTCAAAAGAACCCTAGAACAACATCTGTCTAAGGTTACTGATGACCGACAAGACGACTGGGACACTCATATCCCCATGTTCCTCATGTCATACAGAGGATCCGTTCATAGCACCACAGGATATACCCCAGCGAAGATGTTATTTGGTCGTGAGCTTCGTCTACCATGTGACCTGTTATATGGGATTCCGAGAGATACGCCAGTGTCTTAAACTGAATATGTCACCAATCTCCGAAGACGATTGGAGAATGCTCATGTATTGGCCCGCAGAAACATCAAGACCAACAGTGACCTGATGAAAACGAGGTATGACAAACGGGCCAATACGTCGGGGTTCCATGAGAATGATCTAGTGTGGCTCTATAACCCACAGAGACGAAAAGGCAGATCCCCGAAACTCCAAAGAGACTAGGAAGGTCCATACCGTGTCGTAAAAAGAATAAACGACGTGGTCTATCGGATACAGAAAAGTCCACGGTCCAAGCTGAAGGTTGTCCACGTTGACCGACTCCATCAGTACCGTGGTGAAATAGAATCTGTTCGGGACGAACAGATCTAAGAAGGGGGCAGTGTTACGAATAAACAGTGACAGGTAGAGGTCACTATGTGTGACCCCGGCGAGATGACACAGCACCGAGTGTTATCTGGAATCTATGCGTGTAAACAAAGACAGGATGTGACGTGCCTCACGTGTTGTTCCAGGGGACGAACAGATTTACGAAGGGGGGGGGGGCTTTGTGACAAATGAACAGTGACAGTAGGTGTCCTCTGGAATCGACATGTATAAACAACGACAGGATGTGATGTTTCCTCCCATGTTGTTCCAGAGGATACTAGAAGTGTTTTTGCAATAATGGACAAACGATTAGGGACTGTATATAAACCAGAGAGTTCATGTGAAAAGAGGAGGACAGTCATCGTTACTGTGGTCTACTGTGCGAGACAGTAGAAGAGAGTGGACTTGAGCCGTTACAGTCGATACAGTCGATGTAAGACGTATACGCTACATGTTACAGTGACGAATTGTTATAGTTATTATTCAATAAAGTTAGATAAAACTGAAAGTTTAGTCGTCAAGTTCTTTGCTGTGTTTTTATTTGTGTGCCAACTAATACATCTAGCCAGAAGATTCAGAAATACGTAACAATATGATCCCATAACAGAAGAAGTTGATTTAGTAACATGCAACCCTCAGTACGCTGTAATCCGAACACCAAACGGTCGAGAGGAAACTGTCTCATTACGAATGTTAGCCCCTAGGGAGGAACAAAAAGTTATAGAAAATGACATTTGCTAATTATATTATCTTCATTTTACTTTGTGACTTGACTTTAATATAATATTTCATTTATCATGTTATAGTTTAATTAGATATTTTATCTATCATGTTTTATTTGTTACAGCATGTAATGCTATTCTACATTGTTTGTTTACTTGAACCTCTACTATTATTCTACGTTTACTTCATTCTTTCATTGTCAATAATACTAAGTAAGCACAATTTGAACCGGGGGTGAATGTTATGAATATTATATGCTGTATCGGTTGTCGTTCTTATGTTTACATGTGCTTGTAACTCGTGTGTAAGAATGTGTTCACGAAATGTATGTTGTGTAGTCATTCAGTGTATTAAAGTCATTCAAAGCGGATATGGTTTTCGACTCATTATCAGAACAATACACACTCCTTTCCCCTGTTTTAGAAAATTATTTTTCTCATTTTTTACAGAACCACTATTAAAGAGAAACCATATGTTATAGAAGTCCTCAACACTGACCTGCAACGTCGGAGCCTGTGGGCACTATAGACCAATAGCTCGTTTAACTGGTTGCTACGCCACAGGTCCGACATCTAGGAATAGATGTAGTGTAGAAAAAAAGTTACTAAAAAAGTGTGTGTACACAAACTCAGAGGTTGCTCCACATAGGTCATACAATTGGTAAGCAACGCAGGTAGCAAGGCAGGTTTCAATATTTTCAGAATACCAGAAGTGTTGATGTACATTGTGCACCTATCTAGAAAAAAAAGTCTCCCCTTCATAGAAGATAGACAAAGTAGATAGAAAGTATTGCCGAGTATATTGTATTGTCTAGCCAGCATACCTTTTTATTCTTATTAAATCATTAGTCTACAAAGTATTCTATGACTTTGTTGCTCTGATGATAAGGTTCATTGTGACCCTGGGTTAACAGGTATGATTAAATAATTATCCAATTGATAAATAAAGTACCTACAATGGGGTTGGTGATTTACCAATCTCATGTACAGCATTTAAAGTGTATTAGCCTAAGCCTTAGCAGCAGATGGGACTGAATAAAATAACCTCGCTTACACACTCGTCACGTGAAACGTTTGTTTAATAGAAAGTCACGTGATAGCTCACTGGAAGCTATGGTAGTTCCCGTCATGTCAAAGAGAACAGGGCAAGACTGTAAAGAAACCAACTATATCTAGACTTAGCAGATGCTTTATTCGCTGCAAAAATTGGAGACAGAAGGTGGTCAGGAAAACTTCCTGGAACCTGTTGCAAAATTTGATCGACTCGTCATGTTGAATGTAATCAACGAGGTCTGGACCCTAACTGACGTTGCTCCGCTGACAAGATCAGAGAGAGTCCAGTTGTGTTGGTTTAGAAAACCGAATGCAACCTGAAAATGAAGTTGAGGAAAAGTTTATGTTTAAATATATACGTACAAATTACGTCAAGACTTAATCTAAAAAAAACACAAAATGTTTTTATCAAAACAAAAATAATCAGAAAAATAAATAATGCAGGAAAAGTATAAACGAACACTCTTGCAATAGAAACAAAAAAAAAACTCATTTGTTTACGTGTTTGTATTAGGACACGATTAAGAATTTCGTGAGAAAAGCTGTATGTTTCAATAAGCGACAATGAGGTGAAAAATTAAGAAAAAAAGAATAGAATTGGAGGTGTAACGAATGTAAACAGAATGGTGACTTAAGAGAGATATTGGTGATATTTAAAGGTTTAGCTGAATGGTGACTTCAGAGAGATATTGGTGATATTTAGAGGTTTAGCTGAATGGTGACTTAATTGAGATATTGGTGATATTTAGAGGTTTAGCTGAATGGTGACTTAATTGAGATATTGGTGATATGTAGAGGTTTAGCTGAATGGTGACTTAATTGAGATATCGGTGATATGTAAAGGTTTAGCTAAATGGTGACTTAAGAGAGATATTGGTGATATTTAGAGGGTTTAGCTGAATGGTGACTTAAGAGAGATATTGGTGATATTTAGAGGTTTAGCTGAATGGTGACTTAATTGAGATATTGGTGATATTTAGAGGTTTAGCTGAATGGTGACTTAATTGAGATATTGGTGATATGTAGAGGTTTAGCTGAATGGTGACTTAATTGAGATATCGGTGATATGTAAAGGTTTAGCTAAATGGTGACTTAAGAGAGATATTGGTGATATGTAGAGGTTTAGCTAAATGGTGACTTAAGAGAGATATTGGTGAGATTTAAAGGTTTAGCTAAATGGTGACTTAAGAGAGATATTGGTGATATGTAGAGGTTTAGCTAAATGGTGACTTAAGAGAGATATCGGTGATATGTAAAGGTTTAGCTAAATGGTGACTTAAGAGAGATATTGGTGATATGTAAAGGTTTAGCTAAATGGTGACTTAAGAGAGATATCGGTGATATGTAAAGGTTTAGCTAAATGGTGACTTAAGAGAGATATCGGTGATATGTAAAGGTTTAGCTAAATGGTGACTTAAGAGAGATATCGGTGATATGTAAAGGTTTAGCTAAATGGTGACTTAAGAGAGATATCGGTGATATGTAAAGGTTTAGCTAAATGGTGACTTAAGAGAGATATCGGTGATATGTAAAGGTTTAGCTAAATGGTGACTTAAGAGAGATATCGGTGATATGTAAAGGTTTAGCTAAATGGTGACTTAAGAGAGATATCGGTGATATGTAAAGGTTTAGCTAAATGGTGACTTCAGAGAGATATTGGTGATATTTAGAGGGTTTAGCTGAATGGTGACTTAAGAGAGATATTGGTGATATTTAGAGGGTTTAGCTGAATGGTGACTTAAGAGAGATATTGGTGATATTTAGAGGTTTAGCTGAATGGTGACTTAATTGAGATATTGGTGATATTTAGAGGTTTAGCTGAATGGTGACTTAATTGAGATATTGGTGATATGTAGAGGTTTAGCTGAATGGTGACTTAATTGAGATATCGGTGATATGTAAAGGTTTAGCTAAATGGTGACTTAAGAGAGATATTGGTGATATGTAGAGGTTTAGCTAAATGGTGACTTAAGAGAGATATTGGTGAGATTTAAAGGTTTAGCTAAATGGTGACTTAAGAGAGATATTGGTGATATGTAGAGGTTTAGCTAAATGGTGACTTAAGAGAGATATCGGTGATATGTAAAGGTTTAGCTAAATGGTGACTTAAGAGAGATATCGGTGATATGTAAAGGTTTAGCTAAATGGTGACTTAAGAGAGATATCGGTGATATGTAAAGGTTTAGCTAAATGGTGACTTAAGAGAGATATCGGTGATATGTAAAGGTTTAGCTGAATGGTGATTTAAGAGAGATATCGGTGTTATGTAAAGGTTTAGCTGAATGGTGACTTCAGGGAGATATTGGTGATATGTAGAGGTTTAGCTAAATGGTGACTTAAGAGAGATATCGGTGATATGTAAAGGTTTAGCTGAATGGTGATTTAAGAGAGATATTGGTAATACATAGAGGTTTAGCTGAATGATGACTTAAGATAGATATTGGTGATTCTTAGAGGTTTAGCTGAATGGTGACTTAAGAGAGTTATTGGTGATAATTAGAGGTTTAGCTGAATGGTGATTTAAGAGAGATATCGGTGTTATGTAAAGGTTTAGCTGAATGGTGACTTCAGGGAGATATTGGTGATATGTAGAGGTTTAGCTAAATGGTGACTTAAGAGAGATATCGGTGATATGTAAAGGTTTAGCTGAATGGTGATTTAAGAGAGATATTGGTAATACATAGAGGTTTAGCTGAATGATGACTTAAGATAGATATTGGTGATTCTTAGAGGTTTAGCTGAATGGTGACTTAAGAGAGTTATTGGTGATAATTAGAGGTTTAGCTGAATGGTGACTTAAGAGAGATATCGGTGATATATATAGGTTTAGCCAGTATTATTTCAACAAAACTTTTGTTAATAAAATTGCATGCTATTCAAATACACAAGGTAAGACCACTGTGTACTCTCAAAACAATGGTTATTTCTTTACACAACACAATCATGACATGTAACACTTTACCAAGCTGTAAATGAAACTGGAACTAATCCTTTGAATATGTTGTTTTGAACTCAACCTCTGGTTACAAATAGCTTCTTTGTTTCTTTGTTTGAAATAGGAACGAATCCTCTTAATATATTGTCTTCAAATCGACCTCTATCTACCGATAGCTCCTTTGTTTAAAAGCGTTAATGTCTTCTTTCAGTTGCGAAGACACGATGGATCATCTCATTGAAAAGAGATGAATGCCTGGGCATTAGCTGTGGTCGGAACGATGTCGCCCACACATCAAATCCTCACTCTCCACACAGCTGATGTTTCCAAAGGAGCAGCATGTGCCGATACAGTTTGGGGTCAGCGGCGTCGCAGGTACTGCTACAGTGTAGCATTGGGTGCTGCAAACTGCCTTAGTCTCGCCAGCTCCTGTTTTTTTTTCTCAGGGTTGACTCCCGAAGCCTTTCCCATGATTGGGTATAGCTGCAAGGCAGCATAGATTTGATTTCAGAGTTTTCCATCTTCTAGGTGGGTAGCCAGCTAAGGCTAACGAGTCCCTCCTGCCCCAAAGTGTGAGTGTCAATTACTCCACTTCTCTCCTGTTAGTGAAACAGTTCTGCCAGATTCAGTAAATGAGCCTATGAGCCACACGTGAAGGCAAAAAGTAGGACTGGTTGTCAAAGGCTTTTTGAGACGCGTGCCCATAGGAAGAATTGTATAGGTTGTGAAGTGCTTATATCCATTACCACTTCTGGCAATGAGTATTTCGCGGAACCTTTAAAAGTCCAGTGCTTCAACATTTGGTCTAACATGTTTCGCGGTGAGGAGTTAAAAGTCTGACACTACCACAAATTGTCGTAAATAATAACATTGTTCATGTTAGTGTTTGTAAACAAGCAATGATACATACAACACTGATTCATATCTTATTAATACAAAAACACAAAGTAAAACAGAAACAAAAATATAAACAAAGTACTTTAAAAAAAAAAGCACACGCTTGGGGAAGAGTTCAACATTTTACATTCACATCTCTCAATACTGTATGCTTTGCATCCCTTCTTGATATCAAACAAAATTAAGTTAATTAGCTCTATAGAATTAACTAATTTGCTAATTATTTTTATTCATTCAAGTTTTATTATGAAAATCGAAAAATGGGGCAAAGTTTCAACTGAATCAGTATGGGTGTAGGAGAAATCAAAGGTGTTCCAAACTTGTGCCAGACAGACCGAGTGAGATGATATAAACTTTGTCAAAACTGTGATTGCGATATAATTATATATCAATAGTTTTCTTTTTTTAAATTCGCTGAATGATATTTCGGGGCTTCCGACACATCTAAGCTGGCCGGTGGGGGGGAGAAGCTGTTTAGTGTAAAATTTGGAGAATTACTGACGTAGGCTTACACTGGATGTGGTTAGGAGATGTATACTAGTTTCGACGCTAAAAGAATCTAACTATTTTAATATGCCAATGTGAAGACTTTCAAATTACGGAAACATGGATATTTGTTACACGAGATAAAAGACTTTTTGAGATGATTATAATAGACACGAATACTTTCTAAGATTACTATATCAATGTGAGGAATGGGTACTTGCTGGCATGGTTAAAACACACGAGATTTTACTCCGATGGTTGGAACACACGAGATTTTGCTCTGATGGTTGAAAAACACGAGACTTTGCTAGGATGGTTAGAACAGACGAGACTTTGCTCGGATAGTTAGAATACACGAGACTTTGCTAGGATGGTTAGAACACACGAGACTTTGCTAGGATGGTTAGAACACACAAGACTTTGATAGGTTGGTTAGAATACACGAGACTTTGCTAGGATGGTTAGAACACAAGAGACTTTGCTAGGATGGTTAGAATACACGAGACTTTGCTAGGATGGTTAGAATACACGAGACTTTGATAGGATGGTTAGAGATTTGCTAGGATGGTTAGAACACACGAGACTTTGCTAGGATGGTTAGAATACACGAGACTTTGCTCCGATGGTTAGAACACACGAGATTTTGCTAGATTGGTTAGAACACACGAGACTTTGCTAGGATGGTTAGAACACACGAGATTTTGATAGGATGGTTAGAATACACGAGACTTTGCTCCGATGGTTAGAATACACGAGACTTTGCTAGGATGGTTAGAACACACGAGACTTTGCTACTATGGTTAGAACACACGAGACTTTGCTAGGATGGTTAGAATACACGAGACTTTGCTCCGATGGTTAGAATACACGAGACTTTGCTAGGATGGTTAGAACACACGAGACTTTGCTAGTATGGTTAGAACACACGAGACTTTGCTAGGATGGTTAGAACACACGAGATTTTGCTAGGTTGGTTAGAACACACGAGACTTTGCTAGGATGGTTAGAACACACGAGATTTTGATAGGATTGTTAGAATACACGAGACTTTGCTCCGATGGTTAGAATACACGAGACTTTGCTAGGTTGGTTAGAACACACGAGACTTTGCTAGGATGGTTGAATACACGAGACTTTGCTAGGATGGTAGAATACACGAGACTTTGCTAGGATGGTAGAATACACGAGACTTTGCTAGGATGGTAGAATACACGAGACTTTGCTAGGTTGGTTAGAACACACGAGACTTTGCTAGGTTGGTTAGAACACACGAGACTTTGCTAGGATGGTAGAATACACGAGACGTTGCTAGGATGGTAGAATACACGAGACTTTGCTAGGATGGTAGAATACACGAGACTTTGCTAGGATGGTAGAATACACGAGACTTTGCTAGGTTGGTTAGAACACACGAGACTTTGCTAGGTTGGTTAGAACACACGAGACTTTGCTAGGATGGTAGAATACACGAGACTTTGCTAGGATGGTTAGAACACACGAGACTTTGCTAGGTTGGTTAGAACACACGAGACTTTGCTAGGATGGTTAGAACACACGAGACTTTGATAGGTTGGTTAGAATACATGAGACTTTGATAGGATGGTTAGAACACACGAGATTTTGATAGGATGGTTAAAACACATGAGACTTTGATAGGATGGTTAGAACACACGAGATTTAGATAGGATGGTTAGAACACACGAGACTTTGCTAGGTTGGTTAGATCACACGAGACTTTGCTAGGATGGTTAGAACACACGAGACTTTGATAGAATGGTTAGAATACACGAGACTTTGCTAGGATGGTTAGAACACACGAGACTTTGCTAGGATGGTTAGAACACACGAGACTTTGCTCCGATAGTTAGAATACACGAGATTTTTATAGGATGGTTAGAACACACGAGACTTTGTTAGGATGGTTAGAACACACGAGACTTTGCTAGGATGGTTAGAACACACGAGACTTTGCTCCGATAGTTAGAATACACGAGACTTTGCTAGGATGGTAGAATACACGAGACTTTGCTAGGATGGTTAGAATACACGAGACTTTGATAGGATGGTTAGAGATTTGCTAGGATGGTTAGAACACACGAGACTTTGCTAGGATGGTTAGAATACACGAGACTTTGCTCCGATGGTTAGAACACACGAGATTTTGCTAGATTGGTTAGAACACACGAGACTTTGCTAGGATGGTTAGAACACACGAGATTTTGATAGGATGGTTAGAATACACGAGACTTTGCTCCGATGGTTAGAATACACGAGACTTTGCTAGGATGGTTAGAACACACGAGACTTTGCTACTATGGTTAGAACACACGAGACTTTGCTAGGATGGTTAGAATACACGAGACTTTGCTCCGATGGTTAGAATACACGAGACTTTGCTAGGATGGTTAGAACACACGAGACTTTGCTAGTATGGTTAGAACACACGAGACTTTGCTAGGATGGTTAGAACACACGAGATTTTGCTAGGTTGGTTAGAACACACGAGACTTTGCTAGGATGGTTAGAACACACGAGATTTTGATAGGATTGTTAGAATACACGAGACTTTGCTCCGATGGTTAGAATACACGAGACTTTGCTAGGTTGGTTAGAACACACGAGACTTTGCTAGGATGGTTGAATACACGAGACTTTGCTAGGATGGTAGAATACACGAGACTTTGCTAGGATGGTAGAATACACGAGACTTTGCTAGGATGGTAGAATACACGAGACTTTGCTAGGTTGGTTAGAACACACGAGACTTTGCTAGGTTGGTTAGAACACACGAGACTTTGCTAGGATGGTAGAATACACGAGACGTTGCTAGGATGGTAGAATACACGAGACTTTGCTAGGATGGTAGAATACACGAGACTTTGCTAGGATGGTAGAATACACGAGACTTTGCTAGGTTGGTTAGAACACACGAGACTTTGCTAGGTTGGTTAGAACACACGAGACTTTGCTAGGATGGTAGAATACACGAGACTTTGCTAGGATGGTTAGAACACACGAGACTTTGCTAGGTTGGTTAGAACACACGAGACTTTGCTAGGATGGTTAGAACACACGAGACTTTGATAGGTTGGTTAGAATACATGAGACTTTGATAGGATGGTTAGAACACACGAGATTTTGATAGGATGGTTAAAACACATGAGACTTTGATAGGATGGTTAGAACACACGAGATTTAGATAGGATGGTTAGAACACACGAGACTTTGCTAGGTTGGTTAGATCACACGAGACTTTGCTAGGATGGTTAGAACACACGAGACTTTGATAGAATGGTTAGAATACACGAGACTTTGCTAGGATGGTTAGAACACACGAGACTTTGCTAGGATGGTTAGAACACACGAGACTTTGCTCCGATAGTTAGAATACACGAGATTTTTATAGGATGGTTAGAACACACGAGACTTTGTTAGGATGGTTAGAACACACGAGACTTTGCTAGGATGGTTAGAACACACGAGACTTTGCTCCGATAGTTAGAATACACGAGACTTTGCTAGGATGGTAGAATACACGAGACTTTGCTAGGATGGTTAGAACACACGAGACTTTGCTAGGTTGGTTAGAACACACGAGACTTTGCTAGGATGGTTTGAACACACGAGACTTTGCTAGGATGGTTAGAACACACGAGACTTTGCTAGGATGGTTAGAACACACGAGACTTTGCTCCGATAGTTAGAATACACGAGATTTTGATAAGATGGTTAGAACACATGAGACTTTGCTAGGATGGTTAGAACACACGAGACTTTGCTAGGATGGTTAGAACACACGAGACTTTGCTCCGATAGTTAGAATACACGAGACTTTGCAAGGATGGTTAGAACACACGAGACTTTGATAGGATGGTAAGAACACACGAGACTTTAATAGGATGGTTAGAATACACGAGACTTTGATAGGATGGTTAGAACACACGAGACTTTGATAGGATGGTTAGAACACACGAGATTTTGATAGGATGGTTAGAACACACGAGATTTAGATAGGATGGTTAGAACACACGAGATTTAGATAGGATGGTTAGAACACACGAGACTTTGCTAGGTTGGTTAGATCACACGAGACTTTGCTAGGATGGTTAGAACACACGAGACTTTGATAGAATGGTTAGAATACACGAGACTTTGCTAGGATGGTTAGAACACACGAGACTTTGCTAGGATGGTTAGAACACACGAGACTTTGCTCCGATAGTTAGAATACACGAGATTTTTATAGGATGGTTAGAACACACGAGACTTTGCTAGGATGGTTAGAACACACGAGACTTTGCTAGGATGGTTAGAACACACGAGACTTTGCTCCGATAGTTAGAATACACGAGACTTTGCTAGGATGGTAGAATACACGAGACTTTGCTAGGATGGTTAGAACACACGAGACTTTGCTAGGTTGGTTAGAACACACGAGACTTTGCTAGGATGGTTTGAACACACGAGACTTTGCTAGGATGGTTAGAACACACGAGACTTTGCTAGGATGGTTAGAACACACGAGACTTTGCTCCGATAGTTAGAATACACGAGATTTTGATAAGATGGTTAGAACACATGAGACTTTGCTAGGATGGTTAGAACACACGAGACTTTGCTAGGATGGTTAGAACACACGAGACTTTGCTCCGATAGTTAGAATACACGAGACTTTGCTAGGATGGTTAGAACACACGAGACTTTGATAGGATGGTAAGAACACACGAGACTTTAATAGGATGGTTAGAATACACGAGACTTTGATAGGATGGTTAGAACACACGAGACTTTGATAGGATGGTTAGAACACACGAGATTTTGATAGGATGGTTAGAACACACGAGATTTAGATAGGATGGTTAGAACACACGAGACTTTGCTAGGTTGGTTAGAACACACGAGACTTTGCTAGGATGGTTAGAACACACGAGACTTTGCTAGGATGGTTAGAACACACGAGACTTTGCTAGGATAGTTAGAATACACGAGACTTTGCTAGCAATATTATAAAACGCTGAGATATGAGTTTTTGCAGTTGCCAGATTTGCGCTGAGTGATAAACTTTGAAATGAATCACAAAGACACCTTTTTTTAATTAGAGAGAACTTTTGTTTAGGTTGTGAGCTTGTGTAAAAGATCCATGGGCAGAAAATATTATATATGTGTGTATGTTTACATAATTAATCTTTATTACATTCTGACCCTTATTGTGCCCTAGAATAGGTTCTTCCTGGAATTAGTGGATAACTTGTAGACTCACCACCCTTGCTAGCAAGGGGATCTGGGGGAGCTCGCAGGGCTCCTCCGCTCGTGGCGAAGCCCCGCCGCCGAGCACTATTTCTGGTATTGAAAGCCAACAAACCGCATTTTCTGAGGTATCTACAGTGCATTATCTTGCTATTAAAATGTTTTATTTCAAAAACCTAATGTGCTATTCTTACTGACTTAGACCCCCTCGTGCCGTTTGGCGCATTTTCCGGCAAGCTGTTTCCTCAACTCTTATTATGGATAATTCATTATGTTTCGCAAAACCTCATGCGACGCTCTGTCACAACTTTACTAAGGATTCGACTCCCAGTTCGGCATATGATTTCTTTGATTTAGACCCGATCTCTATGACTGACTCCTAAAATCTGTTATAACCATCTTTGTTGAGCCACATTTAGTGTTTCTCAATTTCGGCAGAAGACTTTTCACACTTTATTAATGGAGCCCATCCACTGGTAGAAATTTGTAACCTCTCTTGACTGCGATCTTGGAATTACATGCCTGTATTTCGCTTTAGATTTTATATCGAAAAGGAAAGTTTTATCGTCCTCATCATCTACTGAGGGGTTTTAAACTAAAAAATCTCTGGAGTTTTTTTTTCTTTTTTTTATTCAAAACCCCATTTAGATACGGTCATAGAATTTGGTGACTGAAGTTTGCTTTAAAATAATATTGAAGAGAATTTTAAACTCAAAACCATCTGGAGGGGTTTTAAACTTTAAAGAAAAAGGCATCTCGAGAAAGGGGATTTAAACTGCAAACCACTTTGGCTACGCTCATAGCATTTTGAGTGCGTAATTTGCTTTTTTTAATATTGAAGACGTATTTTTCAGCTTCAAACCCCGCTGGCAGGGGTTTTAAACTCAAAACCCCTTTGGCTACGCTCATAGATTTTATAGTGTGTAATTTGCTTTTTTTTTATTTTGAATAGGTATTTTTTTGCTTGAAACCCCAACTGGAGGGGGGGCATTAAAATCAAAACCCCTTTGGCTACGCTCGTAGAATAGTGAGTGTGTAATTTGTTTTTTTTTTTATATTGAGAGGGAGTTTATCGTAATTTTTAGGAGGCGGTTTCAAGTTAAAATCTTCCTTATATGTTTTCTTGGAATTTGGGATTGTCGTTTAAATTTTTTTTAGTTTTGTTTATAGAAGAGGGGGGATTTAACTGCAAAACCCCTGGTAGGGGGTTTTAAACTCAAAACCCCTGTAGGGAGTTTTAAACTCAAAGCCCCTGGTAGGGGTTTTTAAACTCAAAACCCCCTGTTAGAGGGTTTTTAACTTAAAACCCTCTCGGCTGTGCTGTGGTAAGTAATGATTTCGTATTAAAATCTCAACTTAAATAAACGAAATGAAAGCTAAAATCAGTCACTTAATTCCCTGGGGGGGGGGGGGATTTTATTTTGGAGGGGGGGGTTGAGCCCCAACCCTCCCCCCCCCTGGCTACGAGCATGAACAGGGCATATAAAGTACAGATAATGTTCTGATTAAAAATCTTAAGAAATAAAGGATTTGGATGTAAAGTTAGTTTGTATTTATTCAAATCGAACTTCTTAGCTAGTTTAGATGCAAAGAACACTCAACTTTAATTAAGCTCTTGAAAAAAAAAGTGTTTACAAATATTTTGACCAACAAATGCTTAGATTTGAATGTTCCACGTCGAAAAAGGGACGGCCAATGCATCACACCAGAGAGATTGACATGTATCTTGCTCAACTACATCCAATGAGAGAAGGCAAAATATTACTTAGGGCGGTCCACTAGCTTCATTGAGCGCCACGTCTAATGTTTGGAAAAGAGCATGCGCACAATCTAAGCAACATGTTCTTAAATACAGAAGAATAGCTCTGTTTCAGCATCCAGCTCTCATTGCAATACCACAGTGACAGAACAGTGCGCTCTCTGTAAGTAGTTTCAATTTCGCTAGTTGCTCTTTTTCAAGACTATATAATAATAATAATATTAATAATAATAAATTAAAAGAGGACTTTCTTGGTAAATATAAGCAAAGAGTTAATAAAATCCTCAACACCAAACTGTCTGGCAGTAATCTCATCACTGCAATAAACAACTGGGCCGTCCCAGCGCTCCTTTACACGTTCGGTATGATCAAATGGACTGACACCGACCTACATGACATTGACAGACTCACTAGAAAATTACTAACCAAGTTTCGATGCATACACCCCAAGTCCTCCACCATAAGGTTATACCTGCCCAGGAAGGATGGGGGTCGTGGATTGCAGAACATCTTCAAATTGTGTAAGATGCAAGTTTTAAAAATACGATCAAAACTGCTCGCCTCCAGCAACAAATTAGTTTCCTTTCTACGCAAATATGACTGCGAAGCAACCCCTGAGAACCTACACAATGCTGATGTCAATGTCGGTTTGGATGACGTAGGGCATGAGATTCGCCAATGGTAAGAAAAAACACTCCACGGAAAATTTCCGGCTTCATTACATGGGGACAACATCGACAAGGCTGCTTCCTTAACATGGCTCAAAGCAGGTCATCTCTACCCTGAAACAGAAGGCTTTGTTACAGCAATACAGGACAGAGTAATCAGGACAAAAAATTACGAGAAGCATATCCTGAAACTCAATGTTGTCGACAAATGCCGAAAATGTGGAAATGTGAGCGAGTCGATTAAACATATTATGGCAGGATGTCCAACCCTATTAGAATCAGCCTACCTAGGTCGCCATAAACAAGTTGCAAAGGTAATACACCAACACCTAGCTTTGACGTACAAATTGATCGGTAAGGACACTCCCCCTTATTATAAATACTCTCCGAAAGAGGTTCTCGAGTCTACTGAACATCTGCTGTACTGGGATAGGCCAATTCTGACCGACAAAACGGTAGATTTCAATCGCCTGGATCTGCTGTTCATTGATAAAAAAGAAAAAACCGCTACCATTATCAATATCGCCGTACCACTGTCTCATAATTTAAGAAAAACTGAGATAGAAAAACAAAGAAAATATGAGAACCTAGGCTTGGAGATTAAGCGTCTATGGAAATTGTCCAAAAAAACAATATACCCCATTGTTATATCAACCGAGGGGGTAATAACAACTGTACTCACAGACACCTTCAAGGCCCTTAACATTCATAGGAACATCTTCGTTGCCTGTCAGAGGGCGGTACTGCTGCAGACCTGCCACATCACCAGAAAATTCCTCAGTGGAAACTGTTAAAGGGACTACGATGAATTTTGTTTCTCTTTAGCGAAAATCGACCCTGGGAGCGCCAGAGAATGACTACCCGTTCATTTCTAACATAATAATAATCATAATCATAATCTTTATTATCAATTTGTCTTACATTTTGGCTTTACACCAAGCAAAACATAATAATTATAAAAAAAAAACATTCACACCATACTCACTCATAATTTACATGCGAACAATTTACATTATATCATATACTTTTCATTTCTGTATTTGATTGCCAGGAGATCAAACGAGTCTCTACTTCTGTTTGTCTTTGCTATCCGTGTGTTTATTGTCTCATTACATCCTGCCAATGCTCACATGATACTTTGGATGTACCGCTCCAAACACTTTTTTTTTTGCTCATTCAATAGCCCACATTTCAACAACCCCCGTTTAGTTAAAGTATTGTGGTATATATAATGTTTAATTGACTGGAACGGCCAGCTTTAAATTGACCTCACAATCTCATTCATTTCTGGTCTGACAACTCTATATCACTTGTTTTTTTCTTTATAATTTTTTTTTTGTCTTGAGCCCCCCCCCCCCCCCTTTTTTAATCGCCCCTCAAAACATTTGAATTTTAGTATTAGGTATCTGTTACATCTAATGGCACGGCCCGCTTTACAATGCTCCCTTTCCGAAAACACATTTTTACCAGTGAATCACATTACCAATATCATAACCCCCCCCCCCACACACACACACACATAATTCTACGCCTTTTAAAATAGTCCTACATACATTATGACTTTTTTCTCCACTTTTCAATTCACTCAGGGGGCCTAAAAATCCCAAAATTTAAAATTCTAGTCTTCAACGGGTTTCGAAAACAGGATCCCAGGTTCGGAAGCCAAGCGTTTAACCACTCAACCACCACGCCCTTCATTCAATATAACCCTCTATCCCCAAACTACTCATTATGTGTATGTTTACTCTAATGAAACTCCAATAGTTATGCAGAGTGTAAACTGTTTCTAATGAAATCATGAGTTAAACTATTGTGAAAGTATCTGCTATACGGAGACTGATGTAACAAGGAGAAAGTCCATTTCAGTTGACGTAATAAAAAGAGCAGTGAATATCCATATTGTAAAATTTAGCAATCATTGCATCACCTCAATTATTAAATCACCTTACTATAATTTTTTTTTATTGTATACATATTTGTATTTTTGAATATCCAATTATACAATTAATACAACAATAAGATCAGATAAGAAAAATTGAAAAGTGTTTTTGCTGTTATTTCATCACATTTAAACTTGGTGTTCTATTGTAATTTAAATCTAAATCTCTATATTGATATTTGTATAACATTTTATTGATATTACCAAAGAAGAAAGAGGACTTTTAATATGTCAATCAAAACATTTAACAATGTTATTTTTAATTTTAAAAAAGGATATTAACAAAATGGATAAGTTCATTATAGACAATGTACTTTTAAACAGTACTGATTTCAATTTTACCTTATTGAAAGAAACATTAACATGTTTCTTCACTTAAAAACTTGTTTGTGTTATCAGTAACTTAAAAGATTCTCATCTCAACAAAGACATAAATAGACCTAACGTAAACTATACATCTGCCATTTCTTTAAGACCAGAAAACAGAAATTCAACATTCCATGCTCCTTCTACTAAAATGCTAAATATTTGTTGGCAACTCAGCAGAAGCAATCGCCTAGCAAACGATTACAATAGTAATAGACATGGAAATTATTATAATAACCGTAGACCATAACATAATCGAAATTATCAATTAATACAGAATTATGTTTCGACTATTTAGAAGATTCATATCTCCAAATAGCGGCCCTATTGTTGATTGCTCACTCACTTGGAGCTTTACTCAATAGCTAATGATACATATAGCTAGTATTCTATTTTGATATTAAACTGCAGCCGTTGAATAGATTCTCTGTGAATAATTGGTACAATTACAACTACTGTAATAGGAAAACCTAATGCCCCATTGATGGAAGTCAATATTTCTTCTGTTAAACCAAATAGACGTTTCCAATCAAGTCAGCTTACATCATGAAAAAGGTCTCATATCGTTAGAGCTATAAATAAGGAAGAATTGTCTGATTTACCATTGTAATAACGGTCTCGAGTCTGGGTCTGTGGACTTTGCCCGGATCAGAAAGTTGTTCGAAGCGGATGCTAGCAACCAAATCTTTCAGTTCAACACATGGAAAGTCAAAGAGAAAACAAAAAGTCAACTTAGAATGATGATCACTTTATAACCATTTCAAAAGCGACGAAGGGAATATGCCTATATCGTCGTTTAACTAAATAATTAAGCCAAATAAAAAAAAATTCAGTGGTCAAATACTGACGAACTCTTGAGAAGCTAATACGTTTTTCAGTTTTCTTTATTCCCTAACAAATCCTAGTCTTTGTTTTTGGCATGACGTCATGGGATATATAAAAATTAAATCAAAATAAACAAAACAAAATGAATCTCAACAAAGAGATACTGCCTTTGCAAACTTGTCTAGCTATTCACATTGTATTTGAGTTTGTGTTTGTAGAGATGCTGGCTAGGATATAAGATAACTGTTTTTTTTAAATGAATAAATTTTTTGTTTCAAGACCAATAGTTTGGCTTTTCCAAATAGGCCGGTACAATTGGAAAATAGCCCATACTTTTTCTATTCGGCATACTATGACAGGATAGGCATCGCGATTGTTCATAGAGATCCTGTCTATCTTTGCAGACTGGTGTAGCTGATCACATTCTGTTTGTGTTTGTAGAGATGCTGTCTATCTTTGCAGACTGGTGTAGCTGATCACATTCTGTTTGTGTTTGTAGAGATGCTGTCTATCTTTGCAGACTGGTGTAGCTGATCACATTCTGTTTGTGTACCTAAAGATGCTGTCTATCTTTGCAGACTGGTGTAGCTGATCACATTCTGTTTGTGTTTGTAGAGATGCTGTCTATCTTTGCAGACTGATCTAGCTGATCACATTCTGTTTGTGTTTGTAGAGATCCTGTCTATCTTTGCAGACTGATCTAGCTGATCACATTCTGTTTGTGTTTGTAGAGATCCTGTCTATCTTGCAGACTGATCTAGCTGATCACATTCTGTTTGTGTTTGTAGAGATGCTGCCTTACTTTGCAGACTGATCTAGCTGATCACATTCTGTTTGTGTTTGTAGAGATCCTGTCTATCTTTGCAGACTGGTGTAGCTGATCACATTCTGTTTGTCTTCCTAAAGATACTGTCTATCTTTGCAGACTGGTGTAGCTGATCACATTCTGTTTGTGTTTGTAGAGATGCTGTCTATCTTTGCAGACTGGTGTAGCTGATCACATTCTGTTTGTGTTTGTAGAGATGCTGTCTATCTTTGCAGACTGGTGTAGCTGATCACATTCTGTTTGTGTACCTAAAGATGCTGTCTATCTTTGCAGACTGGTGTAGCTGATCACATTCTGTTTGTGTACCTAAAGATGCTGTCTATCTTTGCAGACTGGTGTAGCTGATCACATTCTGTTTGTGTTTGTAGAGATGCTGTCTATCTTTGCAGACTGATCTAGCTGATCACATTCTGTTTGTGTTTGTAGAGATCCTGTCTATCTTTGCAGACTGATCTAGCTGATCACATTCTGTTTGTGTTTGTAGAGATCCTGTCTATCTTTGCAGACTGATCTAGCTGATCACATTCTGTTTGTGTTTGTAGAGATGCTGCCTTACTTTGCAGACTGATCTAGCTGATCACATTCTGTTTGTGTTTGTATGAATGCTGTCTATCTATGCAGACTGGTGTAGCTAATCACATTCTGTTTGTGTTTGTAGAGATGCTGTCTATCTTTGCAAACTGATCTAGCTGATCACATTCTGTTTGTGTTTGTATGAATGATGTCTATCTATGCAGACTGGTGTAGCTAATCACATTCTGTTTGTGTTTGTAGAGATGCTGTCTATCTTTGCAAACTGATCTAGCTGATCACATTCTGTTTGTGTTTGTAGAGATGCTGTCTATCTTTGCTAACTTGCCTAGCTGATCACATTCTGTTTGTGTTTGTAGAGATGCTGTCTATCTTTGCAAACTGATCTAGCTGATCACATTCTGTTTCTGTTTGTAGAGATGTTGTCTATCTTTGCAGACTGGTGTAGCTTATCACATTCTGTTTGTGTTTGTAGAGATGCTGCCTTACTTTGCAGATTGATCTAGCTGATCACATTCTGTTTGTGTTTGTATGAATGATGTCTATCTATGCAGACTGGTGTAGCTAATCACATTCTGTTTGTGTTTGTAGAGATGCTGTCTATCTTTGCAAACTGATCTAGCTGATCACATTCTGTTTGTGTTTGTAGAGATACTGTCTATCTCTGCAGACTGGTCTAGCTGATCACATTCTGTTTGTGTTTGTAGAGATGCTGTCTATCTTTGCAGACTGGTGTAGTTAATCACATTCTGTTTGTGTTTGTAGAGATTCTGCCTTTTTTCACAGACTGGTCTAGCTGATCACATTCTGTTTGTGTTTGCAGAGATGCTGGCTATCTTTGCAGACTGATCTAGCTGATCACATTCTGTTTGTGTTTGTAGAGATGCTGTCTATCTTTGCTAACTTGCCTAGCTGATCACATTCTGTTTGTGTTTGTAGAGATGCTGTCTATCTTTGCAGACTGGTGTAGCTGATCACATTCTGTTCGTTTTTGTAGAGATACTGTCTTTCTTTGCAAACATGTCTAGCTGATCACATTCTGTTTGTGTTTGTAGAGATGCTGTCTATCTTTGCAGACTGATCTAGCTGATCACATTCTGTTTGTGTTTGTAGAGATGCTGTCTATCTTTGCAGACTGATCTAGCTGATCACATTCTGTTTGTGTTTGTAGAGATCCTGTCTATCTTTGCAGACTGATCTAGCTGATCACATTCTGTTTGTGTTTGTAGAGATGCTGTCTATCTTTGCTAACTTGCCTAGCTGATCACATTCTGTTTGTGTTTGTAGAGATGCTGTCTATCTTTGCAAACTGATCTAGCTGATCACTTTCTGTTTCTGTTTGTAGAGATGTTGTCTATCTTTGCAGACTTGTCTAGCTGATCACATTCTGTTTGTGTTTGTATGAATGCTGTCTATCTATGCAGACTGGTGTAGCTAATCACATTTTGTTTGTGTTTGTAGAGATGCTGTCTATCTTTGCAAACTGATCTAGCTGATCACATTCTGTTTGTGTTTGTATGAATGCTGTCTATCTATGCAGACTGGTGTAGCTAATCACATTCTGTTTGTGTTTGTAGAGATGCTGTCTATCTTTGCAGACTGGTGTAGCTGATCACATTCTGTTTGTGTTTGTAGAGATGCTGTCTATCTTTGCAGACTGGTCTAGCTGATCACATTCTGTTTGTGTTTGCAGAGATGCTGGCTATCTTTGCAGACTGGTCTAGCTGATCACATTCTGTTTGTGTTCGTAGAGATGCTGTCTATCTTTGCAGACTGGTGTAGCTGATCACATTCTGTTCGTGTTTGTAGAGATACTGTCTTTCTTTGCAAACATGTCTAGCTGATCACATTCTGTTTGTGTTTGTAGAGATGCTGCCTGTCTTTGCAGACTGGTCCAGCTTATTACATTTTGTTCGTGTTTGTAGAGATACTGTCTATCTTTGCAAACATGTCTAGCTGATCATATTCTGTTTGTGTTTGTAGAGATGCTGCCTATTTTTGCAGACCGTCCAGCTTATCACGTTATATTTGAGATTAATGAGGGACACCCATTTAACCTTTATCAGTGCAAGTCAGTCAAGCGATTTAAATTCATGCCATGCCTAGATCATTGTTTTCGTCATCACGTAGTCGATGGATTGGAGGAAAAGAGAAGTAGAGAGATGCACACTCACTCCTGTCTAAATGTTAAATAACTCCTTCATTCAAAAGCTGGATTGTCTGTAGAGTTGTCGTAATATCTGGACGAAGTATTCAAAGATGACTTAGTCTCTATTTTTCATGAGCACTTTTCAACTCTCTTATACGTTGGTATTCGAGACTTTGTTTTATTATGTTTCATGGTACGAAGATCTACTTAGCACACAATCTGCCTGTTGGAAAGCTTGCGTCCTCACCTCTGACCTTCTTGTCCACAGCCTGTTAAAGTCGTTTCCTTAGAAAAGTGTAAAATTTGCACCACTGTGAAAAGAATGGTAATGCTCCTCCAGTTATTGCAATCTGCGGATTTCTCTTTTTTAGGCAGTTTTACAATAGCTTTTTTTTGCCAGTCCTTGAGGCCTTAGATATTTTCTAACAGAAATAAAAGAGAAGGGTCCTTTAGATCACAAGGCAATAATATACTAATAAAGGCAGCTAGGCAGTGGAAATAATGACAGTACTACCGCACAGTTAGGCAGTAAACGTAACGACAGGAACTATAGCCTGCAATTACAAATACATAAAACATAAGACATAATAACAAAATAATAATGAATTAGATCTAGACTAACACATACAAAATAATACAGACATAAGGTAATATTCACTACCAGCCTGTAGCTAATGAAAGCAATACCGGAGTAAAAGTTAATGTTTATGCCACAACACCAGTTGGGCTAGACAACAATAACAAATCTAGATTTGGCTTAACAAAGCCGCCATCATGGAGCGTTGAGTAGGACACAGCCATCTTCTACATTAAAAATTAAAATCGGCAACATGCCAACTTAATGGAGTGGTTATCCTAGCAATAAGATATTAATAAAAATACATAGGGGACATAAAATATTTACACATGGACAAACAATAAGGGGATCATTAAGGATGACGCAAGGGGGTGACGCTACTCAAGTTTACGGAACATCCGGTTCCATCAGAGGTAATCATGGCTAATTAACTAGCCAGTGATGTCACTCTACTAATCACTACTAATCAGTCTACATCTAGACTATAACAGTAGATGTAGGAATAACTAATACAAATATAAACTAAAGAAGTAGCAATAAAAACATTTTCCAACTTACAGGCGGTCCCAGCTGAAATTACACTACACACAATTAACTTTACACAGGCACTACTGTCAGCACTGACCACTGGTCAAGACAAAAGAGGGCTCAACGTGGTTCCGGAGCTAGCTATAACTGGTCAGCGCGAAAATATCGGAGAGCATGACGTCACGCTAATTACCTAAAACTAAACTGGACTACTGATTTCCCTAATTTGTACCTAGCCGTACGCTATAATAAAATCTAGTTAAATTACTAAAGACACGGACTACACAACATTATATACCAAATTAAACAGCATTAAAAAGAGAACCTTAAAATTTAATTTTACAAAAATACAAAAAGGAAGAAGAAAGATATTTATGTTCTAAACTCGTACAGGGACCCTATACAGCTTCTAGACTTGCACTTAGACTGAAATTAGAAAATAACTACTAACCTAACCTAAGCGCTAAAGACAAAAATACGTAGAACTAATCAGGGACAAAGAAATGGAAACAGTGCCAACAACTCTAAGGCTAGTTAACTATTTTTAAAACTACTTTTCCTCTACGAGTAAAACACAAATAACAGAAAAAGACTGAAACTAGCAGAAGTTATAAATAGCGGAAACTACAAACACACAGCACTGACCTATGCAAGAAGAAAAGACACTAAATTAAATTATTCTAGCCTGGCCTATATAAAGTAAACAGATCGAAATACAGATAAAAATAGATAACAAATAGACCTGGGGTCGCACGCTCACATCAAAAACAGCTATAATGACTTTCCTAGAAATTTAACAGTTTTTAATATTGCTGAGAAAAGAATTACTAGCTCGATGGCCACAAGGAGAAAACTCTAGTCTGACCGTTATAAGTTTTCAAAAACAAAATAACAAACTTGGCTATAGACTATATCTAGGTCTAGAGCCAACATGGCGTAGTCAGCCGTAATTATTTATAGCTAAGTACATTTAAATTTGCTTACATTTTATTGAAGTTTATAAGTGTTGCTTATATTTTTACGTAAATCTAATATAGATTGTATCTAGATTTTAGCTCTACAAGTACATCTAGACTAAATCTTAAGAGTTCTAAATCACAACTTTAATTCTAGTGTTAGATTCCATAGTTCATATGACAAGCATTCCAATAAATGATCGCCCAGGTTTGTCTTCATCGCTGGCCTCATCAAAAAACTCGTCAGTTCAAGTAGCAGACTGTGTCAAGGGTTCGACATTGAATATATATATATATATATAATTTTATTATATTTGAATTTAAAAAATGAAGATATTGTCTTTTTTAAATTTTTTATTATTTATGTTTTATTGATTCGTGTTTTGTTACGTTAAATAAATAATTGTTTCAATTTACAATTGGATTTTGAAAATATATGGGAGAAATAACGCATATATATATATATATATATATATATATATATATATCTTAGGGGACAAAACCCCACATATATCGCCTTATTAGTGAATACTGAAGGGTCATTTCCCTTGCAGGTATCAAACAAATAATTAAGTAGTTGATTAATTTTATTGATTCATGTATTGTCTTTAGCTCTAATTGATTGCTCAAAGTTTTAACTTAAAGTTTTAACTTAATTCGAGAATATTGATATGCGAGAAATATCGTGTGAAACTTTGTACATGACTGCCAAAAAGAGTAAATTGACGTCAGCTGTTTAACTTTATTCATTGAACTTTAACAGCTCTTGTTTGTATTTCTTTGAAATCTAAACATCAAAAGCCAACATTCGGCTAAAACAACAACAAAAATACGGATATATCGGTTTCAATATTTGTTCTCAGCACAATCTCTTGAAATAATAAAAAAACATTTTTTAAAGACAAAAAAAAAGACTTAAAATACAAATATTTAGAAATATTCTTTATTTTCTTCCAAGGAATCTTTCCAATATGTTTGGGAAATATCTGCTTGTGATTTTCGTCTTACTCGTGCTGCACTATTTAGCTGCTGATGAAAGGTAAATATAAACTTTAAAGTACATGTTCTCAATTGCTTAAGCATTTGGAAATTTAAAGATGTATAGCTTAAAGACCGCCTGCTATGGTGAATAAAATGCTAGATAATCTTGTCATGGTCTGCTAGAAGTCGCATTAATTGTTTGATAATGTGTAAGCTCAAACTGGCCAGACCATTGGTATCAGGCTTTCCAATCTTACGACATGGTCAAATTGGCTTTCAGAATTTCCAACTTTATGGCATTGCCAAATTGGCTATCAGGCTTTAAAAGATTTACAACATTTACTAACAGGCACAAAACACAGAGAAAACTTAGAGACGCGAACAAAGAAACAAATTGAAAAGAGAGAAAGAGACAAAAAGATAAACTGAAAGCAAAAGGGAGACACAAACTTTAACAGGCAAGGAGAGAGAGAAGAAGTTACAGAGAGAGAGAGAAAGAGAGAGAAAATTGCTGTGCTCTAGGCATTTGCAAAAAAGACCTGGAAAGATGGTCATCTGCCTAGGGACACAAAACGTTCCTCGAAACGTTCCACCATTTTTCCTATACCAAAAAGGTAAAAGATGCTTCCTCTGCTGAGAGCTACAGACCCATCTAACTTACAACTAGTGTGTGAAAGATGTCTGAGAAAATGATAAATGAGCGTCTGGTTTGGTACTTTGAGAGTGCCCGGAACAGGCTGGTTTCACGGCTCAAATGTCCGCTATAGAGCAAGTCAACATCTTTGTGCAGAATGTAGCAGAAGGATTCCAAAGGACCGAAAGCACATACGCAGTCTTCATTGACTTAAAACAGGCATTTGATAAAGTATGGCTGCCTGGTTTGCTTCATAAGATACGAGTCGTGGGGGTGCGGGGACGGATATATTACTGGATTAGAGACTTCCTACAATACCGTACAACAAGAACCATAATGTACGGAGAAGTCTCAGGGGAAATGACCCAGAGCATGGCCTCCCCCAGAGCTCTGTTCTGTCATGCGTCTCCTTCAAGGCCTTCATAAATTACCTAACGGCTTAGTTAAAATGTCAAAAGCTGCTATACGCTGATGATAATGCTCTTTGGAAATCTGGAAGGAGCGAAACTTCTATACAAAAAGTGTTGCAAGAAGATCTCCATATGCTCTGCTCATACAAACACAAAATGAAACATAGAGATAAACACCTCCAAGACGGTCTATTCTCTTTTTACGCTCGGGACTTCGGGACTGGCCTTTTCGAGCAGCATTTCCGGTTCTCCCTTAAAGGAGGGGTTCTCAGCACGGATAATCTACCCAATTACCTTGATGTAACTTTAGATCGCTAACTAAAAATGTGTGAGCACATCCAGGAAATTGCAAGAAAGGCCTCAGGGAAATTTGCATTGTGCGGAAGATGGCATCCACAAAGTGTGAAGCCCGAGCAGACATGCTTCGATCACTGTATTTAGGGGCAGTTCAACCGTAGATAGACTTGAGTCTACATGAGCGAATCTATGGCTCTAGGACAGTTCTTAACAACACTAAGATTTGTTTGTGGAAACTTTAGGACAAGCCCAGTAATAATGGTTAATGTAGGTCCACTAAACATTAGGACGGAGCGGTATAATAGGCTGGATGAATTTTCATTTGTGAGACAATAGCTTAATGCCCTGGACTGGTGTCCAAGACTGCTGAACCGTTGTCAGCACTGCCTGCTTCTCTTAGCGTAAGAAAAAAAATTAGAAGTCATTTCTTACCAATGCCGTCGGCTTGGCGGCTTTGTGCAATGCCCCGGTGTTTCTGGAAATACTGACCCAGAGACCTCTCAACCTTTATGACACGCTGTTACCTCTAGCGCGCCAAACTCCAGGTTTTTCGCCTCCATACCTAGCCTTGTGAGTCAGATGCAGTGGCTACTAGGCTCGCCAAGTTCCCCCACACACTGGGGGCGGAGTCGTGTGGCTTTATTTTTACATTGGTCACATGGCTTTTAAAACCATAACCGAAAACCGGTCCCTTTTGGCAAGCTCGAGGGGGTTCATTCGGCAACTACGATGAGGTAGGAGCTGGAACTGCCGGGGGAGCCGGAACTGCAGGTCTCTCCACCAACTGACAAAACATTCAACTTTTTCATCGCCTTCATCCTTGGTATCGTCCAACGAACCCAGAAATACTCTTGAAAAATAGACCCTAACGCCAATAAGCTAAGTCATTCATCAAACAACCTTCAAATTCTAGTACTGGAGACCTTTAATGCCAAGCGCAATTTATGCGTATACTGATGTTAGGCAATCACTTATGTGCACATAATTTGTAGAATAGTCACAGTCAAAGAGTGAAGCCGCATGTTAGCCAACCACTACTGTGAATTATTATTTGCACAAACGCATTCTCCTGACGTCTTTGTCTATTCATCCTATTGAATGCCAATTTAGACTTGTGTAGAGCAAGTATGTTTTTATTTGGTATATTAATCCTAATAATTACTTATATGTAAAGAGAAACCTCTTGTAGACTGTAGTAGGACTGTATCGGTAAAAAAAAAAAGACGTCAAAACAACGATGGTTTTAGGAAATTTGCACACAAACTGTTGTTGCATATACATATTAAAATGTTTAATTTATTTTGAATATTGTTTTTACTAGGTTGATATTTTTATATGAATTAATAAGCCCTAATTACATTGAAAATGCACCCAAGAAAAAAAAAGGTACATTAAACCCCGTTAGTGAAATGCGTCTCATATGTTAAAAAAGGGAAATTTAGGTGTCGCCCGCGGAGAAAAATACGTTCATTAAATAATATTAAATTTATTCAATTACGATCCTAGATAATTTTTACGGCACAATACAAAATCTGCTAATATACGGAATAACTTGTTGGCAAGGCAACGCTTCATCTAAACTGTTGCGCCGCCTAGAAAACATTATAAAAGGGCATCAAAAATCACATTCAAATATTATCATGTTTAACTCTTTTTCTCCGTAATTATTTTTCCAAATTCTGAAGGAATTCTTGATTTTGCTCATTTCCTTCTCACTCCCCTGTTATGAGTAAGCTTTCAATAACTTTGTCGTTTGTTTGAATGGGTTTTTTTTATTGGTAGAGAATTAAAATGGAAAGCATGCTCTTTTTATAGAACGCAAAGTAAATTATTATTTAATTTTGTAAAAATTTAAAATTAATTTAATTTGATGAGGTCAAGTTCGGGATGTTATCGTCAAATAGGAGAGAAAGAGTTCAAGGACAATTTTAAACAGAAATGCCCAAGAAAAATCGGAAAAATCTTTGAAGACAACAGCCTCTCGTTCATCATAGCTACGTCAAGTCGCCGCCAGGTGGGCGACTACTGTCAAATTAAGACAAGAACAGAGCGGTACAAAAACTCCTTCGTTCTTTCTTTTGTCAGACTATATCAACGCCACCCTTTGATCAGGAAACATGAAAATGACCAAGATGCCTGTGTGTGGTTGCTGAATGAGCTCTTTATGTTGTGTCTGTTCTATGTATGTGAATGGTTTTGTTGTGTTGTTTTTATATGAGAAAAAATTCCTTGTTGCTAGTGATGGCCAAAAGTTAACTAAAAAGTTCGAAACTTTTAGTTGAACTAAACAAAATTTGTTCAGGCCATTGCATAACTAGAAAATAAAAGTTTAGTTAAAATCGTAGTTAAATTAATTTTTTTTTAGTTACTAACTGAAGGTTAATTAAAATTTGTACAACTTTTCAACATGTGGTCAGGGTTGAAAAGCACATCCCTATTTTCTGGTCATGTGATATCAATAACTTTGATTATCAAAAAAATGATGAAGTTAACAACGATTTAGACAGTCTGCATTTGAAGAGGGTAAAGTAAGATGCTGGTAGAAGTTATGGGATTAAATATTTACAATTGAAAGTAGCAGTATAATAAAATGTTGTTAAACATATTTTCCTAAAAGCTTCTTTGCAATATTATGAATGGGGCTGTTCCGATTTTTTTTTTTTTTTGAAACACGTGGTGTTGTTTAATTTCAGTTTCTAGTGGGAGTTAGATTAGTGAGTTAGATCAATATTTAGTGGTTTCGATCAATTCATTTGCAGCAAACAATAATTTATGAACTGCAGGAACATCAAGTACACCCTTTTGATAGTCTTAAGACTTATTATTGAAATCTAAAAATCGACAGTTAGGCCTAGATTGATCTTAAAGCATTACGATAACCAACTCTATTAAAAAAATCTTAATTTACACCCTTTCTTGACCATAAAGTAAATAGACTTTGTCCAACTGATTTTAACGTCTGGTCAGCTAGATATGCACACGTATCTTATCTTATCTAATATAATACAGACGTTACTTCAAAAAAGAAGATAATTACGTCCTACGCGTCATGCATTTAGTCATGCATATTAACCAATGACTTAAATTCTGCCAAGTCCCTGGTTTTCTTGGCTAGCTCAGGCAACCCATTCCATGCTCTAATAGCACTAGGGAAGAAGGAGTATTTGTACAAATTAGTCCTAGCATATGGGACGAGGCCTAGTGTAGGCCTACTGTACGTGTGTAGTTGATGATACTACTAGACTACCTTGCATTTCTTTCATTACGCGTTATGCAATAGTGTTTTTGCTAAATGTGGAGTGGTCAGACGAGGCATGGCTTGTCAAGCATGTTCTTTACACTAAAATAGTTACACACCCTTCCTGACCAGAAAGTAAATAGATTGATTTGAACAACCTGGCCAAATAGACGTACATGTGTAGGCCTATATAGTGTACTGAGTGTGCAGTCCATAATGACAAGACCACCCTGTTTTTTTTCTATTGCGCGTTTAACGGTTATGTAATAGTGTTAGTATTTTTAGTGGTCAGTCAAAAAATAGCACATTGGCATGGTTAGTCAAGCATGTATTTTACACTATAAAATAGTTAAACGTTTAAATGTTTCTTAAAACTCTAACAATTTTGTTTCTATTTCATTGGTTACTAGATCTAATTTTTTAACTCTAATTGCATGTTATTTAATAAGATTTTAAAATTTACCGGTATAAGTAATTAAAATTTTCCGTTATATAATAAGTTAATGTAATTTATAAAAAAAATAGTACCATTCTTTTCTAAAGGTTTTAATTGAAGGCAAAAATACAAGCACACATATTTATTTAGACATCTTTTTTTTATTTTATTGTGCATTACCGTAACGTTTATGTAAGAAACATATTCCTTAGTACTAATTTTATTATGGATAGATATTTCTAGGTCCACCCCGCCCCCCCCCCCAAAAAAAGTTTATTATAGTTTAATTAATTTTTTTTAGGTTAGTTGAACTATACTTTGAAATTCATGATAAACTAATAGTTTAACTACTTTATTTTAGTTGATAACTAGTTTTAGTTTCACTTTTAAAAGTTTATTCAATTCCCATCACTACTTGTAACTGCAACAAATTTCCATAAGGAACAATAAAGCAGTCTTATCTTATCTTATATAATACAGACGTTCATGGGCGTAGCCAGGATTTTTTTTCGGGGAGGGTTTGGGGGGGGGGATTCCCCCTTGACCCCCCCCCCCCCCCCCGGCGGAAAAAAAATATATATTGTTACGAATCTCACTATCCAGGCTCTCTGCAAACTGCACCATACACCACCAACTTAAAGAACTTGACAAGTCAGGGCTCCAAAATAACGTAAAGGTTTAATGTCCATAAATAACAGCCAATACTGTACAATGGGCAGCACGTAGAACAGTACAAATAGCTCTGCGATAACAAATATCTCTCCGATAACACCGTTCCGCCGTATCAAGTCTTGCACTGGTCTCTCCGTCTTGTTCCGGGCTTGCACTGGGTTCAACAGTTCGGGACTGACTTCACACACTTGGGCTCGTTGTGTCGGACTCGATCACAGACCAAGATCAAGACGCCGTTCGTCTCAACTGTACTTGACAGTACTCCGCACTGAACCGTCGTAATGCTCCGTACAGAACCACACCGTTGAACTGTGCTGTAGTCGACCGTGTTCTGAACTCCTGTCGTGAACCTCCTTTCTGAACCTTCTGTCGTGAACCTTGCTGTATTGAGCCCCTTTTCTCAACCGTCTTGACTGCGACACCTCCGCTCTTATATAGGGTCCCTACTGGCCTTCTCGAACCGGACAGAACGCCGCTCGACCATTCTGGGTGGTCAGATGACTACATCCCTCGTGACACTCCTGAGCTCGGTTCACGATGTCGATCCTTCCCGAACCATCATGTTGATACTCGTCTCGGCCGATCGTCGAAACTCGTCACGGTTGACCGCTCGTCTAGCGCTGGCCTGGGGCGATTTGCGTCGGCTGACTACACACACACCACTACCCCCATCTGTGCCACCACCAGGTTTATAACAATATATATATATTTATATTTATATATATATATATATATATGTGTGTGTGTGTACATAATCTTTATTACATTCTGACCCTTTCGGAAGACGTTTATTGTTTATTGTATTGCTAGCAAGGGGTCTGGGGGAGTTCGCAGCGCTCCCCAGCGCGGGGCGAAGCCCCGCCGCCGAGCACTATTTCTGGTATTGAAAGCCAACAAAATGCATATTCTGAGGTATCTACAGTGCATTATCTTGCTATTAAAAGTTTATTTCAAAAACCTAATGTGCTATTCTTACTGACTTAGACCCTCTCGCGCCGTTCGGCGCATTTTCCGGCAAGCTGTTTACGCAACTCTTATTTTGCGTAATTCATTTTGTGTGAGAACATGTCCCGCAAAACCTCATGCGACGCTCTGTCACAACCTTACTAAGGATTCGACTCCCAATTCGGCATATGATTTCTTTGATTTAGACCCGATCTCTATGACTGACTCCTAAAATCTGTCTTAGTCATCTTTGTTGAGACACATTTAATGATTTTCAATTTCGGCACAAGACTATTCACACTTTATTAATGGAGCCCAAGCCACTGGTAGAAATTTGTAACCTTTCTTGACTACGCTCTTGGAATTACATGTCTGTATTTCGCTTTAGATTTTATATCGAAAAGGAAAGTTTTTTCGTCAAATCATCTGTTGAGGGGTTTTAAACTAAGAAATCTCTGGAGTTTTTTTGTTTTGTTTTTAATTCAAAACCCCATTTAGCTACGATCTTAGAATTTGGTGACTGTAGTTAACTTTAAAATAATATTGAAGAGAGAGGTTTTCAACTCTAAACGCTCTGTAGGGGAATTTTAAACTCAAAACCATCTGGAGGGGTTTTAAACTTTAAAGAAAAAGCCATCTGGAGGAGGGGGATTTAAACTCAAAACCCCTTTGGCTACGCTCATAGATTTTATAGTGTGTAATTAGCTTTTTTTTATATTGAAGAGGTACTTTTTAGCTTCAAACCTCAACTGGAGGGGAGGGGGGTTTAAAATCAAAACCCCTTTGGCTACGCTCATAGAATTTTGAGTGTGTAATTTGCTTTTTTTATATTGAAGAGGGGGTTTATCGTAAATTTTGGAGGGGGTTTTAAAATCAAAATCTTCCTCAACTGTGGTGTTGGAATTTGGGGATTGTTGTTTGCATTTTTTTTTTGTTTTGTTTTATAGAAGAGGGGGATTTAACTGCAAAAACCTCTGGTAGGGCGTTTAAAATTCAAAACCCCCTGTAGGGGTTTTAAACTCAAAGCCCCCTGGTAGAGGGATTTGTATCTCAAAACCCCCTGATAGGTGTTTTTTAAATCTCAAAACCCCCTGGTAGAGGGTTTTTAACTCAAAACTGCCTCGGCTGTGCTGTGGTAAGTGATGATTTAGTATTAAAATCTCACCTAAAATAAACAAAATGAAAGCAAAATTATCAGTCACTTAATTCCGTTCCCCCCTGCGGGGGGGGGGGGGGATTTCATTTCGGGGGGGGTTTGAACCCCAAGAACCCCCCCCTGGCTACGCCCATGCAGACGTTACTTCAAAAAAGAAGATGATTACGTCCTGAGTCTGAGTCTTAGTCGTTGACACCTTCATTTTGTTTCAGAACAAAAAATTTGTCTTGCAATATTTAAAAAAAAAAAAAAATTAGGAAAATGAAGCTAGCTTACACTCTTACATATTTGTAAGCATTTTAAATATACATTGAAAGTGAGTTATAGACCCAGGATTGTTTATACACTATAAGGATCTAAGATTGAAAAAAGTGTTTGGAAAGGAGATTAGGAAAAAAAATCAAAACTCATTTGCTCCACTCCAATGTTTTCATTTGAATTCTAAATTTTCCAAAACAATTTCTTCTCTTAATTAATAGCGACTAATTTATGCAAAAGAATAAACAGTTTAGAGATGTTACATAAAAACTCTCGCCATCCATCTTCACCTTCACTTATTTCAAAAGGTCAAAGGACAGTCTTTTTCCATTCCTTTGTCTTTTGCTATTCCTCTTTGTCTTTAGCCATGGAAAGAGCCTCTTCCAATGTTCCCCTTTTTTCATGTTGTCGCCATTTTCACGATCCTGATTTAAAAGTTGTTTTTTCTGAAATTGGAGGGTAGATAAAAAAAAAAACTATTCTCCAGGTGCGGGTCTTTTCCATGTCTAGTTCTGAAAGTCTACTTTACCAATAACAACATTAAGGCCTTTTTTTTTCTTTTTTTATAATTACATTTTTATCATTAAAATTATACATTTGTATGTCTATCATATTTTTCATAAACATCTTGGCATCTCAAGGCGGTCACAAAAGCTAGGTCAATCTGTCTAAATATTACGTCACACGTTGACACGAGGAAAAGATGAAAAGGCCAGACAGACGTGGATAGAAAAGTAGTTCAAGGTTACAGCAGAGAAATCTAATTTTAAATTTAAAAATTAATTTTTAAAAATTATTATATTAAATTAAAGGTGAAGGTGATTTGTGACGTAATAGTTCTAGATGGTTCTAGGGCTGGATATATAAGTGAAGAGAAGCTTATTTGAAATGAGAGCTAGTACATGTTGGTTAGAGAGTTGGATCTTGTAGTCGCTAGGATTAAAGCAAATAATTGGCTTATTTTTATTGATCATTATTATTGTATCCTGTATCTACGTTGTAAATAAACTGTACACTCATTCATTTTTCAAGTTCAAGTTTACACCACTACATTCAAGAAAGGTTTTAACTCTTTCTCTCCTAACTGACGATACCAATGTTGATTCCACCAGAATGTGGTAAATAATTAAGGAGAGAAAGAGTTAAATCAGCCTGTGTCACTTCATAGTTTCATAAAGTGTTTGAATTATAATTACGGCACCTCCGAATCCCCATATGTCACAAATATATCTCATCAAGAACATCAAGCTTAGCAATCCCAAGAAAAACAAAACGTGACTATGATTTATGTTGTAGGTATACCCTAACGTTTTTAAGACTTTGTATAAGGCATTTTAATAGCTTGAAACTTTTATATAGCATTGCTACTCCAGACACAAGCTGTAAACTTAAAGAAGAAAGATGTGTCTCGACAAAAGATTGTTGTGACAATGAAGAAAACGAATGCAGGTAAACTCTCATTCTTTCTAAAAATAATTTCACGTCTAACTAAAAAAAACAAGATTACAAAGAGAGTTTGTATTACACAAACTCAGAGGCGGCCCCCGTCGAAGTCGGATCCCTGTCGGATCTGCATATTCGCAAATAATATTCAAGAGGTGATTTAATTTTGATGGTCAAAAGTAATAATGTTTCAAAGATTCATTTGCCGTAAATTTAAATTTAAATTTAATAAAAAAATAGATTAGTTTTAGTATATTATAACATTGCAATATTGATCAAAACGTTTGGAAATGAAAATCTACACTATTTTTTACACTTTAAGTTTAGAAATTGAAATTCTACATCTTAATCTAGTCTATTTTAGTCTAAACTAGATCTAGAAATTTTAGATCTAAACTCTAAAATAATTTTAATTAGAATATAAATCCAGATCTAGATATACTGTAATAAAAATCTAGATCTAGTTTTAAAAATTTAGATTAGATCTAAATCAAGATATCATTCCTTTTTTAAACGCGAGTCACATAACAAGGCTTAATAAACATTATGTTTTAACTCTCTAAAGCAGGCACTTAACAAAAGACAGGTCGGCAACAGTAAACGATATATTTATTTAGTATAACTAGTATAAGCATCAACAAATAGTAATAGTTACTAGTTAGACTTGGACGTCTGCTATAAAGTCACAGGGAGTAATATGTCTTAAGTTCTAAGAGTCCTACTTCATACCAGAACACAGAACAGACCACCGACACACTTCCCAGTGTCGCTCCAGGTCTCCCACACAGTTTCCTAGAATCACACAGGACAACACTCAGCACCAGACTGTTCAGACTCCCATGACCCCTAGCCGGCTCACAACAGTCCTTCTTCCTGTCTCAATATGTCTTTCACTAGTCGTGTTCAGGAGTGCTCAGATGCACACCATTAGTGTAGCGCGGGAGCGTGGTTACAACAATTACTATACCGAGTTCTTTTAGCATTTCATTTGAAGAATTAAATACATATAACGTCAGAGGGAAAAAAAACACTACGTCACACGGCCTAGCTAGACTAAAAATCGCCTTCATCAATACGAGCCATTTATAGAGTGTTCATAGACTTTGGTGCACCGAGTGCGTTTTTTTTAGCATTTCATTTAAAGAATTCATTCCATATGACGTCAAAGGAAAAAAAAAACACTACGTCACACGGCTTAGTTAGACTAAAATATGTTTTCATCAATACGAGCAATTTTTCGAGGGTTAATAGACATTAGTGCACCGAGTTCGTTCTTTTAGCATTACATTTAAAGAGTCCATTCATATGACGTCAAAGAAAAAAAATTCCATTAGCTCACAATAGGCTAGTACCGGTACCATAAAAAAATGTCTTTATTTACACGAGATATTTACCGAGGGTTCATAGACATTGGTGCACCGAGTGAGTTCTTTTAGCATTACATTTAAAGAGTCCATTCATATAACGTCAAAGAAAAAAAATTCCATTACCTCACAATAGGCTAGTACCGGTACCATAAAAAAATGTCTTTATTTACACGAGATATTTAACGAGGGTTCATAGACATTGGTGCACTGAGTTCTAATAGAATTTAATTAAAGAGGATCAAAGCCGCATTGTTTTTGCGTTTTTTCTGTCAGTTGGTCTGTCCGTTATCTTGATATAAAAAAAAACAACAACTAAAAATTATTAAAAATTGATTAACCTTTATTTTACGTTTCAAAACATCGCAATAATTTTTAGGTATGAACACAATTGAAAAGATTATATAATAGATTGTTCCGGATGTTTGTATAAATAGTAAAAGAAAATAAGAATTTCAGATAAATGTAATACCGTTAATTAAATTTTTTGGATGGTCTCGTATAAAAATTAGATGTACTACAGCCATGTGGAGAGACTTTCATACCTTACTTTGGTGTTTGGATTCTGTTTTCCTTAAAAATGGGAACATAATATTAACAATAAGATTTTTTAATGTTTTAGGTAGAAAGTTAATTGTACCATAAGAGAGAAGTGAGTTAAAATATTTTTCATAAAAATCCGTAAAAACATTATTTCGTAAGTGAGAAGATTATTTGTTTATTAATTAGAAGAGGGAGTTCAAACAATTATTTGGCGTTAGTAGATTTTTAAATAAATTCGGAAATTTCTGGCGACGATTTGTAAGAAACAAAATCCGGAACATTCTTTATTGATTACAAAACTTCTATGTTATGTTTCAGCAAGAAAATTAAATGTCTAAAAAGTAATTTTCAGTAATCAATTCTAGTAAATTACTTTTTTTAAAGCCCTGAACAACCTATTGTCGATATTTTTAAAATTTGTTTAAAGATAAAAATACGGAACAATTTGATATTGATAACCAAATTATAGTGACGCATTGTCAAATAATATAAGTGTAATATTAGTAAATTATGCGATTTCAAACAATCATTAGGCATAATTCATGTTTTATAAAACAATATCCAGAACATTTTTACACTTAATGAAATATAAGTCAGCATAGAAATTTTGATTTAGAATTAATATGCTATTTACATAAAAAACGAACAACATATTATTGATAATGTGTTTTTGCAACGTTTAAGCATGGAAATTGAATGTAATATAAGTTAGAAGAGCAAACAAACATTTGTTGGCGTTGATTAGTTTTGCACAAAAAAATCCGGAACAATCGATTTTTTATACTTAAAACTATTGAGATGTTACGGGAGGAACATTAAGGGTTAATCAGATTTTCAATAGCTTTTAGAGTTCCAGTTTTTTTTAATCTAATCGCGACGGACAGACCGACCAACAGACAAAACGCACAAAAATAATCTTCTTTTATTCGGATGGGGGCACTAAACAAAAAATAAATAAAATCTGATTATTTAAAAAAGTTTAAGGAATTGGTTTAGCACATAATCGTGTTGCAACGTTACGCTACTGCACGAAAATGGCTGCATAAAAAGTCCATTTTAAAAAAATTTGCGTGATATTTACATACAAAATGCATTCTTAGCCTTTTTAAACAAACAGAAATGTTTTCTTTTAATTTTAGCAGCTAGTTGACCAGAAAAAACATCTTTAACTATTATTTATATTTGTTGTAATCATTTCCTGTACATTTTTTAAATATATTTGACTTAGTGATACTGAAAATACACATAAATTGTCAATCATTGTTAGCATATTGTAACATTGCCTCCCTTACATTTACGTAATTGTTTTAGAATTGGTGTATTTTTATGAAAAAATCGCTTCCATAATTAATTTTATAAATTAAACGGTTTGCTTTTAGAAAACAAAAAGTAGCCGTTGCACCTAAACTTTTCAAGCCGCATTTAATGATGAAATAATATTTTTCATATCTCTTCTAGTTTTCGAGATCTGAGTGTGACAGACGGACAGACAGACATTTTGCACAAACCTAATTGCGGCCTTTTCCACTTACGGGGGCCGCTAAAAAGGCGCTAAATGTTTTTTATTGTTATATTTTTAACCCCTTAGTAACAACATCTTTAGGAACTTATTTATAACGATATAAGTGGTCACAGGCTTTAAATTTCAATTCTTTTTTTTAGCGGCCTCCGAAAGGGGAAATAATGCTATTAGTTTTATATGGAATGTTTGTCCCTCCGTCCGTCCGGTTTAGATCTCGTATACTAGAAAAGAAAATTTGACACCATAATATTTTAGACCATTCAAAGTTTTGATGCAACGGCTGCTTTTTTTTCTTTTCGGCAAGCAAAAAATCTAATTTTTTAAACCACTTTTATATATCCTTGGTCTGCTGTACCGCTGGGGCACCACATAAGATCTGTCAACCTTCTTTCTCCATTCTTCTCAGTCATTTTTCTTTGATAGAATTTCATTCCGATGTTCTTAAAACTATTGAAACTTTCCTTTTTACCTGCCTTTGTGGATCACTTCGGAGGCCGATTTTGAGTTTGCGTTTCCCCACAAACTGTCTTTGTAACTTTGTCTTTTACCGAAATAATACACCAAAGTAATAAGACAGAACATTTACACAAGACGGAGAAATGTGTACAATTTACCAATGCTAGCAGTACACACCGGCTACGCCCCTTAATTTGTTCCCAGGCTTTATAATGTTTAATATAGCCGGAACACTTCCTTCTTTTCTTTTTTTTTCTATAAACGTGCTTTATTTGAAACGTAAACTTAACAGACTTTTTAGCTCGTACATTAATGGATCTGTTACAATGGAATTTTACGGCCCACTCTCTCTTTGCTTCTCTCTCTCTCTCTCTCTCTCTCACTCTCTTTTTTCTACAACGAAAAGTTAGTCCTTCAGGCACATTCCCGTTACCATCATTACAGTTCTCTTTGAATTTTGTTCTCTAAATAAAAAGAAATATCAATTTGGTTTTATTCATTGTAATAGTTTATTTGACCCCTTTTGAATGTTTCAAAATAAGAATAGATCTAGAAATATTTTTCAATGCTATTAGGATTAGAGTTGTTTTTAGCGGCCACCGAAAGGGGCAAAACGGTATTAGTTTTAGTGGAATGTCTGTCCGTCCGTCACGTTTAGATCTCGTAAACTAGAAAAGATAGTGAAAATCCAATCACAATATTTAAGACCATTCAAATTTATGATGCAACGGCTACTTTTTTCTTTTCTGAATTGAAAAATCTCATTTGGAGCACCACACAAGATCTGTCAACCTTTCATTCAGATATTCTTTATGAAAATATTGATATTCTTTCTGAAAATTCTGATACCTGCTTGGGTGGACCACTTCGGGGGCCGATTTTGAGTTAATGTTTCTACACATATTGTCTTTACAACCTTTTTTAAAATAATTAGTTTGTTTAAAGTTTTAGTTCTAACCTATTCCTAAGATTGTATAATTTAATGCTTCTCTCTGGACATCATTATCAAAGAAGATACAGGCCACAAGTTGTTTGTTTGTTTTTCTACAGGTTTTCAAACCATCCAGGTGGAAATTTTTCATTTTGTGTAAGCAGGTAAGTTATTTTTGTAAAATGTAAAATGTTTTACATGTTTTGGATGTTCCTTCAGCGTTGAAGATAGTTTACTTCCTAGTCCAAACCTCCCGCAGAACGAGGGGGGATGGGAGAGGGCAGGGTTTGAACCCTCGACCGTCGATAAATCCGAACGACATTCTAGCGCGCAAACCGCACGACCAGGCAGCCATACAGTTATATAAAACTACACTGATATAGTAGAATTGTGTGGTTGAAATTTGCTGTTGTATCAGAAAGCCAATCACTAAATGGGTCATGCTGGGGTAACTCCCATACAACACGTGAAAGAAAGCGGGTAGTGAGTCTTGAAGTCACCTTGTCCCCATAAAAGGAAGGACCAGTTCTCTCTCTCTCTCTCTCTCAAACTCTCTCCGAGATATAGATAGATAGATAGATAGATAGATAGATAGATAGATAGATAGATAGATAGATAGATAGATAGATAGATTGATAGATAGATAGATAGATAGATAGATAGATAGATTGATTGATAGATAGATAGATAGATAGATAGATAGATAGATAGATAGATAGATAGATAGATAGATAGATAGATAGATAGATAGATAGATGATAGATAGATAGATAGATAGATAGATGATAGATAGATAGATAGATAGATAGATAGATAGATAGATAGATGATAGATAGATAGATAGATAGATAGATAGATAGATAGATAGATAGATAGATAGATAGATGGATAGATGAATGGATGGATGGATGGATGGATGGATGGATGGGTGGGTGGGTGGATGGTGAGTGAGTGAGTGAGTGAGTGAGTGAGTGAGTGAGTGAGTGAGTTAGTGAGTGAGTGAGTGAGTGAGTGACATCATAACTTGATTGTCACCCATAATACATCTCATCAACTAACCAACGTTGCTTTCTCGCTGCTGCCATCATTGTGTTTACTCATTGGAATGTGTATTCAAGATGTGGGCTAACGTTAACACCAGTAGTCAAATAAAATAAAACAAATCTCAGAGTTCTTCGAACTTATTGAATTTTATTTGGGTATTCCCGACATAAAAGCCAATGTTGACGGATTTTTAGCGCCCCGAAAAGGGAAAAAGATGCTATTGGTTTTGTGTGGCCTGTCTGTCCGTCCGTACCGTTTAGATTTTAGAAACTAGAAGAGAAAATGAAAATAGGACATAATGATATTTTAGCTCATTCAAAGTTCTGGTGCAACGGCTCCTTTTTTTTCCGAAAGTGAACCATCTAATTTTTAAAATTTTTTATGCTAGCAGATTTTTCAAAAATTACACCTCTTTTCCGTAAAATACTTCGGAGGAGGTAATTTTTTTTAAATGTTAAGAGACTTCTTCATTAATAAATCAAGCTTCATTCATAGATTCGCGCAATGAAACAAAAAAATTGCATCTAAGGTCACAATTTTAAAAGTGAATGGGTCATAATAAAATATATTTTCCATTTATTAACTAGCTCATTGAATAGAACACTGTTTCAAATGTTGGTTTTAAAGAGAATTTTTATACGAACTTCGTCTTGTTATAAGTTTAGAAAATAACGAACTACTTTTATAGCGCGGATGGCGGTACGCATGGCAGAGTCATAAAAATATATTTATAATATAATATAATTTTAATGTATTGATAAATATCATTAAGGCAATCACTTATCTTCTGACAGTTTAGGGGCGCAGATTTATCTCTTTTGTAAACAATAGTATAACATTAAGATAAGAATCGGAGACGAATAGCATAGTACATTATTACCCTGTAACAAAAAGCCTACTGTTCATGATCAAAACATTGGCCTATATCTAGGTTTAGTAATTTTAAAATTAAACGTGAACATTCATACGAGTTCTAGTCTAGATATAGTATATTATATAATATTCTATATCAAGATTCTGTATTACATGTAGTTCTAGAACTAGATCTAGACATAGATCTAGACTTAGATTGACTTAGATCTAGATTTAGACTTAAAGCTAACTCTAGATCTAGACTTAGGTCTATTTCTAGATCTAGTTCTAAACCTAGACTTAGATCTTGAATCTAGATTTAGATCTAAAACTAGGTCTAGATCTAACTAGATCTATGTCTAGTTTGTATGACAAATGACAATGGAGATATTAATTTTTATTTCGATGGGAAAGTCTTTAGTCATGTGTACACAATTGTAGTTTAAAGTAGGTCATGAATAATTTGTTGTCGTGTTGACAATTAATCTAATTTTATTAGAAGAAGAAATCTTTTTTAGCGTCACTTTGTTACATGTTGTTTAGTTTGAATGTATGGATAAAGGTAGTCATCATTATTTTAAAACACTCTATAAGTGTACGCTAAATGAATATATGGAGATGCTATGGCTGAGAGGTAAAGCACTTGGAAATGAAAGCCTCAGGTTCGAATTCTGGTGAAGACTCTAGGTGGACCACTCCGCGGGCCGATTTTAGTTTGTGTTTCCACACCTTGTTTTATTTGTTTATTAAAACAAATCCACAGTAGACAAAATAGAGAAACAAACTGTGCCTTGATTCAATAAAAAATATTCATCTCACTCTTCTCACTTAGGACACTCTGAAGCTAATGCCTTGCGTGGAGATACTCGCGTATGTTATCTCGAATAATGAGCTAGTGCAAAAAGTCGATGCTTCCGAAATTTTGTGCTGAATGTTGTAGTAAGGTTGTAGTAAGGACCTGGAGCGAAGTGGGGAAGGCTGTCGTTTGTCCACATTTGGGTTAAGTAGCAAAGGACTGGTATACTTAGTAGTAAGACTCTGAAGAAGCTGAAGGATGTTATGTGTTTGCCCTAGTGAATAAACACAACTATTTTTTTTCCTTTTTTCGTTGAGTGCCTACCCTAGAGTTGCTTAAATATAATCAGATTTTATTTATTATTTATTTAGTGACCCCATTAGGATAAAAGCCGCTTATTGTTCTGCGTTTTGTCTGTTGGTCAATCTGTCCGTCACGTTTAGTTAAAAAAAAAACAAAAAAAAATTTTGGAAAGTTTAAGTAACCTTTAATGTTCCTTCCGAAACAATGCAATAGATTTAAGGATCTATAATAGAATAAGTTGTTAGGATGTTTTGTTTTCGTGAAAAAAAATCAATGCCAACAAATGCTTGTACGCTCTTGAAACTGATAATACATTAACGTTTCGTGCTAAAATGTTGCAAAACTCATGATCATAGATAATATGTTGTTGCGTTTTTTTTAAAGGATATATCATATAAATGCTAAATAAAAATCTCTATATAGACATGAATTTCATTACTTAAATTTGCTTCGGATTTTGTTTGAATAAAAAAAAATTGCTTGCAATGATTTTTTGAAATGTCATAATTGAACTATAATACATTTATATTCTTGTACAATGGACGTCACAATAGTTGAATTATCGATGTCAAATTGTTCCCTAATTCAACTTTAAACAAATTTATGTCAAAACATTTGTTTTATATCGACAATAGGTTGTTCAGGATTTTTAAATAAGAAAGTAATGTACAAGAAACGATTCTTACAAGTCACTTTTAGACTTGTTTTACATTTAATTTCTTGCTGAAACATCACAAAAGACTTTTTATCGGTAAATAGTGTCTGTGACTATTTTTTTTACCTTGACCTACAGTACTTAAATTTTTTACAAATCGTCGCCAAAATTGCTCCGAATTTTTATGAATACTCTACCAACACCTGCTCTCAAATGACTGTTTAAAATCACTCTTTTGATAAAAATTATAATTTTCTTGGTAACACGTTGCAAAAAATCATTTTCTAAAATCGGTTATTCTGGATTTTTATGAAAAAAAAAACAAACTAAATTCTATTTCTTAAAATTCGCACTTCTAGCTTAAACTACATTTAATTTTCTCCCTAAAACGTTTGCAAAATCTAATTGTCGTTAATATTAGTTTCCCGATTTTTAAAGAAAACAAATTCCAAACACCAAAGAATGGTAGGGAAATCTCACCAAAAGTCTATGGTATACCTAATTTTTAAACCAGACCATCACAAAAATTTAATTTTATTAACGGTAACTAACAGACCTTTACTTTATCTTTATCAATCCCTTAGTCTGTTGGACCGTTGGGGCACCACGCAAGACTCGTCGATCGTCTTTCTTCATTCCTCTCTGTCTTTTGCTTTGTTTAGAACCTCTTACAATGGCAGGCCCGTCCATTCTTTTATGTTGTCCTCCCATCGATTTTTCTGTATGCCTCTTCTTATTTTTCCTGGTAGCCTACTGTTCCCTGAAGGAAGGTCTTTGCAAGCCCCAAAGATCTTCTAATATGGCCATAGTTTCATAGCTATGCTCTTACTACATTGCAAATACAACACATTTTTTTCTGGAATAGATAAGATTTACTGATTTAGATTAAGACTTTAAGGATCGCGATCTAAAAAAATATATTCGAAAAATGATATTTAAAAAAAATGCTCATTTGTAAGTAATACATTGATGCCATCGCCCCTTCCTACGCCACCAAATCGGCCAACGTGCTAGAGGAGGGTGAAATAATCTAAAAATATGTTTTAAAATATAAATAATTAGTATATATTATTAACATACGTAATAAATTCGCATACAAAATGTCGGTTGGCCGCCAGTACTGGGATATTGAGCAGACTTTGCAGAAGTACAAGCTCGATACCTGTATTTTTTTAATAATTACTAAACACCTCCAAAATTATCTAAAATCGCTCGACTGACATATTGTACATAACCGGTATTATTGCCGATATGTGTAATATATATATATATATATATATATATATATCTTTATCAATAATAGGCTTTTAGTTTGTTAATGCCTGGTCGCGCGGTTGGCGCACTGGACTTATTGTCTCGACGGTTCTAGGTTCATACTCTGCTCACTGCCATTTCTCGTCGTCCAGTGGAAGGTTTGGACTAGGAAGTAGATTATCTTTATCTTTAAAGAAACATCTGAGACATGTAAAACATTTTACAGAAAAAAAAAAATTCTTTTTAACGTCAAATAAATCTTTGAAACAGTATTAATTTTGACAATCAAAACAGAATTACGTCTTGAATATGCCTTGCAAATAAGCGGATCTGATAGGGATCCGACGGGGGCCTCTCTGGATTTGTATGATAACGCAAACTCTCTTCGTAATATTGTTTACCCTTGTTTTATATTTGTTTCACTAAAAAAATATTAGCTCAATTTATATAGTGTTCTTTGTTTGTTTGTCTGTTGTTAAATTTTTTTTTGTTCTCCTATGTAAGGCTTTGTCCACCGAATATATACGTGTCTGTTAACCCTATGAAAGAAACTTAGCGATAACGTTATGTATTCGTATTTCTTCTAGGAATTGTACGCATATTAACGATGAATGCAGAAAAAGTAATGAATGTTGCAAATTTAAAGATCTTCTAGTCACTTGCAGGTGGGTTTATTTACTATCACACATTGTAATATAAAAGCAAAAATCCATAAATAACAATCCTTTAAGTAACCTTAAAGTGGTGTACAGATTATGGCAGGACAGTTAATATTCAATTTTTTTTTTTTTTGTAAATATATATTTTTGCACTTTTCAGCAATGTAGAATCCTTATTCTAAGCCAGGGGGGATAACCTTTTTCTACCGAAGGTCTCATAAAAACGATGTTCCGGTGCGCACCGTCACAAAAAGCACTTTATATTTTTGTGGCGGTACGCACCAGTACAGCGTGCCGGCATGTTTTTCAATGTTAAGAAAAAAGTTTTACTTTTCTTTTATTTTAACGTTTATTATTATTTCATTATATTATTAATTTTTTAAAAATTGAATGTGAAACTGCTTAATAAAGTAATAAATCAATTGAAATAGTGCAAACCTTTAAATACTCCGGTACTATCTTAGACAATAAACTAAATTTTACTGCAAATACTGATTATATCAGCAAAAAAGGGCAGCAAAGATTACGATTACTGAGAAAGCTGTCCTCTTTTAATGTTAGCAAAAATGCCTTGGCTGTGTTTTATAAGGCTCACATCTGCAATATTTTAAGTTTTAATATCACTGCCTGGTATTGCAATCTAAACATTAAAAATAAACTTGATAAAGTCATTGACAAAACAGAAAAAAAAAACATTTTTGGCAGCTGTTTGAGACGAAAAAGGGAAAAAGATTCTAGAAATAAAAAAACACCATTTGGGTTAGGATTTTGTGATTTTACAAAAGAGATACATACAAGAAGCCAATAACAAAAACTCTTTTAATGCACAAATTGTAAGACAAATTTCCTTATGGCTATAAAGATTATTATTTTTATTATTATTAATTGTAAAATAAAATTGTTTTAGACATTTAGTATCTTTGCAGTTGTGACTTAGCTTGCATCGAGATGCAAACTGTTAGTTAAAAGTTAAGCAATCCATCACTGAGCACCGGCATCTATTTTTGTTACTAAAAAGTGCTATAAATATGTACTCACAACTTTGAAAAATACTAAAAAACTAACTGTCTTATTAATAGACATGTGTACTTTATTACACATTTACTTTTTAATTTTTTACACTCCCGATTGAGGTATTATAAAAGCAATTTCTGAAAGCAATTTACAAATATTTGTTTGTCTTCTTCACATCATATTTCAGTTTTGTAGTTGTACTTAATGTGAAGTGTTTAACTGATTAAAATAGTGTATAATGTTCCGGAACTTTGTAACTAGCTTACTAGTTGTTATCCTTGTGATTGATGTCAAATTACACTCAGTCAGCATCGACCTGTTCTAACAATAAAAAAATGCTTTTTCAATGTCATATGCAAAACAAATGATATTTGCCATATTTTACATCAGCTACTGACTCCATCATCCCAGATATCCCTGTACAAAATACACAAAGTTTCATATACCATTTGTTTATGGAATTTGTTTTGTTTTGCTTTTTTGAAAAATGGAATAACCCTTTTCTTTATCATGAGCAAATCAGGTTGCTTATTTTGCTGGATTTTTTTCAGAATCTTTCCTGTTGCAACACATTTTGTGCAATAAAGGCTGGTTACATAAACATCAAGTTCATGTCCAGAAAAGATGACCTTAACTTCATCTGCCCCATAGACATAGACTTTACGTGTCCAGTTTGGACCTCTATCACATTTCCTACTTTTATTAAGGATGTGTGTCCTCTTGTCAGCCATCTACCATCAAAACATAGTGCAATGTCCAGTGGGGCATCGTTTTATGCTTTTTTTTTTTATAAAATTGAATAAAACTAAGACTAAGTCTAAGATTGCTTGAGAAAAAAAAGTAAACATAGGACTTGACTTTGTTAGAAAATTTTCCGACAGTTTTGTAACATTTAGCAAACTGAACGTCACACAAAATGTGTTTAATTCGTGGAGTCCTAAGTTCACAGGGAGGTGCGATTGCTAAGCTGTAAAGCGGTTAATTTTCGAATTGGGTGTCCCGGGTTCGCTTCCTGGTGAAGACTGTGTTTTTTAAATTCAGGATCTTTGGGCGCCTCTGAGGCCACCCAGCTATAATCGTTACCTGACATCAGTTGGGGAAAAGTAAAGGCGGGTGGTCGTTGTGCTGGCCACATGACAACCTTGTTTACCACAGGCCACAAAAACGACTACAACATCATCTGGCCTATAGACCACAAGGTCTGAAAGGGGAATTTTACTTTTTACTAAGTCCACAGACACTGCAGATGCAAAAACGTCTCAATTTACTGAAAACGGTTTAGATAGCTTATTACAAATAGTGCCATCTGTGTCAGATACATCAACAAATGTTGATACAAATCTTTTTCTTGACAAACAAATTCATTAGTGTTGTTTAGTGCCAAACAAAGCAATCTTTTTCAATCTAAAAGAAACAGCTGTATATATCTTGTAGGAAGTATTTTAAAATAAGTAATTATTTTCCAAACAAGAAAATGGTATCGATATGTCAGAAATGGTTTGGCTATTTAAAATATGTTAAAACTGAAAATCTATATTTTTGCTCTATTTACCCAAATTTGGTGTCCCGCATATCGAAGCGGGACATTATACACTTTCTCCATGAAAGTGGCACAATGGGCGTCGCGCCCACACGTTAGGAAAAGCGGGGCATGCATGTAATTTGCGCGAAATTATGGATGGAGCTATTAAAATATATGTCAACATGGCTAAACTTACAATCATACTGAACTAATTTCTATTAAAAAATTTTGAACACATATTTGAATATTTTTTTTTACTAAATAATGAAATGAATAGACTACATCTTTCATGTTCATGAGTAAAAACAAAATAAAAACAAATCTTTGCTAAGTGTAAATCTTAGAATTAGATTTAGCCTCGGATCGCGAGACGTTCTGTTCTGCGCATGCGTGACCTTTTGGTTGTGTCTTATGTTAACATAGCTTTTCAACCTAGATCCAAGAAAGTTTAATACTTTCATAGAATTGGGCAGCTTTTTTTAGGGTCTTCATTTTGTTGGTGATCTACTTTACATATGATCTTTTCCAGTTAGTAAACTAGAATTTAAGCAAAGGTTTATCAAGATTGGTCAAACGGTTTTTAAATACATAAATACATTCATATATGCGCCTTACTGTTCGTTTTACAGACCATCGCCTTCTTTTTGCCAAATTAAACATTTCTATAGAAGCTTTTAAAAAAGGCTATCTCGACCCAGAAACAAACTGAAGCCAACTAGAACACATTGTCCAGTTTGCAACAGCCAGAGCAGTTGGTTATTGTAGTACAACCAACAGAGCTTTGTGTCATACTTTACAGGCAAAAGTTCCTTTACAGGTCTTGTGTCATACTTTGCAGACAAAAGTTTCTTTACAGATCTTGTGTCATACTTTACAGTCAAAAGTTTACGAATTTAAAAACAAATGATGGCTGGATCTTTCAGAAGACTTACGAAGATACACCGACGCAGCAGACATGCACTCTTTCTTTTAAATCACTATACAATGGCGCCTCTAAGAACACCGACTATCTCGTCCTGTTCACCAAAAAGGCTGAAATACTCAAACAGAAATACGGTACAGATTACTAGAGTTAGTTTGTTGTCAGTCAATGGGTTGTCTCGACTTTTGTATGTATCATTTCTATACTCACAGTTTTCAACGAGTAAGTCTTTACTTGCGTTCTCATGTTCTTATTAACATTGATCACCAGTATTAGGATCATTCTGAGACCCAAATTTCACGTTGACCTTCGGAGTTTTGCTCAAGCAAGATGTCTGGAAATATTTTTTTTTAAGGCGAGCGTTCGTTTCCTTGGCGAGTATCTGGTCGACCATCCGCTTTAAATATATATTAGGTCACTGCTTCTAGAGAAGACCTTGATTGTGGTTGACCAGGTTCACAGACATATATGTTTGGTCACTGCTTGTAGAGAAGACCTTGATTGTGGTTGACCAGGTTCACAGACATATATGTTTGGTCACTGCTTGTAGAGAAGACCTTGATTGTGGTTGACCAGGTTCACAGACATATATGTTGGGTCACTGCTTGTAGAGAAGACCTTGATTGTGGTTGACCAGGTTCACAGATATATGTTTGGTCACTGCTTGTAGAGAAGACCTTGATTGTAGTTGACCAGGTTCACAGATATATATTGGTTCACTGCTTGTAGAGAAGACCTTGATTGTAGTTGACCAGGTTCACAGATATATATTGGGTCACTGCTTGTAGAGAAGACCTTGATTGTAGTTGACCAGGTTCACAGATATATATTGGGTCACTGCTTGTAGAGAAGACCTTGATTGTAGTTGACCAGGTTCACAGATATATATTGGTTCACTGCTTGTAGAGAAGACCTTGATTGTAGTTGACCAGGTTCACAGATATATATTGGTTCACTGCTTGTAGAGAAGACCTTGATTGTAGTTGACAAGGTTCACAGATATATGTTGGTTCACTGCTTGTAGAGAAGACCTTGATTGTAGTTGACAAGGTTCACAGATATATGTTGGTTCACTGCTTGTAGAGAAGACCTTGATTGTAGTTGACAAGGTTCACAGATATATGTTGGTTCACTGCTTGTAGAGAAGACCTTCATTGTAGTTGACAAGGTTCACAGATATATGTTTGGTCACTGCTTGTAGAGAAGACCTTGATTGTAGTTGACAAGGTTCACAGATATATGTTGGGTCACTGCTTGTACAGAAGATCTTCATTGTAGTTGACCAGGTTCACAGACATATATGTTGGGTCACTGCTTGTAGAGAAGACCTTCATTGTAGTTGACCAGGTTCACAGACATATTTGTTGGGTCACTGCTTGTAGAGAAGACCTTGATTGTAGTTGACAAGGTTCACAGATATATGTTAGGTCACTGCTTGTAGAGAAGACCTTGATTGTAGTTACCAGGTTTACAGATATATGTTTGGTCACTGCTTGTAGAGAAGATCTTCATTGTAGTTGACCAGGTTTACAGATATATGTTTGGTCTCTGCTTGTAGAGAAGACCTTGATTGTAGTTACCAGGTTTACAGATATATGTTTGGTCACTGCTTGTAGAGAAGACCTTGATTGTGGTTGACAGGTTCACAGATATATGTTGGGTCACTGCTTGTAGAGAAGACCTTGATTGTAGTTGACAAGGTTCACAGATATATGTTTGGTCACTGCTTGTAGAGAAGACCTTGATTGTAGTTGACAAGGTTCACAGATATATGTTGGGTCACTGCTTGTAGAGAAGACCTTCATTGTAGTTGACAAGGTTCACAGATATATGTTTGGTCACTGCTTGTAGAGAAGATCTTCATTGTAGTTGACAAGGTTCACAGATATATGTTGGGTCACTGCTTGTAGAGAAGACCTTCATTGTAGTTGACAAGGTTCACAGATATATGTTTGGTCACTGCTTGTAGAGAAGACCTTCATTGTAGTTGACAAGGTTCACAGATATATGTTTGGTCACTGCTTGTAGAGAAGACCTTGATTGTAGTTGACCAGGTTCACAGATATATGTTTGGTCACTGCTTGTAGAGAAGACCTTCATTGTAGTTGACAAGGTTCACAGATATATGTTGGGTCACTGCTTGTAGAGAAGACCTTCATTGTAGTTGACAAGGTTCACAGATATATGTTGGGTCACTGCTTGTAGAGAAGACCTTGATTGTAGTTGACAAGGTTTACAGATATATGTTGGGTCACTGCTTGTAGAGAAGATCTTCATTGTAGTTGACAAGGTTCACAGATATATGTTGGGTCACTGCTTGTAGAGAAGACCTTGATTGTAGTTGACAAGGTTCACAGATATATGTTTGGTCACTGCTTGTAGAGAAGACCTTGATTGTAGTTGACAGGTTCACAGACATATATGTTGGGTCACTGCTTGTAGAGAAGATCTTCATTGTAGTTGACCAGGTTCACAGACATATATGTTGGGTCACTGCTTGTAGAGAAGACCTTCATTGTAGTTGACCAGGTTCACAGACATATTTGTTGGGTCACTGCTTGTAGAGAAGACCTTCATTTGAGTTGACAAGGTTCATAGACATATATGTTGGGTCACTGCTTGTAGAGAAGACCTTCATTGTAGTTGACCAGGTTCACAGATATATGTTGGGTCACTGCTTGTAGAGAAGATCTTCATTGTAGTTGACCAGGTTCACAGATATATGTTGGGTCACTGCTTGTAGAGAAGATCTTCATTGTAGTTGACCAGGTTCACAGATATATGTTGGGTCACTGCTTGTAGAGAAGACCTTGATTGTAGTTGACCAGGTTCACAGATATATATTGGTTCACTGCTTGTAGAGAAGACCTTGATTGTAGTTGACAAGGTTCACAGATATATGTTGGTTCACTGCTTGTAGAGAAGACCTTGATTGTAGTTGACAAGGTTCACAGATATATGTTGGTTCACTTCTTGTAGAGAAGACCTTGATTGTAGTTGACAAGGTTCACAGATATATGTTTGGTCACTGCTTGTAGAGAAGACCTTGATTGTAGTTGACAAGGTTCACAGATATATGTTGGGTCACTGCTTGTAGAGAAGACCTTGATTGTAGTTGACAAGGTTCACAGATATATGTTGGGTCACTGCTTGTAGAGAAGACCTTGATTGTAGTTGACAAGGTTCACAGATATATGTTGGGTCACTGCTTGTAGAGAAGACCTTGATTGTAGTTGACAAGGTTCACAGATATATGTTAGGTCACTGCTTGTAGAGAAGACCTTGATTGTAGTTACCAGGTTTACAGATATATGTTTGGTCACTGCTTGTAGAGAAGATCTTCATTGTAGTTGACCAGGTTTACAGATATATGTTTGGTCACTGCTTGTAGAGAAGACCTTGATTGTAGTTACCAGGTTTACAGATATATGTTTGGTCACTGCTTGTAGAGAAGACCTTGATTGTGGTTGACAGGTTCACAGATATATGTTGGGTCACTGCTTGTAGAGAAGACCTTGATTGTAGTTGACAAGGTTCACAGATATATGTTTGGTCACTGCTTGTAGAGAAGACCTTCATTGTAGTTGACAAGGTTCACAGATATATGTTTGGTCACTGCTTGTAGAGAAGACCTTCATTGTAGTTGACAAGGTTCACAGATATATGTTGGGTCACTGCTTGTAGAGAAGATCTTCATTGTAGTTGACCAGGTTCACAGATATATGTTTGGTCACTGCTTGTAGAGAAGACCTTCATTGTAGTTGACAAGGTTCACAGATATATGTTTGGTCACTGCTTGTAGAGAAGACCTTGATTGTAGTTGACCAGGTTCACAGATATATGTTGGGTCACTGCTTGTAGAGAAGACCTTGATTGTAGTTGACAAGGTTCACAGATATATATTGGATCACTGCTTGTAGAGAAGACCTTCATTGTAGTTGACCAGGTTCACAGATATATGTTGGGTCACTGCTTGTAGAGAAGACCTTGATTGTAGTTGACCAGGTTTACAGATATATGTTTGGTCACTGCTTGTAGAGAAGACCTTCATTGTAGTTGACAAGGTTCACAGATATATGTTGGGTCACTGCTTGTAGAGAAGACCTTGATTGTAGTTGACAAGGTTTACAGATATATGTTGGGTCACTGTTTGTAGAGAAGACCTTGATTGTAGTTGACAAGGTTTACAGATATATGTTGGGTCACTGCTTGTAGAGAAGACCTTCATTGTAGTTGACAAGGTTCACAGATATATGTTTGGTCACTGCTTGTAGAGAAGATCTTCATTGTAGTTGACAAGGTTCACAGATATATGTTTGGTCACTGCTTGTAGAGAAGACCTTCATTGTAGTTGACAAGGTTCACAGATATATGTTTGGTCACTGCTTGTAGAGAAGACCTTCATTGTAGTTGACAAGGTTCACAGATATATGTTGGGTCACTGTTTGTAGAGAAGACCTTGATTCTTGATTGTAGTTGACAAGGTTTACAGATATATGTTTGGTCACTGCTTGTAGAGAAGACCTTCATTGTAGTTGACCAGGTTCACAGATATATGTTTGGTCACTGCTTGTAGAGAAGATCTTCATTGTAGTTGACCAGGTTTACAGATATATGTTGGGTCACTGCTTGTAGAGAAGATCTTCATTGTAGTTGACCAGGTTTACAGATATATGTTGGGTCACTGCTTGTAGAGAAGATCTTCATTGTAGTTGACCAGGTTTACAGATATATGTTGGGTCACTGCTTGTAGAGAAGATCTTCATTGTAGTTGACCAGGTTTACAGATATATGTTGGGTCACTGCTTGTAGAGAAGACCTTGATTGTAGTTGACAGGTTCACAGATATATGTTGGGTCACTGCTTGTAGAGAAGACCTTGATTGTAGTTGACAGGTTCACAGATATATGTTGGGTCACTGCTTGTAGAGAAGACCTTGATTGTAGTTGACAAGGTTCACAGATATATATTGGATCACTGCTTGTAGAGAAGACCTTCATTGTAGTTGACAGGTTCACAGATATATGTTGGGTCACTGCTTGTAGAGAAGATCTTCATTGTAGTTGACCAGGTTCACAGATATATGTTGGGTCACTGCTTGTAGAGAAGACCTTGATTGTAGTTGACAAGGTTCACAGATATATATTGGATCACTGCTTGTAGAGAAGACCTTCATTGTAGTTGACCAGGTTCACAGATATATGTTGGGTCACTGCTTGTAGAGAAGATCTTCATTGTAGTTGACCAGGTTCACAGATATATGTTGGGTCACTGCTTGTAGAGAAGACCTTGATTGTAGTTGACAAGGTTCACAGATATATGTTAGGTCACTGCTTGTAGAGAAGATCTTCATTGTAGTTGACCAGGTTTACAGATATATGTTTGGTCACTGCTTGTAGAAAAGACCTTCATTGTAGTTGACAAGGTTCACAGATATATGTTGGGTCACTGCTTGTAGAGAAGATCTTCATTGTAGTTGACCAGGTTCACAGATATATGTTGGGTCACTGCTTGTAGAGAAGATCTTCATTGTAGTTGACCAGGTTCACAGATATATGTTTGGTCACTGCTTGTAGAGAAGACCTTCATTGTAGTTGACAAGGTTCACAGATATATGTTGGGTCACTGCTTGTAGAGAAGACCTTGATTGTAGTTGACAAGGTTCACAGATATATGTTTGGTCACTGCTTGTAGAGAAGACCTTGATTGTAGTTGACCAGGTTTACAGATATATGTTTGGTCACTGCTTGTAGAGAAGACCTTCATTGTAGTTGACAAGGTTCACAGATATATATTGGGTCACTGCTTGTAGAGAAGACCTTGATTGTAGTTACCAGGTTTACAGATATATGTTTGGTCACTGCTTGTAGAGAAGACCTTGATTGTAGTTGACAAGGTTCACAGATATATGTTGGTTCACTGCTTGTAGAGAAGACCTTGATTGTAGTTGACAAGGTTCACAGATATATGTTTGGTCACTGCTTGTAGAGAAGACCTTGATTGTAGTTGACCAGGTTTACAGATATATGTTTGGTCACTGCTTGTAGAGAAGACCTTGATTGTAGTTGACCAGGTTCACAGATATATGTTTGGTCACTGCTTGTAGAGAAGACCTTGATTGTAGTTGACAAGGTTCACAGATATATGTTTGGTCACTGCTTGTAGAGAAGACCTTGATTGTAGTTGACAAGGTTCACAGATATATGTTGGGTCACTGCTTGTAGAGAAGACCTTGATTGTAGTTGACAAGGTTCACAGATATATGTTGGGTCACTGCTTGTAGAGAAGACCTTGATTGTAGTTGACAAGGTTCACAGATATATGTTTGGTCACTGCTTGTAGAGAAGATCTTCATTGTAGTTGACCAGGTTCACAGATATATGTTGGGTCACTGCTTGTAGAGAAGACCTTGATTGTAGTTGACAAGGTTCACAGATATATGTTGGGTCACTGCTTGTAGAGAAGATCTTGATTGTAGTTGACAAGGTTCACAGATATATGTTGGGTCACTGCTTGTAGAGAAGACCTTGATTGTAGTTGACAAGGTTCACAGATATATGTTGGGTCACTGCTTGTAGAGAAGATCTTCATTGTAGTTGACAAGGTTCACAGACATATATGTTTGGTCACTGCTTGTAGAGAAGACCTTGATTGTAGTTGACAAGGTTCACAGATATATGTTGGGTCACTGCTTGTAGAGAAGACCTTCATTGTAGTTGACAAGGTTCACAGACATATATGTTGGGTCACTGCTTGTAGAGAAGACCTTGATTGTAGTTGACAAGGTTCACAGACATATTTGTTGGGTCACTGCTTGTAGAGAAGATCTTCATTGTAGTTGACCAGGTTCACTAGAACGTCTGCATTTTTAGACTTCTGGCATCTGAGTTGTTACAAGTTCGTCCAGAGCTGGCGTCTGTCACTCTTCTCAGATGTTCTGTACAATATGTTCCTATCACCTCCAGACTCCGACCTTGAGGAATGTTCTCGAACGCGTCCCTGGTGGCTTTGTATGAGTAAGTGTAGACCAGAGCTTTGCTGACTTTTCGATTGTCGCTCAATCTGTGACTCGATGGGCATCTTTGAAGGCTACTTCCAAGAAGTCTTGTGAGGTTTTTGACTTTGTTAGATGGTTGAGGCTTTAATCGGGACGCATTTGTCGGGTCTTCAGTTGTATTGTTGCAAACCACATCAGGGAGACATAAAACAGTGGAGGAATTATCTTCGCCATGAGTGTGTATACAAATGACTTCTCATTGGTTTCAATTGACTTGGCTGGTTATAACAATAAGTATATATTGTGTAAGTTATCTCTGTTTTCTTACTTGCTTAAGTAATCTCTGTTTTCTTGCTTACTCAACTTATCTGTCTTCTTGCTTACTTAAGTAATCTGTTTTATTACTTAGTTAAGTAATCTCTGTTTTTTTATTTACTTAAAAATCTGTTTTCTTACTTACTTAAATAATCTCTGTTTTCTTACTAACTGTTACACACCTAAGCAATCTTTTTCTTACTTACTTATGTAATTTTGTTTTACTTACTCACTTAAGTTATCTCTTATTCCTTACTTACTTACTTACATAATTACATTTTTAAGTAATCTCTGTTTTCTTACTTACTTACATGCTTAAGTAATCTCTGTTTTATTACTTTCTTATTTATGTAATCTGTTTTTTTCCTTACTTACTCATAAGTAATCATTGTTGTACTTTCTTAAGTAATCTCTGTTTTTTACTTACCTAAGTAATCTCTTTTTTCTTTCTTGCTTACTTATTTTATCTGTTTTCTTAATATTTCGTAATCATTATTTTCTTACTTACTTTGTGATGTAATCTCTGTTTGTTTTCTTACTTCCTTATTTAATTTTTTTTTTCTTTCCTAAGTAATTTTTTACTTTATTAAGTGATCACTGTCTTCTTTTTACATAAGTAACCTGTTTTCTTACTGAAGTAATCTTTTTTCTTACTTACTTAAGTAATCTGTTTTCTTACTTATTTAAGTAATCTCCATTTTCTTACTTAATTAAGGAATCACTACTTTCTTTTTTAATTAAGTTATCTGTTTTCTTTTTTACTTAAGTAATCTCTATTTTCTTACTTACTTAAGTAATCTCTGTTTTTATACTTACCTAGTAATCTCTGTTTTCTTACTTAGTTAGTAATATCTGTTGTCTTACTTACTTAAGTAATCTCTGTTTTTTTTCACTTACTTATTTTATCTCTGTTTTCTTATTTACTTTGTAATGTAATCTCTGTTTTCTTTTTTACTTCCTTATGTAATCTTTTTTTTTCTTTCTTTTCTAAATAATTTTTTTTTACTTACTCAAGCAATCTCTGTTGTTATACTTACCTAAGTAATCTCTGTTTTCTTACTTACTTAAGTAATCTCTTTTTTACTTTATGAAGTGATCACTGCTTTCTTTTTTACTTAAGTAATCTTTTTTCTTACTTACTTGGTAATCTCTGTTTTTGTTTAATTAAGTAATCTATGCTTTTTTTTTAACTTAAGTTTTCTGTTTTCTTACTTTATTAAGTAATATCTGTTTTTTTAAATGTATTTATCTTTTTCTTTTGTCTACAGGATGACCAATGACAGACATATACATAAATGTCTTTATCCGTAAGTGAAAAGAACAAATTATATACCTTTTTATTTGGGATTTCTCTACAGTAATCGTCAAAAAACAGGATAAAACATATTTCCTAAATGAACCAACAAATTTCTTCACAAAACAACAAACACTCTCAGCTGCATATTTTTATAAATGTATCTCCCACACCTACTTGGCTTTATCGTCATAATTCTTCCCATTTAATTTATACACGAGTTTATTGCCCAAGTTATACCAAATGGTAATAGGACAATTGAAATATTGGTCAAGTTTCGATTTATTTAAAAAGACCGATAAGTATTGTTGTCGTGAATTTGTTAATCTGATTGTCTCCCCTAATGTTTGTTAACATTTGTTAGACTGTGTGCTGACCATATTCCGTGTTCTGATGTCTACTATGTGTGTAGTTGTTTGTCATCCAGTGTAATAAAGCTTTAAATGTAACAATGATTTTGTTATTGTTGAAGTACCACAGTTTATTACACTGAATCTATCTAAACATGGATAGACTGCCTCGACCGAAAAGGTTTGACGTGAACATACCGCGCCACAAGCATCAGAAATGTGGCTGCATTGGTACGAAACCTTTAATAACTTTTTGTCGGTAGTTACTTTAGAAAATGTAGATAACAAGAAACTATTAATAAATTACATTTCGCCATCGGTGACCAGATGATAAGTGACAAAAAAACGTATGAATATTCCATTCAGTCACTAAATAAAATCTACATTCAGCCTAATAATGAAGTATTCTCAAGGTGCAAGTTAGACACGTATAGAAAGGAACAGGGTCAAAGTATTGACGCCTTTTTCAAAAACTCCATGGATTGCAATTTCAAAGCCCTGACAGCTGAGCAACATCGTGATGAGTCCATATGTGATGCATTCATCACTGGAATAGCCTCCAACAGTACTAGAAAACGTCTCCTAGAGAAAACAGATTTAAAGTTTAAGGATGTTGTACGAGTCACAGTCAGAAACCACTAGTGGGGCTACTACAAATGTTGTAAGAGAACACCCTGCTGATACTGTCGCTCCCCAGTTGCCTGATCTACGAGCCTCGATTAATTGGGCTCAAACAAAACATGAGGTAAACGCTACATCTAGCAAGTGTTACTTCTGCTGCAGAGGAAGACATCCTCGTAATGAGTGCCCCGCACGTGAAGCCACATGTAATCAGTGTGGCAAGAAGGGACATTTTCAGAGATCTTGCAAGTCAAGAAAATCTACAGCTTTTGCACTCGCTACGTTTAGGACTAGGAAAATCAACCTCCTTGATTCTTCTCAATGGGGTGCCAATTACAGCCTTGATAGACACTGGAAGCTGTGAGAGTTATGTATCAGCTATGTATCAGCTATTTTGCCAGGAGTCAACTGTGGAAAAAATATGTATGGCTTGTACTCACTTGTTTCGAGTTACTGAAGACCATATCTTTGCTTCCTTTCAACTCAAAGATGAAACATATGAAAATATTAGACTGTCACTTTTAGATGCATTGTGTTCAGATGTAATTCTAGGCTTGGATTTCATAAGCCTACACGAGAATCTACAGATTCCCTTTAGTGGAAAGAGACCACCTCTGTGTGTAAGTACTCTTAGACCAGCTAAAGTAGAGGCGCCTACTCTTTATGGTAACTTGTCTCCTAACTGCACTCCAGTGGCAACTAAGACACTCTCTACAGGACTCTAAGTTTATTAATGCTGAGATTCAGAGACTACTGAAAGAAGAAATAAAGCCTTCAAAATCCTCCTGGCGGGCTGTGACAGGCTGGGGAAAGTGATGTGTGTTTGGCGCGTTTAATGTCTAGGGGATGATTATTTTTAAAGCTATCACACGCCAACCCGTCAGCATATAAATCGGGAGCAGGTACGCAACGAGACAAGCAATGAAAGAAAGATACAAAGTTAAAAATAAAGAATATTTATTTACATAAATATTTACATATAAAAATAAGAAGGGGGAGGGTTTGCATCTATCTCTAATTGACACTAATTTTGATCATCACTCTTGCACTTAATAAGAGAGTATGTCACTTTGTCTTCTGAACTTAGCTGGTTGTCCTGTTGATGTCGCAGCTGGCTGTGATCCTGGCTTGAGGTTCTGCAGCTGGAGGTGGCGCTCTAGCGAGTAGAGGGACGCCGGAGTTACTCTTCTTGTGGAGTCTCAATCCAAAGTTCTGATATCTGTAGTGGGCACAGTAGGGCGGGTGGCCGGCTACCGTGGGCACAAGGTTACTGCGGGCAGAGCTGATCTGCCGTGGGCAGCGTACTTAACAGGATATGTCCAGTGAGTTGCAGAGGGTTTGGCGTAGCTATGTCGCACAGATCTGAGTCTATAGGGACGTCGCACCTAATAAGTTGACAGGTGGGCTGTCGAATAGCCGGGCAAGGCCGATAGCGCCAAGTAGTAAAGTTGAGTAGTTCCACGTAGGCGGGAGATGATACTCAATAGCAAATATTCAGTAGTGCAGTGCTGAATAGCACTAAGTACGACTGCAGTAGGCAATTGATCCGATAAATAGGCAAGTGCAGTGCTGAATAGCACTAAGCACATAGGTAATAGGTGATTCTCGATAGCAAATAGGCAGACACCTGAGGGAGGCTGCGGATAAATAAAGACAAGTTAGACATTTCTCTCATGCATCTTATCGATGCCCTCGACTGTGGTGCATTCGTCAGATTGGTAAAATTGCTTTAGAGCACAAGGTGGAGATGATGACAAATGGGAGTTGGAAAATAGATGGCTGATTGTAGCAATATAAAAATGTACATAAAAGGGGAAATAATAAACTCAAATGAACAACAAAAGTGGGAAGAGAAAAGGGGGGGGGGGGAATGGACGGTGGTCAGCGACCATGACAGTTTGTTTACATACGACCGTCGGCCGAGAACAATGGAGTGCACTTGAATGGACAGCGTCCGTTCAAGGGGAGCAACTCTCGTCAAAGTAGAATGACTAAAGGGGGAGATAATTCATATATATTCTCTAAGCGCAGTATTAGTGTGCTAGTCAAATTATCAAGGCGGTCAGCCGAGATAAAGGAAATAAAATAAGATGTACAAATATATACATGGTTGCATCAACGATCAATTGAGCACCGTGGCATTAATAGATTAATGCAATACATAAATAAATACATATGCCATGTTTATGTTTTCTACTTTCGACAGTGAGAAATACACAATGCACTAATTAAATATAAATGAAATAATATAATGCACATGATAATATCCAGTGAGGAATATTCACAAAGTAATTAAGATGGGACTTGTGATTAAGTTCGGCTTACCACCAGGTATTCCTCTAGGAGTAAGAATAAATGATATAGTCGAGACTCGATTGACAGCGGTAGAGAAATGAAAGGGTCTGGCTTGATTTAATCTACTTCATATATAGGCCTGGAGAATGTGGGCGGAAACAGGAAATGTCCTAGGCTTAGAATGGTCTTACACGTGGGTGAATCCGACAAGAGTCGCACCTTGGAGTGTCACGCTACGTGTTGACCAGAGTAATCTCTTTGATTATGGAGAGACGTGGGATGGGGGGATTGGTTTGCATTCCACCCAAGGTGGGGTCAACCGCGACCGTCAGACATCCGGCGGATAAGACAAAAGAAACTGTGTGTTTATCGTTACCTGATCAAGGGTAGATAAGTGAAGGGACGCGGCATAGCTATCTCCAATGTGCTTAACTAAGTCTAGCCTGTAGAGGAAAAGGTGGTGCGGGTGAAGAAATTGGGGATAGGACGGGGAAATAATTAAAATAAAATAAATAAATAATAGTAAATAATAATTAATGTTGTGATAAATTTGAGTGACTCTGACGGCAAGCTTTTGACTTGTCACACGGCCACAGGTTTTAATAGCAGCCATTGAGAGGGACAAAAGTTATTCACCTTATTGGGGCTACCCTCCCATGTCCATACCAACAGAGGTACTTCTTTTATGTCTGCTGAAGTACAGAAGTATTTTAACGAAAGTAGAGTGACGACTAGCAGGACCACGCTTTATAATCCTGAAGGGAATGGTCAAATAGAGAAACTGAACAGTAGTCTTAGGAAAGCTACATTTTGAGCTTACACCCCCGGGATTTGAGTACATCTCAATCGGAACTAGTATTGCAAGACTCGTTGCACTCAATTTGGTCTCTTCTGTGCACGGCGACGAAAAAAAACTCCACACTAGAGACTCTTTTGATTCTATCGCAGAAGTACTTCTGGAACATCCCTACCAACGTGATTAACATTTCCTAGTCCTGTGCTGTTTAAAAAAAATAATAGATCCTCTAAGTATGGCCCATTAATAGAAGAGGTACAACTTGTGAACAACAACCCTCAATACGCTCTTATTAGAACTCCTACGGGCCGAGAAGAAACAGTTTCTTTAAGATTGTTGGCGCCCAAAGAAAAAGACTGTTTCACAGAGAATGTGAGACCCCCTGTGCTGAGAGACGGTTCCCTCAGGAATGCGACACCCTCACTTCAATGCGAAACAGAAAACAACGCAGAGAACTCTACTCTGAATACGCCTGCTTACCAAAGAACCAGATCATTCTTATCGGGGGAAAGAAACTCAGTTGAAGCCCCGACCATCGAATCAGCAAGTAAAGTTGTTGGTACTGATACTGATAGTACTGATACTGATAGGACTGATACTGATAGTACCAAATTCAACCCGATACAACCTATAAGAAACAAAATAGAAATTTAACAGACAAATGTGTTTGATAAACAGTTAGCTATTAACCAGTATTGCAGATGTATTTAGATGTTTATGTTTTATTCGTCTTTGCTTTGCTTTGTCTACCTTTGGTCGCGTTATATGCATAAAATTGAAAGGTGGGGTGAATGTCGTGAATTTGTTTATTTGATTGTCGCCCCTAGTGTTTGTTTACATTTGTTAGACTGTTCACTGGCCATATTTCGTGTTGTGATCTCTACTGTGTGTGTCGTTGTTTGTCATCCAATGTAATAATGCTTTAAGTGTAACATGGTTTTGTTATTGGTGAAGTAAGGCTTGTGCAATATAGTCTTTTGTCAGTGCTGTCGAATGCGACGGACCGATGAATGACTGTACTTTTACTGAAGTTGTTATGTAGAATAAGTAAGGAAGCAACCGAAGTAGAAACTCGAGAACCTATGGAGGATTCTAGTTTTACAATCTTAATTGACAAACAAAAAAAGATGAAAAAAAAATGCTAAGTAATAGTTGGAGACAACACACACACACTCACACACACACACAGCCGAATTGCTTCATGTTTTTTAAAGCCCCTTTGTGAGAGGGAGAGTGAAAGAGAGAGAGTGTGTGAAAGAGAGAGAGAGAGAGAGTGGGAGAGTTAGGCTAGAGAGAGAATAAAAGAGAGAGTGAGAGAAAGTGTGTGAGTGAGTGAGACAGAGTGCGATAGAGAATGTGAGAGTTAGAAAGAGAGAGACTAAGAGAGGGAGAGAGTGAGCTTGTGTGTGTGAGAGTTACAGAGAGATAGAGAATGAGAGAGATAGTTTGAGAGAGCGAGAGATTAAGACACAGAGAGAGAGTGAGAGAGAAAGAAAGAGAGAGACAGTTATGCTTTTTCAAAATATAATTATCTTGTATTTAGTTTACACACTGTTTTTATGTAGAAACCTGTGACGTGGCAACGAGCTATTGGTCTCCACTGTCCACGGGTTTTGACGTCGCAGCTCAGCGTTGAGACCTGCCGTGACGATTGATCTCATTGAAAACTCTTATTTAAGAATAGGGAGGAAACATCTTAGCCCCCCCCCCATCAGTTGTAGATTTGTCGTCTGTCTGCATTTTTAGCCCCTAGTAGCTCCCCCCCCCCCGCATACACACACACAAACAATAGACACACAACTTTTTAAATAAAAAGATTTCTTACCATCATACTTGTCTACTCTTATATAGTCAGTAGAATATGTCATGAAAGTGAACTCATTTCTCCACACACAGACACACTTACCTACAGATGTTTCGTGTTATTCCTAAAGCACATTTTATAATCACATTGGTCTAAGGATAATCTTGATAATCACACTGATCTAAGGATAATCTTGATAATCACACTGATCTAAGGATAATCCCTCACATTAACCCAACAACCATCTATTTCTTGATGATTATCACATTTAACATCTCAGCGTGAAGATTATGCAATTTTTCATAATTCGGAAATCCGAATACAATAGATATATATGTTTTCAAGTTACATGAAGTTACTTTATTTTTCCAGTCTATATTTATTTATGTCTATGGTGGGGCGACTCCCTCTAGAGCTTGAAAAAAGAGTTTGTGTACATAAAAATCTATATATATATATATAGGTCTGTGAACAGATCAATTGCGGATAAGAATTTATTTCCGGTTTCCAGTCTAGTATATTATATAAGTCTACTCGACAGATATTACCCGCTGCCCACAGGTCTTTCCTTGCATATTGCTGATATAGTCACAGAAACAATAAAAGAAAATAATAATTTTATTAGTAAAGCGAATGCATGAATTCATGAATAAAAAATATTATGAATGGAGCTAAAAATAGCTAATCGACCTGAATTCAATTTCGATGAAAACATTGGCGAACGAGTGCAGACCTATGTAAAAATGCTTTAGAAAAACAAATTTGAATGTTAATGTGATTAAATATGAAATGAATGGACTCTAATTAATATGTTCATGTGTTTCATTATAAAACTTTCTTTGCGATAAGAAGTTCTATCATCTAAGAGTTGAAATAGAGTTTTAGACCTAGGAATAGAGAGATGTGTAACATTACGCGTAATGTCTAATTCTAAATTAGCAGGTATAAGGAACGAATTTATGTAAAAATGCATTTGAAACACAAATTTCAAGGTTAATTTTATTAACTCTCTCTCTCCTGATTAAGAATACCATCGTTGTTGTTTTTTTTTTTTGTTTTTTTTTTTTTGACCATTTGGAATTATTTTCTGGTTTTATAAACATTAATTTGTGTTATATAAAAAGAACATGCATTGCTATATAATTCTATACCAAAAAAATATAATTTTGATGACAAAGTTCTAGAAGTTTAATTATAACAGAGAAGTGAACAACAAAAGAGTAAAATGAATAATTCTGTCGGATGACGGAAGATAATTACGAGAGAAAGAGTTAAATAATGAAATCGATATACTATAATTTGTATTTTCATGTGTCAAAGTAAAAAACTATCTGCGAAAATTGTAGTTTCTGAAATTAGATCTAAATCCTTTCGATCTTTTTATGTAAATATGGTGTGGGCAACATTTTTGTATCGAGGGCCGCAATAAAAAAAGTTTGGTAATGGCGGGCCGCATATATATATCTTAGAAAGATAAGCATGCTGTGTTGAATTTCTTTTAATTCATTTAAACACGAAATTTTATAAATTGCTGTTGTCTTTTTACATCGCAATATCCCCACAAATATACAGTTTTACTTAATGTGCAGTATTTTACTTCTTCTTACACTCGTGCATAATTCAACGGAACTGTGAAACTATCTTACTAGTTGTTACCCATGTGTGTGACTGCTTTCAAATTACAGTCAGTCAGCACTGACCAGTGATTATACTTGTTTAGTTTCCACAAAAAATGCTTGCTGACTGAATAAGACAATTTATGTTCCGGAAGTTAAATGTCGGGACGAGCGAAGCCTTCCCTTGTGGAGCATCACCAGAGAATGCTGACCATGTCCTTCAATGGTGCATACTAAATCAAGGGACCCAAACAAGACGCTTCAAAGACTATTTGGAGAACTGCCTGATCTGGAAACCACTACGCGGTTCATCTCAGATATAGGATTACTGACCTGAACCCTTCAACATGTAAAATGAGAACGAAGAAGAAGAACTGATGTATGTGTACCCAAATAGTGTGCACAGCAGCAAAGGTTTTTAAATGTGGAAATACAGCTTCTGGCACCCATAAAACTCCCGTGGTAGTGATGACTGGAACTTCTCTTTGCTTGGAGTTATGTCCTCTGGAGCTGAATCGGCTTCTCTTAATAAGTGTTGTACTTTTCATCATTTCACTAAAGATAGTTTCACCTTTCAACAAAGGAAAATGACCAAAAAAAAATATTTTTTTTTGCTTGCCTGTAGAAATTTGGTAACTGTATTCCATAAAATTTAATATTCATTTGCATTTCATATGTAAACAATCAATTGCACTATCAGTTGTATAAAACATGAAACTTTGTCTTCCACTCTTCATTAGAAATATTGGTAACAAAGTCACAGTCAATGTCCTTCAAGTTACATAACAATTTAATCCTTTGCCTTGCCCATGCTAAGGTAGCATTGCATTATTTATTCATAAATCAGAACTAACCGTGGTTATCTCCCCTAGCTCTAGTAAGTTTCATTGCTATTTATGTTGTAACAATTTAATGCTTAAATTATATGCAGCTTTGTGCAAACTTTCCTGTTTCAAGTTTATGATTCGCAGTCAAAGATCGAGCTCCATCAGTTGTTACACTTGCCATCGTGTTCCAAGCCTACCCAACACTCAGACATTGTGTCTTGAATAGAGTGTATTGATGTATAGCCAACAAGCATAATCTTCGTTTACTTAAAACTTTTTATAATGAGACAGTTTCAATAATTTATATAGATATTTTTTTTTATATTTGCATTTTTATATCTATCTACTGTGGGAACATCTTATTTCTGTAGGGCTCGGCGGGCCGCATAAACCACCTCGGCGGGCCGTATGTGGCCCGCGGTCCGTAATTTGCCCACCCCTGGCCTAGATCGATGAAGTTATAATACTTTCATAGAGTTGAAAAACTTTTGTTTTTGAGGGTCTTACGTTTGTTTTAGGGCTACAATACATACACTACAGTCTAAGTTAGTTCCCAAGGAACATTTATGCCAAGTTTTATCAAGATTGGTTAAACTGTTTTGATTTCTATTTGTAACATACATACATACATACAAACATACATACAAACATACATACATACATACATACATACATACAAACATACATACATACATACATACATACATACGACTTACTTTCTACTTTATAATATAGATGACTGAAACCAAAGAAAGTTACGAGCCAAAATAATTTTAATAAGTGCTTAAAGCGGAAGGAACTATAATTTTTTACTACAGACATTTAATTGTCGGATTTAATTAAAAAACATATTGGGTCGAAATTGCGAATAAAAATATCGTTATTTTTTGTGTGGCAAATTTCAACTTTGTGATTTCGATCGTGATAATTGCTTAAATTTTCTATGTACCCGAAAAGTAATAACAGATTAAATACTTTTGTTTGATCGAGTTATGAGTCAGGATCCAATTAGCAGACGTAGAAGGCGTGTAATTGTAAATAAGATTTGCCAATTGCTGACATATCAGCACATCTTTATTCTATAGTAAGGATTTAGATCCTTTCGGTTTTGTTTTATATAATCATGACACCGTTCACCCAACTTTTCAGTGATGACTACAATAGTAAGTCGACAGTAGCGGTAGGACTACGGATTTCGGCCATTAAAAATCTACTAAAAACCTAAAGAGACAGATTTGCAAATGTTCACATAGGGTTATAGATTCACTAAAACTGGTTCCTGTGTTTGAATGAAACATTTAGTCATGAGCAGTAGGCCAGAGAAATAGAGAGAGGGAGAGAGAGAGAGAAAGAGAGAGAGAGAGAGAATGTGTGTGTGTGTGTGTTTTATTTTATTGAGCAACAACTAAAAACAAAAATCAAAGACTCATTTAGGCCTTATCAGAAACTTGAGGTACATTTATTAATTTGAAATCATCCTGCTGATTAAAATTGAGTGTTTATGATGAAGCGGATCTTGATGTTGTTGATTCATTCGTGCTCTGCACTACTTATGGAATTCTTTATTGCCTTTCTTGTCACCAGATCCAAAATTCAAATGGGAATAAAACCAAAGAGTGATTCTTCGTCCGCAAAAATGTATGAACAAATAAAAACACAGGGCATTCATGTGAAGCCAACTTCAGCCCATTAGTGTATAAGGTTCGGAACTGATATTTGTCTATAATGTTTTAAGGAATGTTAAAGTAAAATAAAGTCAATGCAATTTATTTTGTGTTTCTTTTTGGTTTGTTTTTGGAGTTCATGTTATGAGCATGGCTTCAGTTACAGGTGACAATAAGCTTGCAGATATAGACAAAGAGGTAATGACCGAAGATGAAGTGACAGGGGATGAAGAGACCTGGGATGAAATGACCGGGGATGAAGTGAACGAAGATGAAGTGACAGGGGATAAAGAGACCTGGGATGAAATGACAAGGGATGAAGTGACAGAGGATGAAGTGACAGGGGATGAACAGACCGGGTATGAAATGACAGGAGATGAAGTGGCAGGGGATGAAGAGACCGGGTATGAAATGACCGGGGACGAAATGATAGGGGATAAAGAGACCGGGTATGAAGTGACAGAGGATGAAAAAAACGGGGATGAAGTGACAGGGGAAGAAATGACAGGAGATAAAGTGACAGGGGGATAAGGAGACAGGGGATGAAGAGACATTGGATGAAGTGACAGAGGATGAAAAAACCGGGGATGAAGTAACAGGGGATGAAATGACCTGGGGATGAAATGACCGGGGGATGAAGAGAACGGGGATGAAATGACCGGGGACGAAATGACCAGAGATAAAATGACAGGGGATGAAATGACAGAGGATGAAATGAACGGAGATAAAAGACAGGGGATAAAGTGACCTGGGATGAAATGACCGGGAATGAAGTGACAGAGAATAACATGACCGGGGATGAAATGACCAGGGATGAAGTGAAGGGGATGAAGAGACCTGGGATGAAATGACCGGGGATGAAGTGAGAGGGGATGAAGAGACCGGGATGAAATGACCGGGAATGAAATGACCGGGATGAAGTGACCGAAGATGAAGTGACAGGGGATGAAGTGACCTGGGATGAAGTGAGAGGGGATGAAGTGACGGGGGGTGAAATGACCGAAGATGAAGAGAACGTGGATGAAATGACCGGGGACGAAATGACCAGAGATAAAATGACATGGGATGAAATGACAGAGGATGAAATGAACGGAGATAAAAGACCGTGGATGAAGAGACAGGGGATAAAGTGACCGGAGATGAAGAGAACAGGGATGAAATGACCGGGGACGAAATGACCAGAGATAAAATGACAGGGGATGAAAAGACAGAGGATGAAATGAACGGAGATAAAAGACAGGGGATAAAGTGACCTGGGATGAAATGACCGGGAATGAAGTGACAGAGAATGACATGACCGGGGATGAAATGACCAGGGATGAAGTGAATTGGATGAAGAGACCTGGGATGAAATGACCGGGGATGAAGTGAGAGGGGATAAAGTGACAGGGGATGAAGAGACCTGGGATGAAATGACCGGGGATGAAGTGGCAGGAAATGAAGTGACAAGGGATGAAGTGGCAGGGGATGAAGTGAGAGGGGATGAAGTGACGGGGGTGAAATGACCGAAGATGAAGTGACAGGGGATTAAGAGAACTGGGATGAAGTGACAGGGGATGAAGTGACAGGGGATGAAGAGACCGTGGATGAAATGACAGGGGATGAAGAGACAGGGGATGAAATTACCGGAGATGAAATTACAGGGGATGAAGTGACAGGGGATGAAGTAACAAGAGATGAAATGACCGAAGATGAAATGACAGGAGATGTAGAGACCGGGGATGAAGTGACAGAGGATGAAAAAACCGTGGATGAAGTGACAGGGTATGAAGTGACAGAGGATGAAAAAACCGGGGTTGAAGTAACAGGTGATGAAGAGACCGGGGATGAAGTAACAGGAGATAAGGAGACCGGGGATGAAGTGACAGGGGATGAAATTACCTGGGATGAAATAACCAGAGATAAAATGACAAGGGATGAAGAGACCGGGGATGAAATGACAGGGGATGAAATGACCGGAGATAAAAGACAGGGGATGAAGTGACCTAGGATGAAATGACTGGGAATGAAGTCACAGAGAATGACATGACCGGGGATAAAATGACCGAAGATGAAGTGACAGGGGATGAAGAGACCTGGGATGAAATGACCGGGGATGAAGTGGCAGGGGATAAAGAGACCTGGGATAAAATGACAGGGGATAAAGTGTCAGGGGATGATAAGATCTGGGATGAAATGACCGGGAATAAAGTTACAGGGGATGAAGAGACCTGGGAAGAAATGACCGGGGATAAAGTTACAGGGGATGAAGAGACCTGGGAAGAAATGACCGGGGATGAAGTGACAGGGGATGAAATGACAGGGGATGAAGTGACAGGGGATGAAATGACCGGGGATGAAGTGACATGGGATGAAGAGATCGGGGATGAAGTGACAGGGGATGAAGAGACCTGGGATGAAATGACCGGGGATGAAGTGGCAGGAAATGAAGTGACAAGGGATGAAGTGGCAGGGGATGAAGTGGCAGGGGATGAAGTGGCAGAGGATGAAGTGTCAGGGGATGAAGTGACAGGGGATAAAGTCATCATCATCACTTCTTTGAATTCCTCATGGAACATAGGGCCTCGACAAAACACGCCACTCTCCACGGTCTCTTGCTAGCTTTTTGATGGTGTCCCAGCTCTTCCCGGTCTTCTCAGCTTCTTCAAGTACACTGCGTCGCCATGTTCTTTTTGGTCTTCCTCTGCGTCTTGTTCCTTGGGGGTTCCACTCTAAGGCCTGCCTAGCTCTGTTGCTGGTATCTTTTCTATGGGTGTGACCAATCCATCTCCACTTCCTCTCTAAGATATGCATTTCTATATTTTTCTGTCCACTCATCTCCCACAGTTTGGTGTTTTCTACTTTGTCATACCAGTGTATTTTTAGGATATTTCTCAGGCATCTGTTGATGAAGGTCTGTATTTTTTTTTTGTTGTGGCTTCAGTTGTTCTCCATGTTTCAGAACCATACAGTAGGACAGCCTTGACATTAGAGTTAAAGATTCTTAGTTTAGTCTTGTTTGAGATGTAAGGAGATTTCCAGGTTGGTTTTAGCTGTGTAAATGTCTGACGTGCTAGATTTATACGGCGTTTAATGTCTTCATCTGTTCCACCTGATATACTGACTACACTCCCAAGGTATATAAAATTTTCTACTTGGTCTATTGTCTGAGAATCCAATACTATGTCTCCACTTTTTTTATTGTTTACTTTAAGTACTTTAGTTTTTTGGTGGTTTATTTTGAGGCCTACTCTTTTTCCTACTTCGCTTAAAGCTGTGACCTTTTCTTGCATATCTTGTAGTCTGTGTGATAATAGGGCTATGTCATCAGTGAATTCCAGATCTTCCAGATTTTGTGTGAGAGTCCATTGGATTCCTTACCCTGCGTTAGAGTAGGCTTCTTTTGTGGCCCAATCCAGTACTAGAAGGAACAGGAGTGGTGAAAGAAGACATCCCTGTTTGACTCCTGTTGTGACTGGAAATTCCTCTGACAGCTTGCCACAGTGGGTTACTTGGCAGTTGAAACCATCATAAAGGTTCTTGATTATGGTTATTATTTTATTGGGGATCCCATAATGTCTCATTACAGTCCAGATAGATTCTCTGTCGACGCTATCAAAAGCTTTTTCAAAGTCAACAAAAGTTGCATAGAGAGGAGATTGCCATTCGACACATTGTTCTAAAATTATCCTGAGTGTAGCTATTTGGTCAGCACAAGATCTCCCTTTTCTGAATCCGGCCTGTTCTTCCCTTAGGTGTTCATCACATGCTCCCTTTATTCTGTTTAGTAGGATTCTGCTAAAAATCTTGCTTGGTACTGACAGCAAAGTGATGCCTCGCCATTTCTCACATTGTGATAGATCTCCACTCTTTGGTATTTTTATTAGCAAGCCCTTTTTCCACTCACCCGGAGGTGTTTCTGTTAACCAAATTTTGTTGAATAGTTTGTGCATTCACTTCCTCCTTCTTTTAGGACTTCGGGTGGTATGTTGTCAATTCCAGCTGCTTTACCTGTCTTCATTTGTTTGAGTGCATTCCTTATTTCTTCTTTTGTTATTTCTTCCATGTTTATGTCTAGTGTTGGTCCTGCATTTAGATCTGGTGGATTTCGTGGTTTAGGTCTATTGAGCACTTCTTGAAAATATTCTTTCCATCTTTCAATTTGTTCATTTATTGAAGAAAGTAGTTTTTCGTATTTGTCTCGGACTGGAACATTGCAATTAGCCTTTTTGGTACTGAGAGGTTTGGTGATTTTGTATAGTTGTTTTATATCTTCTTTACCTGCTGCTTCTTCTGCCTGTTCTGCCAGATTATTGTAAAATGATCGTTTGTCTTGTCTAAGCATTTTGGTGACTTTCTGTGAAACTGCTTGGTAGTCTTGTTTTGATTGTTGCTTGTGGTTTCTTGTTTTTGCTAGGTTAACTGCCTGTTTAGCGCATTTCCTTTCCTCGATTAATTTCCATGTCTCGTCACTAATCCACTGTTTTTTCTTCTTAGGGTTAAGGCTTAGTACTTCATTGTTTGTTTCAGTAATAATTTCTTTGAAATTTTGCCAAGATTTATCGACGCTTTATTTGGCCTCATCTAGTTGTAGCACAGCAAATCTATTTTGAAGGGATAGTTGGAATTCCTTTTTAATCTGGGAGTTGTTGAGCTTGTCTAGGTCAAATCTTTTCCTTTTGTTTCTTTCTGTTTTATTGCTGGCCAGCTTCATTTTTAGTTTGGCAACAACTAGGTGGTGGTCTGAGCCAATATCTGCTCCTCTTCTGTTTCGTACATCTAGTAATGTGCTTCTCCAGTTCCGCCGTATGGTAATGTGGTCGATTTGATTCTCTGTTTTATTGTCTGGTGAAACCCATGTCACTTTGTGGCATTTTTTGTGGGGGAAAATGCTGCCTCCTATCACTAATTCATTAAATGTGCAGAAGTCTGCAAACATTTCTCCATTTCCGTTTATGGTGCCAAGTCCATAGGTGCCCATACTTTTCTCTCTCTCTCTCTCTGTTGTCACTTCCCACTTTGGCATTCAAGTCTCCCATGACGATCAAAACATCTCTTGTAGGTATTTTGTCAACTATACTTTGCAGTTGGTCATATAATGTATTTTTGTCAGTATAACTTGCAAGGTTGGTGGGAGCATAGCACATAATGATGTGAACATTTTTGAACTTAGACAAAAATTTGGCTCTAATTATTCGTTCTGAAACTGGTTCCCATTCTAAAAGACTTTTGAAAGCTTCCTTGTTTAGTAGTAGTGCTACACCATTTTCATGTAAGTCATCTTCTTTTTCCTTTTCAGAGAAGAGAAGGGTTTCTCCTAATTGCAGTTTTGTTTCACCGAATGTGTTCCATCGAACTTCACTTATTCCCAGGATCTGTAGTTTGTAGTTGGCCCTTTCCTTGGCAATTTGTGCACATCTACCTGGTTCTAGTAAAGTGCGGACATTCCATGTTCCCAAGTTAAGTGCTGCCTTCTGAATAAGGAAGTGTTTCTTTTTCATTGGTTTAAGTAGAGTGGTCGGCCTCACAGGATTCGTTCGACTTTCCCTGCATAGCTTCATAAGTCTCCTTTGTGGAGCTCTACTTTCGCCTCTGACAATGTTTAGTGTTTGTGCTTTTGTTCTGGTTTCTGGGGATGAAGTTACCGGAGATAAAATGTTCGGAGATGAAGTGATCTGGGATGAAATTACCGGGGATAAAGTGACAGGGGATGAAATGACAAGTGATGAAGTGACAGGGGATGAAGTGACAGGGGATGAAGTGACAGGGTATGAAATGACAGGGGATGACGTGGCAGGGGATGAAGTGGCAGGTGATGAAGTGGCAGGGGATGAAGTGACCTGGATGAAATGACCAAGAATAAAATGGCAGGGGATGAAGTGACCGGGGATGAAGTGACAGAGGATGAAGTGGCAGGGGATAAAGTGGCAGGGGATGAAGTGACAGGGGATGAAGAGACCTGGGACGAAATGACCGGGGATGAAGTGACAGGGGATGCAGAGACCTGGGAAGAAATGACGGGGGATGAAGTGACAGGGGATGAAGAGAACTTGTATGAAATAACCGGGGATGAAGTGACAGGGGATAAAGTGACATGGGATGATAAGATCTGGGATGAAATGATTGGGGATGAAGTGACAGGGCATGAAATGACCGGGGATGAAGTGACAGTGAATGAAATGACCGGGTATGAAGTGACAAGGGATGAAGAGATCGGGGTTGAAGTGACAGGGGATGAAGAGACCTGGGATGAAATGACCGGGGATGAAGTGGCAGGGGATGAAGTGGCAGGGGATGAAGTGGCAGGAGATGAAGTGGCAGGGGATGAAGTGACAGGGGATGAAGAGATCGGGGATGAAGTGACAGGGGATGAAGAGACCTGGGATGAAATGACCGGGGATGAAGTGGCAGGGGATGAAGTGACAGGGGATGAAGTGGCAGGGGATGAAGTGGCAGGAGATGAAGTGGCAGGGGATGAAGTGGCAGGGGATGAAGTGACAGGGGATGAAGTGACCGGAGATAAAATGTTCGGAGATGAAGTGATCTGGGATGAAATTACCGGAGAGGAAGTGACGGAGGATGAGATTACAGTGGATCAAGTGACCGGGGATAAAGTGACAGGGGATGAAATGACAGGGGATGACGTGGCAGGAGATGAAGTGGCAGGGGATGAAGTGGCAGGGGATGAAGTGACCTGGATGAAATGACCGGGAATAAAGTGGCAGGGGATGAAGTGACCGGGGATGAAGTGACATAGGATGAAGTGGCAGGGGATAAAGTGGCAGGGGATGAAGTGACAGGGGATGAAGAGACCTGGGACGAAATGACCGGGGATGAAGTGACAGGGGATGCAGAGACCTGGGAAGAAATGACGGGGGATGAAGTGACAGGGGATGAAGAGAACTTGTATGAAATAACCGGGGATGAAGTGACAGGGGATAAAGTGACATGGGATGATAAGATCTGGGATGAAATGATTGGGGATGAAGTGACAGGGCATGAAATGACCGGGGATGAAGTGACAGTGAATGAAATGACCGGGTATGAAGTGACAAGGGATGAAGAGATCGGGGTTGAAGTGACAGGGGATGAAGAGACCTGGGATGAAATGACCGGGGATGAAGTGGCAGGGGATGAAGTGGCAGGGGATGAAGTGGAAGGAGATGAAGTGGCAGGGGATGAAGTGACAGGGGATGAAGAGATCGGGGATGAAGTGACAGGGGATGAAGAGACCTGGGATGAAATGACCGGGGATGAAGTGGCAGGGGATGAAGTGACAGGGGATGAAGTGGCAGGGGATGAAGTGGCAGGAGATGAAGTGGCAGGGGATGAAGTGGCAGGGGATGAAGTGACAGGGGATGAAGTGACCGGAGATAAAATGTTCGGAGATGAATTGATCTGGGATGAAATTACCGGAGAGGAAGTGACGGAGGATGAGATTACAGTGGATCAAGTGACCGGGGATAAAGTGACAGGGGATGAAATGACAGGGGATGACGTGGCAGGGGATGAAGTGGCAGGGGATGAAGTGGCAGGGGATGAAGTGACCTGGATGAAATGACCGGGAATAAAGTGGCAGGGGATGAAGTGACCGGGGATGAAGTGACATAGGATGAAGTGGCAGGGGATAAAGTGGCAGGGGATGAAGTGACAGGGGATGAAGAGACCTGGGACGAAATGACCGGGGATGAAGTGACAGGGGATGAAGAGAACTTGTATGAAATAACCGGGGATGAAGTGGCAGGGGATAAAGTGACATGGGATGATAAGATCTTGGATGAAATGATTGGGGATGAAGTGACAGGGCATGAAATGACCGGGGATGAAGTGACAGTGAATGAAATGACCGGGTATGAAGTGACAAGGGATGAAGAGATCGGGGTTGAAGTGACAGGGGATGAAGAGACCTGGGATGAAATGACCGGGGATGAAGTGGCAGGGGATGAAGTGGCAGGGGATGAAGTGGCAGGAGATGAAGTGGCAGGGAATGAAGTGACAGGGGGTGAAGAGATCGGGGATGAAGTGACAGGGGATGAAGAGACCTGGGATGAAATGACCGGGGATGAAGTGGCAGGGGATGAAGTGACAGGGGATGAAGTGGCAGGGGATGAAGTGGCAGGAGATGAAGTGGCAGGGGATGAAGTGGCAGGGGATGAAGTGACCGGAGATAAAATGTTCGGAGATGAAGTGATCTGGGATGAAATTACCGGAGAGGAAGTGACGGAGGATGAGATGACAGTGGATCAAGTGACCGGGGATAAAGTGACAGGGGATGAAATGACAGGGGATGAAGTGACAGGGTAAGAAATGACAGGGGATGAAGTGGCAGGGGATGACGTGGCAGGGGATGAAGTGGCAGGGGATGAAGTGGCAGGGGATGAAGAGACCTGGGACGAAATGACCGAGGATAAAGTTACAGGGGATGAAGAGACCTGGGAAGAAATGACCGGGGATGAAGTGACAGGGGATGAAGAGACCGGGGATGAAATGACCGGGGATGAAGTGAGAGGGGATAAAGTGACAGGTGATGAAATGACAGGGGATGAAATGACAGGGGATAAAGTGACAGGGAATGATAAAATCTGGGATGAAATGTTTGGGGATGAAGTGACAGGGCATGAAATGACCGGGGATGACCTGACAGTGGATGAAATGACCGGGGAAGAAATTACCATGGATGAAGTGACCGGGTATGAATAGACCGGGGAAGAAATGACCTGTAACCGAATAGGCAGCTGATTTTGACAGTTATAGCCAACAATAACAGTTTTGTGATTAATCGCATATGATAATCAACAATTTAAAAAAAAATAGAACAGTATGCATGTTAAAAATGTGATTCAGAAATGAAAAAAAAAATTAAATACCTCGTCTTTTAAAAATACAAAATCATCAGCAATATTCATATCGATGTATTAATTTAGAGAAATAATCAAATCTTTAGGTTTTATAAACGTAACAAAACATCAGATAAGAATATATAACTAAACTTGTATATAACTCTGCATGACCATAAAGTAAAAGATAAGAACTTCTATTTTGGAATTCATCAACAAAGAACATTTATACTAAAACAAGGTTATAAAGACAGTTTGTGTGGAAACACAAACTCAGAATCGGCCCCCGAAGTGATCCACTAAGGTAGAAAAAGGTAGGAAAAAAGGAAGGTTTCAATATTTTCAGAAGAATATCAGTGTTAAATTCTATCAGAAGAGGTCCACCCATGCATGAAAAAAAGTCAGTTTTCAATATTTTCAAAAAGAATATATGACAGAGAAGAATGGAGAAAGAAGGTTGACAGATCCTGTGTGGTGCCTCAAAGGTCCAGCACACCAAGGGATAGGTGAAAGTGAATGTGAAGATAGATATTGTTATAAAACTGGTGGTGGCACAGACGGGGGTAAAGGTGTGTGTGTAGTCAGCCCACGCAAATCGTCCCAGGTCAGCGATAGACGAGCGGTCAACCGTGACGAGCTACGACGGTCAGCCGAGACGAGTGTCAACATGAAGGTTCGAGTAGGATCGGCGTCATGAACAGAGCTCAGAAGCGTCACGAGAGTTGTAGTCACCTGACGACCCAGAAACGTCGAGCGGCGTTCTGTCCGGTTCTAGAAGGCCAGTAGGGACCCTATATAAGAGCGGAGGTGTCGCAGACAAGACGGTTGAGAAAAGGGGCTCAATACAGCAAGGTTCACGAGAGAAGGTTCACGGCAGGGGTTCAAAACACGGTCGACTACAGCACAGTTCAACGGTGTGGTTCTGTACGGAGCATTACAACAGTTCAGTGCGGAGTACTGTCAAGTACAGTTGAGAAGACTGGCGTCTTGATCTTGGTCTGCGATCGAGTCCGACACAACGAGCCTAGTGTGTGAAGTCAGTCCTGAACTGTTGAACCCAGTGCAATCCGGGAATGAGACGGAGAGGCCAGTGCAAGAGTTGATACGGCGGTACGTGTAATCGGAGAGATATTTGAGATAATGTACGCAAAAATATTTAAACCCAAAATCAAATTGGTTCAGTATATCAGTAAACTTAAAAAAAAAAAATCATTAAGACTCGTTTAATGAATAATACCATTTTTTCTTAATTGAATAATGCACAAGTGACAAATCTCAATTGATTTCGCTTTACGTCATACATTCTGTGCAGCAAAGAAAACTATAACATCATCTACATCGATACTTTCTAGTATTTGTGACTTCACTGACATTAAAGCCATGATAAGCCTTTCTTGCGTTATTGTGCTCCTGAGATAGTTTTTGATGAACTTGAGCTTTGAGAATAATCTCTCACATGACGTAATGGAAGTGGCCTGAGTTAGTGGTATTCGGAGGAGGTTGCAATGTTTGAGCACTCGTAATTACCATATGAAGCCTGTTTCCTCAACATGTCTATTGGTGATTGTATTACTGGTTTGTTGATGAAAAGTGTTTGTGCATCAATGACATTTATTTCATCATACAAACAGGAAAAGTAGCAAAGTTTATCATAAGCGTGTCTTCATCTAACAGGTGTCTTGGTTCAAGAAGAAACCCAAAGGTATACATTTTCTTTCCAGCCTTTGGAATCTGCCCTTCATCTCCATATGAAATCTGTCCAGTACTTCTGTCGCAACACGTTTCAATTGCAGTTCTATTGACAGTCCTACATTAGAACTCAACATCTCATCAAGTCTTTTCTTTCTTCTGGTTGTTTTGATTACTATTATTATTATAGCTTTTATATAGCGTTACTTTCATGCTTATAGCATGCTCTGAGCTCATGGTCCAATCTCATTTGTGGACCAGTGGGGGGGGGGGTATCAAGGAGTTGGTTTTCCGTGCTGCCTTTAGGCGCTCAGTAAAAGCAACTCTGCCGAGTCGGGTGTCGAACCTTGAGCCCCATTCTAGGTAGCCAAGACAAGCCAAGTTCAAGCGCACTTAGCCTTTCGACCACGCTTCCCACAGGGATTACAGGGAATACATAGTATTCAATACCTTCTTTTGCTTTTTTTGATGGATTGGGTTTTTGTCAGTTTCTCATCATTTTGCAGAAAGCATGAAAGGGTACTAATTTCTTTAGCAGCTTCCCGTATATGCAGTCCAGACTTTTGTAGTTTCTTCTGAACAATATAAATTGGGAGCAAGAGCTTTGACCAGAATTCAAGATAGGCAAAAAAATCTTAATTTTCCACTGTATGAAGAAGATTCTGTCCTAATATTATATGGTATTACGTCATTGTTGGTTGTTTATGCTTTGTGCGCAAGCAAAAGGATTCAGAGCATACAAAAGTGGGAAAGATCCATATCTCGTTATGCTCGAGTATAGAAATACTCCGATAAGTGGACTGCCGTATTCACCATCACAACTGATGACGAGAAGAAGACTCAGGGAATCATTCCAACTGATCCCAAACTATTGAAACCATCGGTAGCTGAAAATGCAGAGACATTACTCAACGAACGACAGATGAAAAGCAAAGTGAAATACAATGCAAAAGCAAGACTACCTAAAGATTATTCTGTCAGAGAGTTCGTCTAGGTCAAACATGGCAGAAAGCAGTTGTCATAAAATGAACTGCAAACTGTTGGAACAAACGAAACAGACAGTTATAGACCAACGTCTAGAGAATTTGTTGTGCCAGTCAAGACAACCAGAAGTGGACGAATTGTTAAAGTTCCTAGAAGACAGGGCCGGCCTTACTCCACTGCAGCCTATGCGGTCGCAGTGGGCCCCGCGCTTTCATAGGACACGCGCTAATTCTAAGTGTACATTATTAAATTAAACCATTATAACATATATAAAATAACAGGGTTTTCGTGACCTGATTTTCCAGGGCCTCCAGGAAATCTCATGAATTTATTGAATTTATTCAAATCTCCTGAAGAATAGACGAAATAGACATTTTGGGGTGCCTATAAATAAAAAGTGGCCATTTCATTTGATAAAAATGTATTGCAAAGACGAAAGTAGGCCTATTTTCTAATTCAAAAAAAAATAATATTGACATTATGCTCATCCCTACCCAGACTAGGCCCCGTGCGATCCGTTTCGCATAGGGCCCCGCAAATGCTATGGCCGGTCCGGTTAGTAGATATCACTCTTAAGAACTTTAAGAGGAAGGGTGTGATAATAACTTCAAAAGGAAGGATGTGCTAATGTTATATGATATTACGTCATTGTTTGTTGTTTATGTTTTGTGCGAAAGCAAAAGGATTAGATGGAAATAAAAAGAGAGTTTCCGTTGGATTGAGGAAAAATGAAAAGAGGGGTAATAACTCGAGAGACGCCAAACCCGAATAATGGACTATTCTTGCATTATTAAGAATAACTTTTAGATCTGTTATACTCGATTCTGTAAATTTTGCTTCAAGGTTAATTAGTGTAGCCATAAAATACTCGCCATTTAGATATATTATTAGTAAAGGTAACAAGATACCTGGAATTCGCTGTATATCATGCAGTTTTATTCGTGGCAACAAAGTTTAAAATGTAAAACTAACTTTAAAAAAAACTTTGATCTCTGTGGGAAAAAATATTTGTAAAATGTCAACAAATCAACGTACTGATAGACCTAGATCTAGGTTTAGTCTTTGTGATAAATTTTTAATCCATAAATGTTGAAAAAAAAAAGACACCCGTTGACACTATTTTTCAATCAAATATATTAATTTATGTATTTACAAATAAATTTCGGACACCCATTTGGGGGCCCCCCCCTAGCCCCCCCTAGGTGGGGGCCCGGGGGGATTTTAAATTTCTCCCCCCCCCTCCCCCACCCCTTAGTTACGCCACTGCTATGGAAGAGACATATCGTAGTGTGAAAATGGAATAGTGCGAATGCGTGCAGAAAGAAGAAACATATCGTAGTGTGAAAATGGAATGGTGCGAATACGAGCAGAAAGAAGAGACCATAGACTTATATATTATATCTAGACTGGAAACAGGAAATAAATTCTTATCCGCGACTGATCGCTCGTGAACATTGTGTAGAAAGTTGGATCAAGGCGTTGTTTTGTCAAGTAGTTTAAAGAAGTCAAGTTGTTTTTTTTTAAACCTAACCTATGTAATATACAATTTTATTTTTTAGATCTAGATCTAGTAATTGATTATCAAAAATGCAAAAAAAATAATAAAAAAAATCACAGTTTAGTGTTCCATTCAGTCTTTTGATAAAGAAGATTATGTATCTAAAAATTGCAAAATAATAATTATGAGACGAGAGTACTCTTATTTTTGCTGTTCATTTACTAGATCTAGATCTAAAAATTAAATTATTGTTACATAGGTTAGGGTTGAAAAAAATAGCTTTTACTTCTTTTAACTACTTTACAAAACAACGCCTTGATCCAACTTTCTAAAAAATTTACACGACATTTTTTGTAGTGTTAAAAAATCTCCATGTCCAGTCTAGATATAGTATATGTATGTCTATCGAAGAGACATATCGTAGTGTGAAAATGGAATGGTGCGAATGTGTGATTTAAGAATGGAAACGTTATTCATAGTGGATGGAGTTATATAAATAAATACTGTAAATACTATATGCTGCTTGTGATATAAATGGGTGATGCTAATTTAAATAAATACTGTAAATACTATATGCTGCTTGTGTTTTAACTGGGTGATGCTAATTTAAATAAATACTGTCAATACTATATGCTGCTTATGTTTTAACTGTGGAGATGCTAATTTAAATAGATACTGTCAATACTATATGCTGCTTATGTTTTAACTGTGGTGTGGTGGAATAAGTCCGCCGATCGGTTCGTTTGCACTTCCCGATGGGGACGATGGCCTGCGACTCCTAGGGGTAAAGTCTTAGAGCCACAACGTGGTAAATATTTGGTTGATGTTATATAGGCACATAGACAGGCACAAGCAAAACGCAAAGCTTATTGATTTTGTGGAAGAACAAGTATTTAATAAAGATAAATTAAGAAGAAATACAATCAGTGAGTGGGGGGATGTACAGAATGATTTAGGATTTTATGATAACGTTTAAGATAATATCATCACTGGGATGTTGTTCATAAAGATTCGTGTATGGTTTGCTTATTTGGCTGTCTCTCACTTATCTGTTATGCAAGGTTCTCCTTCGGGGTTGGATAAGTTGAAGCTCCGTTGTGTTGTAGCCAGTTGCTGGTGCCCTACAGGTAGGCAGGCGCTAGTGTGAGGAATATAAGGATGCCACGCGGTGGGCTTACTCCCGTGGTAGTTGCAGACCGGTCCTTGGACTTCAGCCTGGAATGCCTTCAGGGAGTCTTGGGTCCACTACTATTTTTAATTTACATAAATGATTTACCAAATTGCATTACTTCAGGAACAAAAGTCAGATTATTTGCAGACGATTGCATAATATATAGAACAATAAAAACAACACAAGATACAGAAATTTTACAAAGAGAATTAGATGAATTACAGAAATGGGAATCAAATTGGAGCATGTCTTTCCACCCAGAAAAATGTCAGTTATTAAGAGTAACAAAAAAACTAAAACAAATTAATTCCACTTATCTTATTCATAGTAAACCAGTAACACAGACTAAAAACGCAAAATACCTAGGTGTTATAATAAATGAAAAACTGTCATGGAATCTCCATATTGATGAAGCTAACAAAAAATCAAACAAAGCATTAGGGTTTATTAAAAGAAATTTCTATAAATCAAATAGGAACTATTGATTATTATGAACGAATAATAACAAGACTCTGGATAGAACTTATAAGACATGAAATCAGCTGTTTAATCTAACGCCATATTGGTTGACAACAACAGTTACAAGGGATGTTACTCCCAAACACCGATTGGTGCAACCTATATAAAACACACATCAACATCCTTCCCTTTCTATAGCTAACAAAATACATATCAGAAATATTTGCAATTAAAATAACAAACATTAATGGCTCATCTTATTTTATAAATATTGTAACAACTTAAAATAAAAATAAAGTTCAATTGAGAGTGTGACACATTAATATGCATATTAATATTGTCATAAAAATTCTTAGTACATATCATAATCCCTATGCCACACAGGTCTATTTGTTTCTCGAGTGCTAGTTCTTGCTGGCATGTTTCTATCACAATTATTGTCTGGTACATGAGAAACTACTCCAGACTGTGCTGCATGTTGAGAACAGTTACCAGAAAAATCTGGCCTCCCCTTATCATCATCATCATCCAAGACATTCCCATCATAGACATCAGTGTCTTTCAAAATCGTTTTCCTTGGCCTAATATGATATCTGTTGCGTATGTAGAATCCTCCATTATATCCCTTGATTTTATAAGATCTTGGAGATGGATGTTCCCTGATTATTCCCGGATACCATCCTGTTTGACCTGGGTTTTGGTAATAAATAGTTTGCCCTAGATGGAGTTTTGGTAAATCCCGAGCTTGCTTATCATATTGTCTTTTTACTTGTCGTTTGTAATTCTCTTTCCTCTCAGCTACAACATGTTCACTTAAACACTTTGAAGTGCTGGGAATCAATGTCCGAGGACTTCTTTTGAGGCACATTTCAGCTGGGCTAAATCCAGTACATTGCCGAGGTGTATTTCTGAGTTCCAGTAAAGCTTCATATGGATCATCACCATTATGTTTAGTTTTCAGTATTAAATTCTTCATTATCTTTACAGCAGCTTCCGCCTTGCCATTTGTTCTCGGATAACCAGGATCTGATCTGATGTGATTGATGTTCCATCGTCTTGTGAATCTCAAAAACTCATTTGAACTAAATTGTGGACCGCCATCTGTTATTAACATTTTTGGAACACCAAAACGAGCAAATTGTCCTTTCAATTTTCTAATCATATCTTGTGATGTTGTTGTTGAAAGATAATCATACTCAATAAAATTAGAGTAATAGTCAACAGTAATTAGATACTGTCTTCCATCCACTTCCATCAGGTCAGCTCCAACTTTTTCCCATGGTACATTTCCTTCATCATGATGTTTCTCTCTGGTTCATAGGTTTCCTTTCTTGACAAGCAGTGCATGTCTCTGCCATCTGTTTTATTTCATCAGCCATGCCTGGCCAGAATATCGTCTGTCGGGCCCTCCTCATCATTCCATCATATGCAATGTGTCCTGTGTGCAGGTTTTTCTTCATTTCTTGACGCATACTGAAAGGTATGACTACCCTTTCTCCTTTCAAAATTACTCCATTACTAAGTCCCAAAGTATCAGCAAAATCAAAATATGGTTTTACCCTGTTGTCTAAATCTTGTTTTCTTTGAGGCCATCCATTCATAATTTGCTTTGATAATTTACTTAATGTGTCATCTAAGTCTGTTTCTTGTTTTATTCTTTCTAATAATGGATCCGGTATGTCCACAACTTTTGTCTGACATATGTTAAAAACTTCATCTTGCTTCTCCTCTTGATTGCAAAGTCGTGATAATGTGTCAGCAATGTGTAAACTGTTTCCTTCTACCCACTGAAATGAGAAATCATAACGATTGCTCCTCAACATCAAGTTTTGTAATCTTCTTGGAGCCTGGTTTAGAGGCTTCCTTAAGATGTTTGCAAGTGGCTTATGATCATTTATTATTATTACATGTCTTCCAAATGTATATTGATTAAATCTTTCTAGTCCAAAAACTACAGCAAGTAGTTCTTTTTCAATCTGAGCCCACCGTTTTTCAGTTGGTGTCAATGCTCTAGAGGCAAATTCTATTGGTTGTCCTTCTTGCATTAGTACAGCTCCAAGTCCATGTTGACTACTGTCCACTTGTATTTCAAGTTTCTTGTCAGGGTTGTAGAATATAAGGACTGGAGTATTTGTAATCATTGTTTTTATGTTGTTGAATGCCTCTTCACATTTTTCAGTCCATCTAAAATTGCAATCTTTCTTTGTTAGTTCTCTTAATGGTTGAGACACTTCGGCTAGATTGTTCAAAAATTTTGACAAATACTGCACATAGTTTTCTTGCTTCCTGGCTATTTTCTGGTTTCTTCATTTCCAGAATAGCTTTGATCTTCTTTGTGTCAGGCTTTATGCCTTGCACACTAATGCAGTGTCCCATGAAACTTATCTGGTCTTTTTTCTCTACTGTTTTTGTTTCATTTAATTTAATGCATTTCTCTTTGCATCTCTCTCTTAATCTCTTCAGTTTGTCAGAGTGATCTTTTTCTGCTTCTTCTTTGGACTGCCCACATCCCACAATCACAATATCATCAGCCACATTAATGCATCCTTCTAATCCTAACAATGCTTCTGTTAACTTCTTCTGGAATATTTCTCCACTTACACTTAGTCCAAAAGGCAGTCTTGACCATCTGTACCGCCCATATGGTGTGATCATGGTAGTTAGTAGACTAGACTTTTCATCTAGACGTACATGCCAGTAAGCCTCCTTTACGTCTAATTTAGAAAATATTTTAGCATTTAGGAACTGTGGCATTACAGCTTCCAAAGTTGGTAACTTAAAATGTTCTCTTTTTAAAGCAGTGTTTAGATGTCTTGGGTCAATGCAGATCCTTAAATCCCCATTTGGCTTTTGAACCACAGCCATCTGGCTGACCCAATCTGTTGGTTCATTTACAGGAATTAATATTTTCCTTTTTACTAATGTCTCTATTTCTGCTTCCACCTTCTTTTGAAATGCAAATGGTATATTGCGACAAGGTGATACCACCGGAGCTATGTTCTCACTGACAGTTAATGATGTTTCACCTAAATCTCCCAGATGACAATCCATTGTTTTTACTTGTGATATGAATCTATCTTCATTTAATGTGATCAGACTTAAACTTTGGCATGTTTTACGGCCTAATAAGCATTGATAGTGGTTCTCTACAACTGTGAATGTTACCAAGTAATTCTTTTTGTTTTTAGGATTTGTTATTATTAAGTTAGCAGTGCCCTCAGTTTTTAATTTGGAATTATTCCACATTGCTAATGTTTGAACAGTCTTCTTAATTTGTGTCTTTTTAACATATTGTTACGTATTTCTGAATTTTCTGGCTAGATGTATTAGTTGGCACACAAATAAAAACACAGCAAAGAACTTGACGACTAAACTTTCAGTTTCATATAACTTTAATGACTATTAACTCTAACAATTCGTTACTGTAACATGTAGCGTAGAAGACTGTACAATATCTGTCAGTTTACAGTTAGCTATACTTCGTTGCAATTCATCTCTTCACTTCGTTGCAATTCATCCCTTCTCAACTTTCCTCGAGCCGTATTCCACAGAACAGACCAACGACACACTTCCCAGTGTCGCTCCAGGTCTCCCAAAGCTGAACCAAGTCGTACTCAAGTCTACCGAATCAGAGCCGCACACGTCTTACATCGACTGTATCGACTGTAACGGCTCAAGTCCACTGTAGTTCGCTGTATAGACTTTAACGACAGTAGTCCACTCCAGTTAACTCTACCCTAGTTAACTTGCATCGAGTCGTACACATTTCTCTTCCACAGAGCCGCACACGTCTTACATAGTCTGTATCGACTGTAACGGCTCACTCACGACTCCATACGACTCCATACGACTCACTTTCACATTAACTTTCTGGCTTATATAGAGTCCCTAATCGCTTGTCCAAAGTTGCACAAACACGGCTAGTATTCTCTGGAATAACAAGTGAGGAAACGTCACATCCTGTCTTTGTTTATACATGTAGATTCCAGAAAACATCGGCTGCAGTGTCATCCAGCCAGGGTCACAAGTTGTGACCTCTATCTGTCACTGGACATTTTTAGTACCTTCTGGAATAACACGTAAGGACACGTCACATCCTGTCTCTGTTTATACATGTACATTCCAGGGAACACCCGCTGATGTGTTATCTCGTCGGGGTCACACGTTAACCTCTTCCTGTCACTGGTCATTTGTAACAATATTTATTACATATAATGTTGACATCTGCTCCTGTGTCCAGCTGAAATCTTATTTGTTGACTATTTATCATGAATAGTGCTGTCATTCTGTCCCTATTTATGTTTAACACATTTATTGAGTTTAATTGTTCCTCTTGGTCAAATTCATCCATAGCATTATGCATATGTATTTTATTCTTAGTTTTACACTTAACTGCAAAATGGTTTTTACCTTTGCATTTATTGCAAATTTTGCCCCTAGCCGGACATGAAGTTCTGTTCACTGCATGTCTGCCTCCGCAAAACCAGCAATCTATTAGGTTGTTTCTGTTGTCAGTTTTCTTTTGTTCTATCTTATCTATTTTCACGACAGCTTCCTTATTTATCTCTGCCAATCCTTTTGCGGTTTGCTCATATTTTTGGTATATATCTAAACACTTCTTCAATGTAAGATCATCGCGATTCAATAATCTCTCCTGCAGTCTTTTCTCCACGGAGAATACGATTTTGTCTCTAATCATTCTATCCTTTTCCTTGAAATTACATTTTTCAGCCTGAGCTCTAAGCTGCGTAATGAACACATCACAAGATGACACCTTTTCTATGTTCCAAAATCTGAAACTTTCCAGAACTTCATTTTTTCTGGGGTTGCAATAGTCGTGTAATTTCTTTAGTAATATTTGCGGGTCATTCACGTCTTCATTCTCATCATACTGCAACTGCTCGCAAATCTCTTGGGCCTGAGGTCCAGCACAATGTAGTATTATTGCTTTTTGTCTGATTTTAGGTTTTTCTTCAGCTCCTTTTGCTTACAGAAACAGTTCCACTTGTCTTTTTCCATTGGCGAAAGTTTTCACTGACATAACCTTCAGTCACATTTAACTCTGTTGGTGGTTTAAGTAGACCTTCTGCCATCTTTAATGAAAACTTCACTCTAGTATATCTACCGTAACTGAATAACCCCGAGCCTCTCGATATATATTCTAATTCTAGATTCTAGACTAAAGACTGGGACTCTGGAATCTACTAGATTTTAGATCTACACTTTAGCTCTATTTTTTTTTCTTAATTTAACTAGATTTGTATCACTGATATAAATTTAAATATAATTCTTGTTACCGCTGCCACCATGTTGATTATTATGAACGAATAATAACAAGACTCTGGATAGAACTTATAAGACATGAAATCAGCTGTTTAATCTAACGCCATATTGGTTGACAACAACAGTTACAAGGGATGTTACTCCCAAACACCGATTGGTGCAACCTATATAAAACACACATCAACAGGAACATAAAACTAAAATGTTATTTAACCTTGGTTAGGCCAATAATAGAATATGCATCCTCTGTTTGAGACCCCTCAATTCAAGAAAACATTAAGAAACTAGAACAGACACAAAATAGTGCAGTGAGATTCATAACAAACAAATATTCACACTTGACTAGAGTAACACCTTTAGTAAAATCACTAAATTTAGAAAGCCTTCAGGACAGAAGACTCAAAGGTAAAGTAACAATTATACATAAAACACTTAACCATAATCTTCAAATACAAAAACAAAATTTAATAAAATACTCAGAAAGACACAAAGATAAAGGTACACTCCTCATCTCATATGCTAGGACTAAGTTGTACAAATACTCCTTCTTCCCTAGTGCTATTAGAGCATGGAATGGGTTGCCTGAGCTAGCCAGGAAAACCAGTGACTTGGCAGAATTTAAGTCATTGGTTAATATGCATGACTTGCAAAATGTCCATCTTTCCGTCTGTCAGATGTCGCGCGTAGGATTGACGTTTTTCATATTGAATGACACCCCAAAATGACATTTTTGGTCTATATATTTCCGTATATTTTAGGACTATTTCGTAAATTGTGCAATTTCGGGAGATTTCCAGGAGCTCCTGGTAAATCGTCAGGAGGGCGCGAAAAATCTGTTTTAAGTTATATAATGGTTTAATTTAATAATTTATACACCTTGAATTAGCTCGGGTCCTATGAAAGTGCGGGTCCTATGAAAGTGCAGGTTCTATGAAAGTGCGGGGCCCACTGTGGTCGCATAGGTTGCAGTGGCCTAAGGCGGCCCAGCAAAATAGCGTTATATGCTACGCCGCCGGTCGACTAGCACTGATGTAATGCATGGCTGCAGTTCACGCAATAATATGAAAAACTACTTATTAATTGTTCTTTTAAATTATGTTGACTTATATGCATACTAAATTGATTTTTCTCATTAAAAAAAAAAAACATTTTTGTGTGTTAATGTAGTAGTGAGTATAATAGAACTAACTTAACTTAGCAATACAATTGTGTAAAAAAAAGTGTGGCGCGTGGGTGTCTTCCCTACTATGTAGCCTTCCTTGTTTGTTACTATTAATAGTTAATAGTAGTAAAAGTGGTGTATTTTTATGAAAAAACTGCTTGCATAAGTATTCTTTAAAATTTGGTTTTTGGCATTCAGAAACAAGAAAACGTAGCCGTTGAATCAGAACTTTGAATGTTCTAAACTATTATGATGTCGGATTTTCACGATATTTTCCAGTTTTCGAGATCTAAACGGAACAGAAAATTCTTTATCTGACATTCACTTGCCTCCCCCTCTCCTCAGCAAAGTCGTGACTAAATGTCGCAAGAGATTTGCGGAATCAAAGGCCGCAACGTCCAAAAAATCTAAACGAGGAATACATAAAGGAGGAATAGGAGGAGGCGTGCTGGCTGAGCGGTAAAGCGCTTGGCTACCAAACCGGGGTCCCGGGTTTAAATTTCTGATGAAGATTGAGATTTTTTAAATCGGGATCCTTGGGGGCCTCTGAGTCCACCCGCCTCTAATGGGTACCTGACATTACTAGGGTAAAAGTAAAGGCGGTTGGTCGTTGTGCTGAACACATGTCACTCTGCTCGTTAAACGTGGGCCACAGAACCAGATGACCTTTACATTATCTGCCCTTTAGATCGCAAGGTCTGAAAGGGGGAAATTTACATTATTTTCATTTACCGTCCTTGACCTACATTGTATTTACGTCGTAGACACAAGCTGGAATGACGATGCCTCCGTCGCTAATAAAGACACCCATCTTGAACATACTGGCATATTCCTGCACGTTGCGCTTCACAGCACAGATGGACCCGAATACTTCAGTAATGTACTGTGAGAGGGAGAGTAATTGTCTGTTGTGTTAGAAGGATAAATGATATGTCGTTATCAATGTAAAATGTAAATCTGAAATTTAGAAATTTATCACATATTGATTAATTAAATGATTTTCATATTTGTACACACACTTAACGTAGTTTTAATATTGGTATACAAAAAAGTCAATACATTTAAAATATCAAAAGTCTATTCTGAACATATATGGCTTCTTCTGTCTCGGAAGACAATGGATTTTTGTTTTAGCCGCTTTGCAGCAGCAGAAGAGTTTCCTCTCTTGTGCGCATTCTTGGGCTTTAGATAAAGGGATCATGGGTGACACATGCGACATGATCCCTGTCACGACATTGCTGATAAGATCCAAAGGAACGCCCCGCGTTACATTTGGCACCAATTCAGTTGCAGAAGCTGTCGGGGAGAATTTTATAGTTGATACTCCCAAAGCCTAAGGGGCTCGAGGTTTTCTCCTGAAGCTTTATTACCGAAAAGAGCAGGGGTTTGAAGTCAGAGTACCCCTCTCCTAGATGAATAGCCTTACCAGTCTGACGAGCTCCATCTGCCCGAAGCTTACGGATTTGTGGTGCCAGGTATCCGCCTTCACCCCATCATCTGTTAGTAAGATGAGTTTCGCAGGGCTTAGTATTTTAAGCCACACTAGCAGGCCTGGTGCTGGACTTAGTTGTCAGAGGCTATCTGAGACGCGTGCCTTTAGAAGTATTGTATAGACAATGGGAGCCTATCCCCATCACAACCGCAGCCATGACAACCTTCGAAACCATTCTGAACATACAAAGCAACAGGAAAATAAGTACAAACATATTAATGAACGAGCTTGTTCTTATGTTTGTAAGAGATAGGCAAGTAAGCAGGGCCGCCCTTAGGCCACTGCAACCTATGCGGCCGCAATGGGCTTAGCTAGGCCCACGTTAATTCTAGATTTAAATTATTACATTAAGCAATTATAAGATATTAATTATAAGATTTCCTGTGGTCTCCTTATTTTTCAGGAGCTCTTGGAAATCTCCTGAAATTATTAAAAATCTCTGGAAAATCGTAAAAGTCTCCTTAAAAATAGACAAAACTGTCATTTTGGGGTATCATTCGATATGGTAAACGTTAATTCTACGCGCGATAAAAAAAACGGCATTGTCAGCTTTCTTTTAATAAAAATGTAATGTAAGGAGGAATTTATTTTGTAATACAAAATCATAAATTTTACTTATCCTTATCCCTACGCGGGGCCACGTTCAATCCATTGCGCATAAGGCCCCTCAATTGTTATGGTAGGCTTAGCAAGGAAGTATTGATTTGTTGGTGCACTAGCAGCATAATAAAAACCTTTGTTGGCGCTCATTTCAAACTATTGAATTCGTAACTACTTTACTATTTTATTTGTAAAAAAAAATTGTTAAGGCAAATCTGCAACTATTCAAATACACAAGTAACTGGCCTGTTTTCTTTCAACAATTTTTTTTAAGGTAATTGCCTGCTATTAAATTAATTACAATGAATGTACATAATAGAATTGTTAAATCTGAATGCCTGGTATTCAAGTAGATTAAAACATGTGCAGCTTTATTTTAAGAAATGTTGTATCAAAGATAATTGAGTGCTATTCAATCAGAATACAACATGCGTAGTTTTATTTCTACAAGACTCTTGCTAAATCTAACTGCCTACTATAAGAATAGCTATCAATTATGCTACATTCTCTATTTGTCTTTTGTGTCTCAACCAAGTTGCATAGGATTAACGTTAACATTTCAGTTAGAGCTATACGTGGCATCTTATTGCTTACCCGACGATGTTAATACATGATGTGTGAATTTAGGCCAATATTGGCCATACTAGGCCATGAAACATGCTGTTTAATGTGTCCCTTGTTGATGATTTTCCTATACAGATTGACAGGGAATCATTACTAAGTTTTAATATATGTTTTTATTGCATTCAATTTATGTATCAGCTCTTTGTAAATGTTTGATTGTCAAATAAGGTGTTAAAAAAAGACTGTGAGATAAATATGAAAAGGGTGAAATGTTTCTCCCCAGCTTATTAAAGAACAGTGCGCTGATTTTAAGTCACCTGAAGCTGAATGAAGCCTGACATATAAATATATTTATTTTTAAAGGGTGTTGATGTAACCGTATCGTTGTATCGCTGTGTAAAATAGATGAAGAGACCAGTAGTACCCTATTCGTTGTATCGCTGTGAGACATGAGAAGACTAGTGGTACCCTGTTCGTTGTATCGCTGTGAGACATGAGAAGACTAGTGGTACCCTGTTCGTTGTATCGCTGTGAGACATAAGAAGACCAGTGGTACCCTATTCGTTGTAACGCTGTGAGACATGAGAAGACCAGTGGTACCCTGTTCGTTGTATCGCTGTGAGACATGAGAAGACTAGTGGTACCCTGTTCGTTGTATCGCTGTGAGACATGAGAAGACTAGTGGTACCCTGTTCGTTGTATCGCTGTGAGACATGAGAAGACTAGTGGTACCCTGTTCGTTGTATCGCTGTGAGACATGAGAAGACTAGTGGTACCCAGTTCGTTGTATCGCTGTGAGACATGAGAAGACTAGTGGTACCCTATTCGTCCTATCGCTGTGAGACATGAGAAGACTAGTGGTACCCTGTTCGTTGTATCGCTGTGAGACATGAGAAGACTAGTGGTACCCTATTCGTTGTATCGCTGTAAGACATGAGAAGACTAGTGATACCCTGTTCGTTGTATCGCTGTGAGACATGAGAAGACCAGTGGTACCATATTCGTTGTATCGCTGTGAGACATGAGAAGACCAGTGGAACCCTGTTCGTTGTATCGCTGTGAGACATGAGAAGACTAGTGGTACCCTGTTCGTTGTATCGCTGTGAGACCTAAGAAGACTAGTGGTACCCTGTTCGTTGTATCGCTGTGAGACCTGAGAAGACCAGTGGTACCCTGTTCGTTGTATCGCTGTGAGACATGAGAAGACCAGTGGTACCCTATTCGTTGTATCACTGTGAGACATGAGAAGACCAGTGGTACCATCTTCGTTTATATCGCTGTGAGATATGAGAAGACTAGTGGTACCCTGTTCGTTGTATCGTTGTGAGACATGAGAAGACCAGTGGTACCCTATTCGTTGTATCACTGTGAGACATGAGAAGACCAGTGGTACCATCTTCGTTTATATCGCTGTGAGATATGAGAAGACCAGTGGTACCCTGCGTTGTGTGCTATTAAAATGAATAGAATTTCTTTTTCATAATTTGTAATGTCTTAAGAGGCTCGCAAAGACCCTCCTTCAGCGAACAGTATCAGGAAGAAGATGAGGAAGACAGAAAGCAATGGGAAGGCAACATCCAAGAATGGACAGGCCTGTCAGTGAACGAACATACAACATCCAAGAATGGACAGGCCTGTCAGTGAACGAACATACAACATCCAAGAATGGACAGGCCTGTCAGTGAAGGAACATACAACATCCAAGAATGGACAGGCCTGTCAGTGAAGGAACATACAACATCCAAGAATGGACAGGCCTGTCAGTGAACGAACATACAACATCCAAGAATGGACAGGCCTGTCAGTGAACGAACATACAACATCCAAGAATGGACAGGCCTGTCAGTGAAGGAACATACAACATCCAAGAATGGACAGGCCTGTCAGTGAAGGAACATACAACATCCAAGAATGGACAGGCCTGTCAGTGAAGGAACATACAACATCCAAGAATGGACAGGCCTGTCAGTGAAGGAACATACAACATCCAAGAATGGACAGGCCTGTCAGTGAAGGAACATACAACATCCAAGAATAGACAGGCCTGTCAGTGAACCAACATACAACATCCAAGAATGGACAGGCCTGTCAGTGAAGGAACATACAACATCCAAGAATGGACAGGCCTGTCAGTGAACGAACATACAACATCCAAGAATGGACAGGCCTGTCAGTGAACGAGCATACAACATCCAAGAATGGACAGGCCTGTCAGTGAAGGAACATACAACATCCAAGAATGGACAGGCCTGTCAGTGAAGGAACATACAACATCCAAGAATGGACAGGCCTGTCAGTGAACGAACATACAACATCCAAGAATGGACAGGCCTGTCAGTGAAGGAACATACAACATCCAAGAATGGACAGGCCTGTCAGTGAAGGAACATACAACATCCAAGAATGGACAGGCCTGTCAGTGAAGGAACATACAACATCCAAGAATGGACAGGCCTGTCAGTGAACGAACATACAACATCCAAGAATGGACAGGCCTGTCAGTGAACGAACATACAACATCCAAGAATGGACAGGCCTGTCAGTGAAGGAACATACAACATCCAAGAATGGACAGGCCTGTCAGTGAACGAACATACAACATCCAAGAATGGACAGGCCTGTCAGTGAAGGAACATACAACATCCAAGAATGGACAGGCCTGTCAGTGAAGGAACATACAACGAAGGTTAAGGACAGAGGAATGGAGAAAGACGGTTGACAGATCTTATGTGGTGCCCTCACAGTTTAATAGATTAAAGGAATAGATGTGATGATGAGTATAGTAGCTAGCTATGACTCTCAATATCTTTCAAATGGGTAGATATTAACAGAGAATTTTCGGTTAGGTCTATCTGGGTGTCTAAGAATTTTACTGTAGTACATGTAAAGTGGATGGAAGGATGGAAGGCATTAGTGAACTGTATGAATATAAACGAATTTATCCGTTCTCACCTGCAGCAGCAATGTTTTGTTCAGTCTTTCAATTTGTTTCATTACCTCATCTCTGAGTCTGTAAAGTCCTTTCTTGTGTTTATTTATCTCTGTGTCTGTAAAGTCCTTTCTTGTGTTTATTTATCTCTGTGTCTGTAAAGTCATTTCTTGTGTTTATTTATCTCTGTGTCTATAAAGTCCTTTCTTGAGTTTATTTATCTCTGTGTTTGTAAAGTCCTTTCTTGTGTTTATTTATCTCTGTGTCTGTAAAGTCCTTTCTTGTGTTTATTTATCTCTGTGTCTGTAAAGTCCTTTTATTGTGTTTATTTATCTCTGTGTCTGTAAAGTCCTTTCTTGTGTTTATTTATCTCTGTGTCTGTAAAGTCATTTCTTGTGTTTATTTATCTCTGTGTCAGTAAAGTCATTTCTTGTGTTTATTTATCTCTGTGTCTGTAAAGTCCTTTCTTGTGTTTATTTATCTCTGTGTCTGTAAAGTCATTTCTTGTGTTTATTTATCTCTGTGTCTGTAAAGTCCTTTCTTGTGTTTATTTATCTCTGTGTCTGTAAAGTCATTTCTTGTGTTTATTTATCTCTGTGTCTGTAAAGTCCTTTTATTGTGTTTATTTATCTCTGTGTCTGTAAAGTCCTTTCTTGTGTTTATTTATCTCTGTGTCTGTAAAGTCATTTCTTGTGTTTATTTATCTCTGTGTCAGTAAAGTCATTTCTTGTGTTTATTTATCTCTGTGTCTGTAAAGTCATTTCTTGTGTTTATTTATCTCTGTGTCTGTAAAGTCATTTCTTATGTTTATTTATCTCTGTGTCTGTAAAGTCATTTCTTGTGTTTATTTATCTCTGTGTCTGTTAAGTCATTTCTTGTGTTTATTTATCTCTGTGTCTGTAAAGTCATTTCTTGTGTTTATTTATCTCTGTGTCTGTAAAGTCCTTTCTTGTGTTTATTTATCTCTGTGTCTGTAAAGTCATTTCTTGTGTTTATTTATCTCTGTGTCTGTTAAGTCATTTCTTGTGTTTATTTATCTCTGTGTCTGTAAAGTCATTTCTTGTGTTTATTTATCTCTGTGTCTGTAAAGTCCTTTCTTGTGTTTATTTATCTCTGTGTCTGTAAAGTCCTTTCTTGTGTTTATTTATCTCTGTGTCTGTAAAGTCATTTCTTGTGTTTATTTATCTCTGTGTCTGTAAAGTCCTTTCTTGTGTTTATTTATCTCTGTGTCTGTAAAGTCCTTTCTTGTGTTTATTTATCTCTGTGTCTGTAAAGTCCTTTCTTGTGTTTATTTATCTCTGTGTCTGTAAAGTCATTTCTTGTGTTTATTTATCTCTGTGTCTGTAAAGTCCTTTCTTGTGTTTATTTATCTCTGTGTCTTTAAAGTCATTTCTTGTGTTTATTTATCTCTGTGTCTGTAAAGTCCTTTCTTGTGTTTATTTATCTCTGTGTCTGTAAAGTCATTTCTTGTGTTTATTTATCTCTGTGTCTGTAAAGTCCTTTCTTGTGTTTATTTATCTCAGTGTCTGTAAATTCATTTCGTGTGTTTATATCAGTATATCCTTATTTTAAATTTCTATTGTTGAAAACTCTTTACGATCTAAAAGCTGCATTTGTTAAGGTAATCACGTAGAGACCCAAGTGTAATTCTCTTAGTTATATTAGTGTTATCTACAGGATGACATGGAACTGTAATAGAAGGTCTTTAATGTATTCAGGTAAATAATTGCATGTACAAGTTTTTAAATTAAGAGATTTGGATCTAAATCTCAATATGTTGATTCATTTTTTATTGTGCGAGAATACACAACTTGAAATGAACTGTTGAGAAAGAAAATGTTCACACATCTTGTGTCAACAAAAGCTAAGATTCTAGATGCCATGTTGAAAATAAGACAGCCAATGAATCGCATTATTGAGATTGACATCTACCTAGCTCGACTGTATCCAATGGGACCGCGCCAAACAGTACCTAGGGCGGTCTGTAAACACGCTTCTACGCCTCGTCCTAAGTTTGGAAAACGCATGCGCATAACTTAGCTACTAGTCTAAAAGTATTAGAGATTCAATCTGCTTTAGCACCTGATCCTGTCAATATTACACGAAGTACGTGGAAGCGGTCTTTGGGCTATTTGTAAGTAATCTAAACTTAAATTCTAAACTAAGATAAGATAGGATAAGATATTTTTTTGATTCAATCAAAAGGAAATTCAGCTTGACTACAATTGACAACATCAGGTAACTACTGTACAATAACAATATAGATGCAAATACGAACAACATTCACACACATTCACACACAAAAACAAATATACACTCATAACCAGCGCTTTATAAATTGCTGTTTTTACATAGAGTTTGCTATCTCAGTACATTGAAAAAAATAAAAAAAATTGTAGAATTCAACTTTCAAGGATCCTTGTGCATATTTAGAAATATTTTAGTCAAACATTAATAAAAATAAAGTTTACATAACAATTGATTTGAAGGATCTAGAGATGGAAGATATGTTGACTCCTGACTAATCCTCACGTGAAGAAACTAACGTTTCCTGTTCTTTCCTTATTTTGGTCTACATAGTTATGCGAACAATAATTTTAAAGCATAAACTTACTAACGGAAAATGTAAAAATCGGCTTATAGATGCGAACATAGATATGCACTTGAACCATGCTTTAACACTGCTGACTAAGACAGACAAAACTAGCTTTTACTTTCCATTGAAATGCAAGGTCTCTGTTCGCATTAAGAGTTTATTTTGAAGGATACATTTTGTATGATTTAATTTGTTTTTTGTTTTATGTTTATAAAAACAAAATATGACTTTTCTTTTGTTATACAGTAAGTTAAACTAAGACATATTAAGCAAAGGTTAGCTCGAGTTTGTTGTTTGTTTTTAAGTATATTTTAAAGGCTCTTCAAATCAACTTTAATTATGTATTTTGTTTTATTTGGCTCTATGGGATGAGGAGTTAGGTGAGACCTGTCCGATAGGATTAAGTCCTAGGCTTACGTCTTAAGATAACAATTTACAGTGGATCCCTGGACACGTTGGCGTCATGGGCAATGAAAGGGCAGATAAGCTTTCAAAGGCAGGATCATCTATGGAACAATCAGATAGACCTGTTAACGGTTACCGGTCATTTCATCCCCGGTCATTTCAACCCCCGTTTATTTCATCCCCCGGTCATTTCATCCCATGGTCATTTTATCCCCTGTTATTTTCATTATCTGACCAATTTATCTAACAAATAGTAATTGTAAAAATAATGAAATGAGCAATATTTAATGTATTCATTTTTTATTAAAAAGACAAAAATTAGATAAGAATAAAATTAAAATTAAATACCATTAAAACTATAAAATTTATTATAACATGTATAAATATAGAGGCAATGTAACAAAAATAGTGTTATCCTGATATGAGTGAAGTCAGCCTTTATAAGAAAACAAAATAAAACAGTATTTCAAGGCTTATTATTTTTATGACACGCACAATTTCAAGAAAGAGCAATTGCATGACCGTACTTCCACCACAGTGCACACCTTGGCCCTTGATGATAAGTTATCAGCGGTATGGACATAATTATTCTAATCGCACTTCTATGTCTCATATGATTTTCACTACTTCCACCAAACCTTAACCTTTGATCATTACGTCATGCGCAGGATAATATTATAATATTACATCCTCTACATTCAATAAAGGTGCTATAGCTAAGTACACACCCTGATTTACAATATATTATAAGATTTCTCATCAAGAATGCAAATTAGAAGAGGAAACACTATAAACGCATTAGTAACATGTCAAAAATATAAAATAGCATTCTACATAATCATATTTATGTATTAGATAAAATGAGGGCTAAAAGACAAAGGTGGCTGAGTGGTCAAGCGCCTGGCTTCTGAACCGAGGGTCCCGGGTTCGAATCCTGGTGAAGGCTGGAATTTTTATTTCGGGATCGCCTTGAGCGCCTCTGAGTCCACCCAACTCTAATGGGTACCTGACATTAGTTGGGGGAAAGTAAAGGCGGTGGGTCATTGTGCTGGCCACGTGACACCCTCGTTAACCATAGGCCACAGAATCTGCCCTACAGACCACAAGGTCTGAAATGGAATTTTAGTACTTTACTTTACTTAAAAGCTCAATTAAACAAGGAAAAAAGGAAAATGTTTAATTGGGGATGAAATGACCAGGGAATTAAATGACCGGGAATGAAGTGACCGGGGAATAAGTGACCGATCACCCTGTTAACTACCTCACCCTAAGGTCAATGTTAATCATCAACCACAAAGAGGAGTGGCTCAACCAATAGGCAAAAGGAAACTCAGGCAGAGCCATTTGCAAAAAAATGAACATGCCTAACAAACAAGCCAAACAGTATTAACTTCCTCCCCCGCAAAGAGCAATCTACAATCTTCCAACTAAGGACTGGACACACACCTCTGTTAAATTACCATCTCAATAAAATAAATTCCACACAACTCCCCCTTTGTAGACACTGCGCCCCCACCCTTATGAAACAGTTAACCATATCCTTTTTGAATGCCCCTTCCTAATCCACCTTAGTTAATGAAATATAAGTCAGTATAGAGATTTTAATTTAGCATTTATATGCTATTTACATTAAGAAACCTGAACAGCATATTAAAGATCATGTATTTTGCAACGTTTAAGCATGGAAATTAAACTTAATATAATTCATTGATTTGCTTTTAAAAACATCAGGAACAATCTATTATAGATACTTAAAGACCATTGCAATATTTCCGAAGGGAAATTACAGGTTAAATTAGATTTTCAGTGTTGTTGTTTTTTCTTTTAAATCTAAACGTGATGGACAGACCTACCAACAGACAAAACGCCCAAAAATAAGCGTCTTTTATTCTGATGGGGGCACTAAAAATAAAATCAATAAAATCTGATTATTTTAAACATTTGGAGAGAACTGATTAGTACTATGTCATGGCGCTACTTGTTGCGCTACTGCACGAAAGTCGCTGCATAAAAAGTCTATTTTAAAAAAATTTGCGTAATATTTACATAGAAAGTGCATTCTTAGCCTTTATAAACAAACATAAATGTTTTCTTTTAATTTTAGCAGACAGTTGACCAGAAAAAAAAACACCTTTAAGTTATATTTATAGGTGACCGGTCACTTCATCCCCGGTCACTTTATCCCCGGTCATTTCATCCCCTGATCACTTCATCCCCTGGTCACTTTATCCCCGGTCATTTCATCCCCTGATCACTTCATCCCCTGGTCACTTTATCCCCGGTCATTTCATCCCCTGATCACTTCATCCCCTGGTCACTTTATCCCCGGTCATTTCATCCCCTGATCACTTTATCCCCGGTCATTACATCCCCTGATCACTTTATCCCCGGTCACTTCATCCCCTGGTCACTTTATCCCCGGTCATTTCATCCCCTGATCACTTCATCCCCGGTCATTTCAGCCCCAATTAAATATTTTATATATAAACATGATTATGTAGAATGCTTTTTGACATTTTATGACTTGTTACTAATGCGTTTAGAGTGTTTCCTCTTCCACTTTGTTTTCTTAATGAGAAATCGTATATTATATTGTAAATCTGGGTGTGTACTTAGCTATAGCGCTTCTATTGGATGTGGGGGTTGTAATATCATAATATTATCCGGATCGAAAGACAAAGTAGAGGAAATCTTTTGAGAGTTAGAAGTGCGATTACAATAATTATGACCATGCCGCTGGTAACTTATCATCAAAGGCCAAGGTGTGGTGCAAGTAGTGGAAATCTTTTGAGAGATAGAAGTGCGATTAGAATAATTATGATCATGCCGCTGATAACTTATCATCAAAGGCCAAGGTGTGGTGCAAGTAGTGGAAATCTTTTGAGAGATAGAAGTGCGATTACAATAATTATGACCGTGCCGCTGATAACTTATCATCAAAGACCAAGGTGTGGTGAAAGTACGACCATGTTTCACTTTATTTTATTTTTCAATCGCTCTTTCTTGAAAATGGGCGCGTCATTTTTAGCCTTGAAATAAGGTTGTTGTTTTATCTAATAAAGGCGGAGTTCACCCTCCTTGTGATATCATGTCGCCTGTATAAGTTTTGCTTTAATTCCTTTTAAACATTAACGTGTTACAATTTTGAAATTTAAATAAAAAATGAATACATTAAATATTGCTCATTTCATGATTTTTTAAAATTACAATTTGTTAGATAAAAATGATCAGATGATGAAAATATCAGGGATGAAATGACCGGGGATGAAGTGACCAGGGGATGAAATGACCGGGGATGAAGTGACCGGGGGATGAAATGACCAGGGAATGAAGTGACCAGGAGATGAAATGACCGGGGATGAAGTGACCGGGGATGAAATGACCGGGGATGAAATGACCGGGAACCATATTTATATTTGTTGTGAACATTTCTTGTACATTTTATACATATATTTGACTTTGTGATACAAAAAAATTGTCATTCTTTGTTAACATATTGTAACATTGCCTCCCTTACATTTACGTAATTATTTTAGAATTGGTGTAATTTTTATGAAAAAATCGCTGGCATAATTAATTGTATAAATTAAACGGTTTGCTTTTAAAAAACCAAAAGTAGCCGTTGCTCCTAAACTTTTCAAGCCGCATCGCAAGGTGAAATAATATTTTTCAATTTTCTTCTAGTTTTCGAGATCTGAGTATAACAGACGGACAGACGGACATTTTGAACAAACGTTATAGCGGCTTTTCCCCTTACGGAGGCCGCTAAAAAATGAGAAAGGGACAAGCTCTCGTCCGAATCACAAGAAAGAAGGTGCCTATTATAAGCTATCCCGACAAGATCAACGTCTAATCTTTCGACTCAGGACAAGACACAACAGAATGAGACAACATATGTACCGGAAGCTCAAATTTGGAACCAGTGAAATCTGCCCATGTGGAGTGTCACTGACTCCAAAATACCCCAATAGAAAGAAAACTATATGGATAGATCCCCGATTTCAAAACTACGGTACTGCGCAGTTCATCTCGTATATTGGTCTAGTCATCTGAACACTTCAGTTCTGTTGTCACAGATATATATTAACATTAAAATACTGTAGACATTAATTAATAATAATAATAATAATAATAATGATAGCGGACACTGTGTTTGATCAAAGTAGACATAGAAGACTATCTTTTTATTTCCATCAAATCCTTTGCATTCGCTCAAAACATAAACAACAAACAATGACGTAATATCATATAATATATTAGCACATTTTTCCTTTTGAAGTTATTATCACATCTTTCCTTTTAAAGTTCTTAAGACTGATATCTACTTCCTCAGATCTTGTGACAGATTTGGTGTTAGATTAGGTGTCGGATCTAGTGTCAGATTGATTTAAAGCGCTGGTAACAGGTAGATTTTTTCTAAATTTCTAACAGTTAATTTTATTTGTATCGAGTGGTGTCTTTAGCTCGTTTTGTTTTATGTATAGATCTAGACATAGAATCTAGAATATATACAAATAATGAAATCATTCGATCCTTTTTAACCGTTGGCACTAGACGGTAATCTATTTAAAAGATGGAAAAAATGGAGACAAAGTTTTGAACTGTTTATGGTTGCCACTGAAAAGAATACGAAGCCCGAGCCAGTGAAGAAAGCTTTATTGTTACACCTGATCGGTGAACCCGTTCGAGACATCTACAATACTTTGCAAGTATGTGAAGATGAGACTGTAGACAAAGTAATTGAAAGGTTTGAGAATCATTTTGGCCTAAGTCCAACACTGTGTATGACAGATTTAAATTCTTCACAACAGTGTTATACTGAGTTGAAGAATTTGGCAAAGGAATGCAAGCTTGACAACCTTCGCGATGAACTCATCAGAGATCGATTGGTATGTGGCATACAGTCGGATCGAGTGAGAGAGAGACTTCTGAGAGATGTAGACTTAACTTTAGAGAAAGCAGCAAGCATAATTCGTGCTGACGAGTGTGACGAACCGTTTAAGCTCACTCAAGATATCACTCAGGTCTAAGCATTTAATTAATTTATTTACTCGCTATTAATCATCAATTTTATTAATTTAGCCAATCAAGCGCTAAAAACACAGCTACCACCCCTCCAATCCAACCCCACCCCTTTGGCATCGATGTCACATGTTACTATCCCCGCCTTGACACGTGTCACACTAGACTCTTGACAAGAGTACACTCCCTCCATCTATCGTGGCAAACATCCGTTGACCCCCCCCTTCCGGGAGCGGCTGGTCACTTCAAAGTGCCCATTCAACTCAACGCCTCGGGCAACGCTGTTCGTCTAGCACTAGCCATTATCATAATATAATCTCCCTTGATGTGCCGAGCTCTGATAATCTCCCCTTCATAATCCACCTGACCACCTGGGCTGATTTCCTGGACTTTCAACTCGCGCCTCCGCGCAATGTCTATCTCCCGGAAACTCTCGTCACGGTCAAGCGTGGACCCCTTTGTCAAAGACGTCAAATAGTCTAGACCACTTTTGCTCTTATCTCCCGCCACTCACCCCCCCCCCCCCCAATCTCTCCACGTGTATATGGACAGAACTTCAACGTCCGATCTCATTCTCGCTGGAGAGCTGACAGGGAGCACATCTATCTCTTGCTTGAGCTCTAGACTATTTTCATTCCCTTACTTCACTTTGGATTGGTGGTATGTAACTTAGTAAAGTGCTTGAGAACCATTTTACTTAGTAATGTATATATATATATATATATATATATATATATATATATTTGTGCATTTATTACTACATTATTTGTGTACATATTTGTGCATTCTTATCATGGATAATGTAAGTAGATTACTGTATACTTATATTTTTTTATCATGACTTTGTGGCTAAATGTGCAAGCCATCTGGACTAGAGTCTATTAACAATTCTTACCAGATGTATTTAGCTCTTTAACTATTATTAATTTAACTCTGATATATTAGCGCTCGGCACGAGCTTTCAATATATTATCATTGATTAATTCCTTGGCAGGGAGTTATCAAAGCATTTCTGTAAACATGTCTTATTACTGAGTATGTATCTACTTATGCTCTATGTTTACTTATGTGGGAACATGGGCGAGTATCAGACGTTGATCTCTCCTTCCCCTGTCATCTCATTTATCTAAGAGATGTATGTACTTGCTACTCACCGTGATTGGTGAGCGTCACTTATATTACTTCATATATCACTTGTTACTGTTTGTTATTTCCCTTTATGGGAGTCCCCATTATTATTGTTATCCCCCCTTGATGGGACACTATATTCATTTGTTAGTTCCCTTTGATATTTATGAAACTAGATTATAGTTTCTCCACATCAGTCTGAAGATGTCCTTCACGGAAAGGCATCTACCTCCCAGTGTTATCATTATGGCTAAACCGACGCATACATCATATCGTTGCAGCTTTTATCTATAGGCTACATCCGCCTGAAATCTTAGCAACCTAAAGCTGATAGCAGATTTGCTGGCACCAGATCTGTAGACATCAGACCTACTCATCCTTCAAGAGCCCAAGTAACAACGCTAGCCACAGACCCGTCACTACCTTAACTGATTGGTAGACGCAGCTTAGCTCTGCAACCATACAAGTTGGACTGCACACGGAGCCTGGATCCACTACGCCAGCCCACTAGCAGACAGCATCAGTATCAGCCACACCAGTCTCACCAGTGCAGCACCGGACCAAAAGCTAAGCAACCAGCCTAATGACACTCAGACCACTTGGTTCTAATATCTGATGATGATAGTCTTATATATGTAAATAAGCTAGATCCCATACTAGCAACTGTACAGCATTTCACCTTTCATTATCTTATTTTGTATAATAAACTGTACATATTTTACATCTAAATACACCATTCGTTGCCTGCATTATAACGCTGTGCTTGTAGTTTATATGTGCAAGTAAGGATTCTCAAACCATAAAAATCCCCAAAACGGCCAAATCTTAATGACGAGCATACCCAGAACCAAATGATAGATATGAAAGGACTACATGTGGATGCTGCTTATAAATTAAAGAAGACAGAAGATAGAAAGCCAGTCAAAAGCTCACAGGAAAAAATGGCAAAGAATCATGTAACAAGTTTCATTAGAGATTGCAGATCTTGTGGTAGATCTCATGGAAAATACAATTGCCCAGCATTTGGACAGACATGCCGAAAATGTAAAAAGAGAAATCATTTCGCTGCAAAATGTCGTTCGAAATACTTCAAGGCTGTTGATTTACTACCCTAGGAGCATTGGGGGATGAAGCATTAAAACTGAAGGGAGTTGCATCGGTCACATTTAAAGTCGGTGACCTAGAAGTTAAAGATGATCTGTACGTGATCAAGAAAAGTATAAATCATATACTAGGTCTGAAGACATCTATTGCTTTAAAACTAATTGAGGCAAAGAGAAATGTCGAAGTACACGATGTCAAGCAACAAAATGAAGTTTCACAAGTGTTGATGAAAAAATAAAAGCAAGTATTCGAAGGACTCGGTACATACAAAATGAAGAATCACATTAAACTGACGTCGGATGCAAAGCCTGTTATTCAATGTGCGCGCAGAGTTGCACCATCACTCTATGAAGAATTGAAAAGAAAACTCACACAAATGCAACAAGATGGAGTGATCACAGAAGTTGATGAACCAACAGAATGGGTTCATAACTTGGTTAAAGCAAAGAAGAAAGATAATTCTTTGAGGTTGTGTTTAGATCCCAGAGAACTGAACAAATATATAATGAGAGAACATTTCACTATACCAACATTTGATCAAATCAATAGTTCACTGGGAGCAGCAAAAGGTTTGAGTATACTTGATCAAAAAGATGCATATTGGCAAGTGGAGTTGGATGAACCAAGCTCTTATTTATGTACATTCAATACTCCGTTTGGAAAATACAGATTCTTGAGAATGCCTTTTGGTATATCCTCAGCGAGTGAAGAAACGTGCTTATCAAGTATTAGGAGACATTTCAGGTGTACATATCATGTCAGATGACATGCTTATTGCTGCAAAAGATGAAAAAGAACATGATCAAATTTTTGAAAATATTCTGGATAGAGCTAGAAAGAACAATGTAAAGTTCAACAAGAACAAGATACAATATAAACGTTCTGGTGTTAATTACCTGGGAAGACAAATTGGAGCAGATGGTATTAGTCCAGGTCCAGCTAAAATTAAAGCAATAATGGAGATGCCAGCACCAACAGATCGCACAAAAATTCAAAGACTGCTAGGGATGCTAAACTTTCTGTCAGGTTTCATTCCAAACATGTTAACAATCACTAGTTTGTTGCGTGAATTGCTAAAGAAAGATGTATTGTGGCAGTGGAATGCAGAGTAAGAAAATGCTTTCCAACTAATAAAGAAAACACTTAGTGAAGCTCCAGTTTTGCAATTGTTTAACCCTGAAAAACAAGTTACTATTCAGTGTGACGCTTCTTCTAAAGGGTTGGGAGCATGTTTAATGCAAGAAGACAAACCAGTTGCGTATACGTCAAGATCATTGACAGAAACAGAGTGCAGATATTCACAAATAGAAAAGGAAATGTTAGCTATAGTGTTTGCTGCTGAACATTTTCACCACTGTATTTGTGGACGAACTGTGACTGTACAATCAGATCACAAACCTTTGCAAACTATTGTGACGAAGCCTTTACTCAAGATTTCACCAAGACTTCAATTGATGGTGTTAAGACTGTTGCGATATTAACAGTAACTTACACTCCAGCTTCAAAGATGCAAATAGCTGATGCGTTATCGCGTGCGTACATCGATGGTCAAGAATAATCAAATTCAAATGATGACATGGTTATGAGAATTCATAGCGCAACTGCACAGTTTCCGGGAAGTAATCAGAAGATTATTGAAAGTAGACGAAAAATAATCTGATGCTAAATTGAAACTGGTAATTAGTTATGTCAGAGAAGGTTGGCCAAAGTTAAAAACTCAAGTTTCATGAAACAGTAAAAGTTTATTGGTCATTTAAAGACAGTATTTATGAAGAGAATGGAATATTGTTTTATGAGAACAGAATCATAATTCCTTCAAGTATGAGAAATGAAATTCTCGACAAGTTGCACACAGGTCATTTTGGTCTTGAGAAAACCAGATCGAAGGCAAGACAGAGAGTGTTTTGGCCAGGATTGTCCAAAGATTTTTTTTTCGACAATAATGAAATGCGCAACATGTGCAACCTTCAAACAAAATAATGTGGAAGAAAATTGTTTCCTCATGCTGTACCAGACAGACCATGGAAAAAGGTTGCGACAGATTTTTTGAATGTCAAAACAATGACTACTTACTAGTTGTGGACTATTTCTCCAAATACCCTGAAATAAAACAACTGGAGAACAAAACAGCAGAATTTGTTATCAGGGCAATGAAAGGTATTTTTGCTAGACATGGCATACCAGAAGAAATAGCGAGAGACAATATGCCATTCAACAGCTATCAATATAGATAGTTTCCTTCTGTAGTTCGTATTAAAATTATTTTTTAAAACAACATTTTAATCAGTGTTCTATTCCATGAGTTAGTTAATAAATGGAAAATTTATTTTATAATGATCCATTAATACATTTTCCATTGTAACCTTAGATGCAATTTTTTTTTACCAATGCGCGAATCTATGAATGAAGCTTGATTTATTAATGAAGTCTGTGATCTTTTTAAAAGACCTACCTCCCCTAAGGTTTTTCATTGAAAAGTGGTGTATTGTTTTGAAAAATCTACTTGCATTGATAATTTTAAAATTAGATGGTTCACTTTCGGAAAAGAAAATAGTTGTCGTTGCATCAGAGCTTTGAATGATCTAAAATATCATGATGTCCGCTTTTTATTTTCTCTTCTAGTTTCTGAGATCTAAACGGGAAGGACGGACGGACAGACGGACGGACGGACAGACAGGCCACACAAAACTAACAGCTTCTTCTACCCAGATAAAAATTGGTTTATTATTGTATTGCTCATGTTTTGTCAGACACAATGACTAACTGTCTCAATGTCTCAACTTGATCCGAGAATAACGGAAAGTGGGAGAAAAAAAACATGTACCAACTTTTTGCCCGAAAGACAGACAGACAGACATAGTTGATATAAGCTTTGTAAAAATATCATTACTTTCTTTCAAGGTATCATTTCAATATGATCAAGGTATTGCTACTTACGATTGTTTATGTAGTCATGTGGGAGTATTTAACTGCTCTCGGCCTAATGAGGTAAATATAACTTAAAAAACTAACATGCCAATTTCAGTAGGTATGACGGTATCCCATGACATGAAGGACCAGGGCTTTGCGGAAGAAATAGCATTAGATGTATCGTCCTCCGGGTAAATATTTATAAACCAAAAAAATTAACATTAGCGACAGGGGAATTAGTACCTAGCTTCAGGTGAATAAGTACCTAGATACAGGGGGATAAGTACCTAGATGCAGAGAAATAAGTAGCTAGCTCCAGAAGAATAAGTACCTAGCTTCAGGTGAATAAGTACCTAGCTACAGGGGAATAAGTACCTGGCTGCAGGGTTATAAGTACCTAGCTACAGGAGAATAAGTACCTAGCTACAGGGCGATAAGTACCTCCGTCATATTAGATAGACAGAGCTTAACCAGATAGAGAAGTTCAGTTATTCTCGCTAGGAATTTCAGACTTCGTCATTTTTAGGAAGCTCCTGAGTCTGCCCAACTTTAATGGGTACCTCCAATTAGTTTGGGAAATTAAAGGAGTTGGTCCTTGTGCTGTGCCATTCGCACTAGAAACATTTGATCTTTACGATAACTGTCTCAATAAAGCGCGAGTTCTAAAATGGGTAACTCTGCCTGTTATTGTACTCTGAACATCGTGGTATTAACATGAAACCATCAACATGCAACCATTAATGTTTTATTAACATTATGTTAAGCATTTGTGATATGTATCTACCAAACGTATTTATACACCTTTTTGTTTTTACTTTGTAACATTTGCTCCCAATGTGTTGCAAAGTAACCTCTCACCAGAAGTACTTAAACTGTATGTATTATAATGTCACATTGCGTGGGAAAGGGGGGCGAACTGTTCAAGATAACCTCAATTTGAATAAAGCAAACTATATGGTCAATGTGGAATGTAGGTAAGCTGGTACACCTTACTATCAGTGACGTAAAGAGCCCAGAAGAAATCGTTATAAATAAGGAACGTGGCGCTAGCTGTTAGGGTTCATTGGTCGTCAGACGTTGTGTACAGTCGCTATTTCATTATTCTGTGTGCTTATTCACTTTTTGGATTATACCTGGGCGCCTGTATTTGCACAGTGTATTATTCCAACTATATCATTTTAAGTGCGTCAAGAACAAGTGATTTCCACTTTAAATAATTGCTTTATTGAACTGAGCTTTTGAGCATGAAACTGAAGAAAAATATATTTAGTTCTGCGTTTTCAATAAGTAAGTTGCAATACATTTATAGGCATCACAGAATCCAGGTATGTCATATGATTGTGGTAACAATACAAAGATCTCCAAAGCACAATCGTGATAATATATTTGAAAATGTCATTTAACTAACATTCAACTTGTATGTAGCTCATCTACTCTGAACCGGTGTAAACCTCAAGGACAAAGGTGTGCAAAGACAGAAGATTGTTGTGATCAACCGGAAATCGAATGCAGGTAAGCTCTATATCTACAGGCAATTAGTTCACACTAAGCTGAAAGAAAAACAACTAGACATTGTTAGAAACATCTCAATTTTCGTTTCTAAGTAAATATATAGTAGCATCACCAAAACCAATGGACATCATTCACCAATCGTAAACAAACATCATTTAGCCACGTGATAATATTGACAAAGCAATAAAGAAAACGTATCACGTGACATCCTTAATGGATTGCGTAATTTGTATAGAAGAGATAGAGAATCACGTAGCTAAATGTTGTATTTTATTAATGATGAATGAGGACCATTGAAATCTAAAAATATACATTTTCACATGCTTCAAATTTTATTTGCTTGTAATCTAATCTAATAAAGTATTACATAAGATTCCGAAGATTAAAGATGAGTGTAATGATAATTCTAATGCACAATTGTGAATAAAGATTATCATTCTTATAATTATTATTATTATTATTATTATTATTATGCTAGAAACGAACCATCATTCATAACCTGGCACTGCCAGGGTCGAGCATCGTTAGAGAGAAACTAAAATACTTGTAGTCCCTTTATCAGTGTCAACTGAGACATTTTCTGATGATGTGGCAGAGTAACAAAAAAACTAAAACAAATTAATTCCACTTATCTTATTCATGGCAAACCAGTAACACAGACTAAAAACGCAAAATACCTAGGTGTTATAATAAATGAAAAACTGTCATGGAATCCACATATTGATGAAACTACAAAAAAATCAAACAAAGAATTAGGATTTATTAAAAGAAATTTCTATAAATCAAATAAGAACATAAAACTAAAATGTTATTTAACCCTTGTTAGGCCAATAATAGAATATGCATCCTCTGTTTGGGACCTCTCAACTCAAGAAAACATTAAGTAACTAGAACAGACACAAAATAGAGCAGTGCGATTCATAACAAACGATTATTCACATTTGACTAGAGTAACAAAATTTAATAAAATACTCTGAAAGACACAAAGATAAAGGCACATTCCTCGTCCCATATGCTAGGACAAATTTGTACAAATACTCCTTCTTCCCTAGTGCTATTAGAGCATGGAATGGGTTGCCTGAGCTAGCCAGGAAAACCAGTGACTTGGCAGAATTTAAGTCATTGGTTAATATGCATGACTAAATGCATGACGCGTAGGACGTAATCATCTTCTTTTTTGAAGTAACGTCTGTATTATATAAGATAAGATAAGATAAGATCTGCGGCAGTACCGCCCTCTGTAGGCCATGAGCATCACACAACACACGTCATATATTACAAATAAATACATAATCATAGGCCATAAGGCAATCTGTCGTGCCTCTCACGGGAAAAAACTTTGTACATCATACAAATAAAAATCAGAAAAAAACGAAATAATTCTAAAGTCACTTCAGGTCAACACACGGCTACCTTTAGCCACTTTAAGGTCTAGGCTTCAGGCCAATACTTAGCCACTTTTAGCCACTCTAAGGTCTAGTCTTCCGGCAATACTTAGGACAATACTTAGGGAAAACCAACTTATAATCATCCGTTCGGAAAGGATGATTCAAAACAAACCTGAGTCCATCACAGACACAAGGCTAGAAAGTAGGTCAGGTTTATGAACTATTCTGGTTGAAAATGATCAGAAAAATTCTTTGAGGCTATATCTGAGAAAGATGTTTTGGAAGTGACGAAGCTATGAATCTTTATGAAATTATATTTTAATAACTGTTAGGAAATTTATGCAACAAGATTTTTTAAAAATATTTTTTTCAAGATTTAATTTTTTTTTAGAATTAATTTTTTTTTTAGAAGTCAGGATATTGGTTATACTAGCTAGTAAGTAAATCCATACAGTCAAAGCAGAAAACCAGAAGACATGCCTTTGGTCATGCTAGATAGTTAAAACTGTCTCAGTATGTAGCTAGAAGCTCGCTGATTGGTCATGCTATAAATTATGCTAACTAGAGTCCAAAATGTCTATCTAGAAAAATAGAAGTCAGACCAGTGGTCAACCTAATTAGATGCAAACAAATTCGTTATAAAAAAAACACTAGAATTCAGTCCATTTATAATGATAATATAATGATTCAAGACTCAGTAGAAAATCAGAAGTCAGGCTATTAGTCATGATAACTATTGATAACGCTAACTAGATACTGAGTCTCTGTGAAAATCGATTCATGAAGTGGTTACGTAGCACTCGTAGACATATCTAATAAAGAATTTCAGATTTATTTGAAGATCGAAGATGTGTAGTTTGATTTCTTTCCCTGGCGGTACAATACAAAACTCCGGAAGTATTCACCCATTACAAAGCTTATATCAACTCACTCTGTAAGTCTGGTACACATTTTGAATATTTCTCCCACACCCAATCTCGGATCAAGTTGAAGCTTTTAATAATTATTCATTGTACCTAACAAATCATGACTTACTTAGACTTAGGTCCTCCCGCGTTGTTCGGCGCATTGGGCTGCAAGCTGTCTCCACAAAGATCTGTTACTGGCAATTCCTGAAGCCTCCTACCTCCTGGTGTTCACTGTTCTGAGGTCCTCAATGAAGGTGTGGCGCAATATATAGCGCTACTTTCATGCTTATAGCATGCTCAGAGCGCTTTTGGTCCTATCTCATTTGTGGACCAGTTGGGGGAGGGGGTATCTAGGAGTTGGTTTTCCGTGCTGCCTTTAGGCGCTCAGTAAACACAACTCTGTCCGAGTCGGGTGTCGAACCTCGAGCCCCCTTGTAGTTAGTCAAGTTCAAGCGCACTTGGCCTCTCGACCACGCTTCCCATTGATGTAGTTATAAATATTGAGTTCTTCTCTATAGATAATCCATTCAAAAATATATTTAATATTTATTTTTTCAATTATTATTGTTTGTTAGTAACAAATACATCAGAAAGCATTTTAGGACTATTCTATCTCCATCTCTAAATTTAAACAGTTGGACAATGGTTCTTTTTTGTCTCCACAGGCTTGGAAAATGCTTATCTAAGTAAGTTATAACAAAAGTGAGCTAGCTTACCTTTATGTACAAAACAAGGCTAGTATCTATAAATAACTAACACGAATACTAGGAATATGTATCTGCCTCTCTAGCTGTGGATATACTTCTATAGATCTTCATCTAGGGCTCCATCCGCCCCCCCCCTCCATCTAAGGTCTCCCAATTCGCACCAACGTCCATTTCCCCAATGTGTTTGGCCCTTACATGCCCCTCAATTTTCGCCCATTTTGTTTTCCGATTCTGCCAGGGTGGGATAACAGATTAGTTAGGGTATGATATTACAGTCCCGTATCCCCAGCCTGATTGATTTGTACAGTGGCAGGGAGCTAAGCTGAATCCCCCCCCCCCCCAAAAAAAAATAATTCAAGTAATCATTTCTTTTTCTTTTCAACGGCCCTCGTAAGGTGTAAAGTCTCAATTAGATTTGTCTTTCTGTGTGTCACCTGTCACTATCAGATTTTTAAAAATATTGAACAATATTAAAAAGCTGATTTCTCCTTTTCATAAACAAAGGAATAAATGTACTACAAGCAGAAATCTCATTGCGGATAATAGGCTGCTAATATTTTTATGATTACAATAACAATACCAAAATATTACATAAAATCGCTCTTCTAATATACTACATTTAGTTTTCTTTCAAATCTTGTATGAACTATATTTAGTATTTAGTACGTTGTTAGATGTTTTCAGTATGAAGGCTAGGCGATAATCGTCAGCATATTATAATATTTCCCTATTTTCGTTATTCTAATTCTAAGTCACATTTTTATGTGTCTCATAATGCGTACAATGTGTATCTTGTCTGGCGTGTTTTCTAAAGCGTTCAATGTCGGTCTGTCTCACAAATTCTTCTTTGTCGGTTGTGCCTGGTGTGTCTCTTAACCTTACAAACTGTGGGTGTTCATCTATCATGTTTAGTCAATTAAGTGTTAGTAGATTTGTTTTGAATAGTTTACAGACTTGCAACTTTTATTGAACCTATTTATTCAAACCCTATTATAAATTTAAACCCTCTTTATGGGTTCTGGATAAAGTTGGGGGGAGGTGGAAATTCTGAAATTATCAAAAGTTGCATCAATCAATTCCTACAATTATCTTAGCCTTCTTCATGGGTTCAGAAAAAGTTGGATGGTAAAAGTATTGTAAACTCGCAGCTTTCAATTTCGACTATATGCTTACAATCTCTTCTTGGGTTTTAAGAAATGTTGGGTATTGAATGTCTGGAAATTCCCAATACCCAAAATGTCTTTAGGGTTCGATCCCCTTAATAGTCATATATTTTTTTTATCACGATCTGATTTGAACTGAGTTGATCATATCAAATTTGATTCGATCGGATCCTATCATATCCAGGCCCATCAAATCCAGGCCTATCAGATCTAGACTTATCAGATCCAGGCCTATCAGATTCAGGCCTATCAGATCTAGACCTATCAGATCCAGGCCTTTGAGATTCAGGCCTATGAGATCCAGGCCTATCAGATTCAGGCCTATGAGATCTAGACCTATCAGATCCAGGCCTATTTAATTTGAAAATAAAGTAGAATTTTTTTTACATATTCCTTGTTTGTCTTTTTTTCAAGCACCTGTGTACCTTTCGAGGGTCTGTGTAATAGTTCAACATATTGTTGCCAGCCCGATCATAAAGTACTATGCAAGTAAGTTTATGATCTATGTTACAATATTTCATGTGTAACTTGTAACTAAAAAAATTATAAGAAGTTCATTTTCTAAACTACTAAATAGCACACAAGTATTACTAAACACACATGTTCGAGAAAGAAGCTTTAAACGAACCTACAGCTTGATTATTTAGAAAGTAATATTTAAATAATTCTCAGTCATGAACATTTCATCTCTCATCCTGTCAATCTCCTTCCGGCTTCCTCTTTTTAACATCCCTTCCATTCAATACCCAAATTCGCACCTTTTTCCCATTCGCACCATGCTGCGCTACGACCGTAACACCCCCCTTGTTTGCCAAGTATGTCGAACGTCCTTTAAATATCAAAATTAATTGTAAACCACTGTACAATATTGTTACGAATCTCACTATCCAGGCTCTCTGCAGACTGCACCATACACCACCAACTTAGAACTTGACAACTCAGGGCTCCAAAGTAACGTAACATTTTAATTGTTGAATAAATAACAGCCAATACTGTACAATTGGCAACACGTACACTGCACAAAAATATCTCCCATAACACCGTACCGCCGTATCAACTCTTGCACTGGCCTCTCCGTCTCGTTCCGGGCTTGCACTGGGTTCAACAGTTCAGGACTGACTTCACACACTAGGCTCGTTGTGTCGGACTCGATCGCAGACCAAGATCAAGACGCCAGTCATCTCAACTGTACTTGACAGTACTCCGCACTGAACCGTCGTAATGCTCCGTACAGAACCACACCGTTGAACTGTGCTGTAGTCGACTGTGCCCTGTCGTGAACCTTCTGTCGTGAACCGTCTTGACTGCGACACCTCCACTGCTGGCCTTCTAGAACCGGGCAGAACGTCGCTGGACCATTCTGGGTGGTCAGATGACTACAACCCTCGTGACGCTCTGAGCTCTGTTCACGACGTTGATCCTTCCCGAACCATCATGTTGGCACTCGTCTCGGCCGACCGTCGTAACTCGTCACGGTTGACCGCTCGTCTAGCGCTGGCCTGGGGCGATTTGCGTCGGCTGACTAAACTCACACCACTACCCCCATCTGTGCCACCACCAGGTTCATAACAATATAATTATATTATCTTCATTAATTCTCATTCGGTTAAACCAGGTAAAAAACAACAACAACAACAACAAAACATCCAACAGCATAATTACATATCACCATTCCCTACATTATTATTATAGGTTCAAAATAACTGCAGCCATTCCACTATACAATGCCCAAACTTCCCCAACGAACCAATAAGAGTTAATCTCATAATTCACAATTATAAACTATAATTAACTATGTAACTGTAATACTCTATTTTACATTTCTAACAATGGTCTCATTAAATTCTCAATATAACACCATACATTAATATCTCGACACCTTACGCATTTAACAAAGCTTCGTTAATCCATACAGTCTTCGATTACCCTAACTTACACCAATATACATATACATATACATTTACAAAATGTTCCAATCTGTTATAAATGTCTATTCACTACACTGCTATTCATTATGTTCTCACCAAAATGATTTTACTAATATTAATCGTTTGACCAACCAAAAGAAACAAAATTGACGTGGCCTAGCTCCTTTCCTTACTTCCATTTCTTTTACTTCCTAGGTACACCGTGATAATGTGTCAGCCATCACATTGTCTTTCCGACTTATGAATATTTTGTTTTCTTGTTGCACTGTTCTATATTTTTGTCATTGTTTCAGAACAATTATTTTTCTAATTCTGTTTCTTTGTATAAATTGATATGTATTTATTGAATTAGCGCATCATTATCTCCTAAAATACAATGCACTCTCTGATCTACTTGGGACTGGATTCATTCACATTTCAATGTATGTTCATTCGACCATCTGTCCAGTTTTTAGCAGACTGAAACACAAATTTCGCTCTCTTATCATCAAAGTTTGTTTTTTTTATGCTTGATAACTTCTTCTCTTCACAAATAAAAATCATAATGTGACACTTTTAACTTGTTTATTGGTGTCATCAAATCATCTGACCAAATAACTTGTAAGCTTGAATTAAATGTGTGTCTTAGAGTATTTCTGACCTACACAAGAACTTCTTAAGTGTCTGATTTAGCTTCTATATATTCTATAGCTTCAATAGATTGATTTATTTTTAGCGTCCCTCGAAAGCGGTTGTGTTTGGTCTCTCTGTCCGTCCGTCCGGTATGAATCTTAGAAACTAGAAAAGAAAATGAAAATCGGACATCATGATATTTTAGATCTAGATTTTGTTATAATTCTAGATATAGATCAGTGGCGTCAGTTGGATCCGTATCACCCGGTGCTGTTAACTCAGGGTGTCATCACCCCCCCCCCCCCATTCAGCTTACTTCAAACTTTCCCATTATACACTATCTTTAGTTGGATTTTTTTTTCCTTTTTGTTAAGATAAAACAGTGAGTTGATTAACAACTTTCATTTATGGTTGCGCAAAAGTAAAATAAGTGTCGATTCTTTTATAAAAATCCCATTGTTTGTAACATTTATTCGGTAGATATTGCAAATTCGGCAATGCAAGTTAATTCAAATAGAAAACTGTACATCACCCAAACATGTTACCTCTCTTAGACTTTGACAAGGAAACGATGTAACATTAGGATGTGTAACTCAGACTTGGACTTGGTCTAGAGCTAGACCAGAAAATGTACGTTTGCTTCGTCCTTAGTTAGCAATTGGTATTGAGGACTCCACAGCAGAAAATTCAGGGCGGAGCTCATAGCGCCAACCGCTTTTCAGCATTTCTGAGCTTTAGAAACTCATTCTCCTTAAAGTCTAACTTGTACTATTTCTAAAAGTAAGAAGACTACATATCACATAAAATTAAATTAAGAAAGGTTGGGACTGAAATGATAGAGACATTTTACTTCATCCGAGGCTAATTACTGTTGGTTCCCAGATAAATATTTTTAGATAATTTTAAAGTGATTGTATAATCTAAAATATAGTTATTTTTAGATAGTATTAGAGAAGCATAAGGTAGTCAGGGAAAGCGCATTGAAGTATTAGAGAGGCATAAGGTAGTCAGGGAAAGCGCATTGAAGTATTAGAGAGGCATAAGGTAGTCAGGGAAAGCGCAATGAAGTATTAGAGAGGCATAAGGTAGTCAGGGAAAGCGCAATGAAGTATTAGAGAGGCATAAGGTAGTCAGGGAAAGCGCAATGAAGTATTAGAGAGGCATAAGGTAGTCAGGGAAAGCGCAATGAAGTATTAGAGAGGCATCAGTTTTGAAATGCCTTCTTCATAAAATAGTGTTACCAGAAGATAATACGTAGTCTTTAATTGACAATCTTCTACTTTTAATACATAAATAGCAATGTCATTTTACTGGGTTAATATTCAAACGTTGTTTGATAACTACAATCTTTTTCATTTTACCCTCTCTAATTAATTTAAACGGCTTCGCTCCCTCCCAAAAGATGAGGACTTTGCGTCTTCCATGAGAGCACTTTGCACCCCTCATAGGGGGGGGTGTCCATAACAGCTTAAAAAAAGCTGCAGTTGGTGAGGCACGTCTGTACTGGCTTGACGTTTTGTAATGGGCTTGACGTTTTGTAATGGGCTTGACGTTTTGTAATGGGCTTGACGTTTTTGTAATGGGCTTGACGTTTTTGTAATGGGCTTGACGTTTTGTAATGGGCTTGACGTTTTGTAATGGGCTTGTTCTCCTAAGATCCTCCTCGTGTTTAGCAAGACGTGTTGTAGCGGGTCTGTTCTTTTCACGATGGTACGTTAGGAGCCATTGGTCCGATCTGCAGTAAAAAACAAGGAGGTACCGGTACATTATAGAATCGCGTTGGAGAAGAGGTATTTAAATGTTTTATTCAAAAGAACCTTTTAAATCAATCGTGTGCCTAGAGACGTTTGTGTGTATATATATATACTTTTCTTTTGATTTGTCGACTTTAACCAAAATATAGTTTTTCCATATGGGTGTTATTTGGTGCGGACCACACACCCAACACTCCCTAGTGACGCCACTGATATAGATTTTTTTCTAGATCTATTTATAGTTTAAGATCTAGATCTAGAGTCTTAGACTATATAGTTTTATATGAAGATTTAGAGTAGATCTAGTTGAAGTTCTACATCTCCTTCACGATCCTTTCAAAGGGATTTCTGACGTTGTGCTACTGCAAATGTCCTCTTGTCCTACGTTGCGGACCCTTGGCTGTTGTACAGACATCGCACCTTTAGCACCATTCTCTCCCATCTTCACGCTATCGGAACCAGTAAAACCGCTGGCGTATCTTCTCCAAAGTTTTGTTGACACCAAGATGGGAGCCGCTGAAGCCATTATGCAAGCCATTATCTCTTGCAGTACCTCAGACACTTTAAGCTTAGGTAACATCAGCTGAGGTCACCGTTGACAATTTTTATGGAGTCCCATTGGACCCAATGTGACTTGGTAACGGCTCCCCAATCAGAGATGTGTTGCCAATCTGGTCGTTGTCCCTCTTCCTTTATTAGGAGAATGGGAGCCAGATCTTCGTCTCTTAGCTGATCCAACCATGGTCCGGAAGCTTCTACTCCAAGACGACGACAATCGACGACCGCCTCCCTTTCTTCGACCTTCCTGCAGTGCTTGCATTCAGTTTTGCAAGGTCTTCGGGACAGCGCAACAGCATTCTGGTGAGCCTGTCCTTTTTTGGTGCTGAATCTTAAGGTCATAGGTTTGCAGACGTACAATCCACCTGGCGACTTGACCTTTGGGACTCTTTAATGAAAGCAGCCATTTTAGAGAGACTGATTACCTATAAGGATGGCTGCCTGGTCGTGCGGTTTGCACGCTGGACTGTCGTTCAGATTTATCGATGGTCCCGGGTTCAAACCCTGCCCGCTCCCATCCCCCGTCGTCCTGCGGGAGGTTTGGACTAGGAAGTAATTATCTTCAACTCTGAAGGAACATCCGAAACATGTAAAACAAACAAACAAGAGTGAACGTTTTCCTATATATGTATTTGTGGAAGCGCCTAGAACGGATAGAGGCTCACGTCCCGTGACGCAGTAGTTCCTTTCCGATCTCGACAAGCTTCGACTGAAGTAGGTGTGAAGAAACAAGTCTTTTTAAGTACAGACTGCCTTTTATTGTGCAGCATTCAAACAGAACATATTTACAAGGCGAACATCATCTACAGATAACCAGCTCCACTAGATAACTTTCTTCTTCATGTTTACACCCTCGTCACTTCCCGCAAGTCCCCTAACTCTCCGATACCCAACACTTGACCGTGTGTCACGGTTGACCACACACAGTAACCGTGTCACAACAGTAGGCAAGCACTCTTTCAGTTCCATCCACTTTTAGGACAGGACAGCTCCTATTCCAGTATTGCTCGCATCGGTGTCAAGTATAAAAGTCAAGTCTGGTATAGGCAAGGCCAAAATGGAGGCTGAGGCGAGTGTGACCTCTCAAAAGCTTCCTGACATTCCGGTGTCCAAATGAATGGCCTCTTATCTTCTGTCAGTTGATGAATTGTATTACAAACGCTGGAGTGGTTCTGCACAAAACGTCTGTAAAAGGTACAAAGTCCCAGAAAACTTTTTAACTCGTCTATATTCGTTGGGGTAGGTCACAGCTTCAACTTTCTCTGGATTCGAGCTGATTCCCTCAGACCACAATGTGACCTAGGTACTTCACGCTCCTCCTGAACAAGGAGCACTTCTTCCAGAATCCATTTTGTCTATCTTTTCTTTGGTGTTTATCTGCCCCGAGTTTATCTGTTCCTGCATTGCACTCAAGAGCTCCACCACATCCGGTTCTATTTCGAACAAAAATGTGCCTGGATTCTCATCTTCACCTAGCAGGGCTTGCAAGAGACGTGCTACTAAGACATCTTAGTTTCCGCCTAACGACAGCCCACGCTTGCGGAGCTCCCGCTTCAGTTCCTTGACAAGAAGTTCAAGGGTTTTGATAGAGGCCATCAAAACGTTCCACTTCTGATACCAGTTGTTACGGTTCTCTATAAACCCTTATAATAATAGTATAGTAATTGTAATAAATAATGATAAACAATCAAATACTTTACAAATGGGCAGAAGTCAATGTCTGAAAAAAATAGCTAAACACAACTTGTAAAAATGAATGACGTTCTTTCCTTAACCTTCTTGGTCCTCTCTGTGTCCGACTGACTTGACCCAACCTTTTCGAAAACAGCACACAGTTCATAGTCAGATAACCATAACACCGTTGACTTATACGGAAACTGTTTACATTTTAAGTACACTGGACTGTGTCGCATGTGTCCCATAGGGCTTCACTGACCAGCATCACACTTCAGTTACAGCAATATCTATATAATCAAAGTACCAATAAATAATTGCTCAATAATACAATGCTCGCTGTTCTTATGTATTACATTGTTCGTACGATGAGATGACGATGGGAAATAATTAGCTCGATAATATTTATTTTTATATTTTAAAACTGTTTTACTTGTCTATCTACAGGTTGGTAGTTTTTAATGCTGATGAGCCATCAAGTTATAGATGTGTCAATTTGTAAGTTATTTAAACAACATAGTACAATGATTTCTTATACTGATATACTTCCAAAATACTGAAGTTCACTGAATTTTCATGATGAAACGAAATTCAATGGAGCCCAATCAGCACCTTTTGAAGTTAGCAGTGGTGTCAAGCAGGGATGTGTGCTCGCATCTACTCTGTTTGGTATATTCTTCTCCTGTATACTACATTATGCATACAACGACATCAACGAAGGTGTGTTTCTCCATACAAGATCCTCTGGAAAACTATTTAATGTATCAAGGCTGAGGGCCAAAACCAAGATTAGGAAGATTTTTATCAGGGAATTCCTGTATGCTGATGATGCAGCTTTTGTGGCTGACTCTGATATCCAGCTTCAGACAACAAATGTGTCAACGGTGTCGAATTGAAGTTGCTTTTCTCTTGCGATTCACATTTAGGCCTTTTGGTATTTGAAAGTCCCAGAATGTGTTTTTGTTCCGTAAGGTTTGCGATGCCCGAAGTGTTAATGGATGTAAGCACTTGACTACCAATAAAATGCTTTTATTGGCATGTGTCTGAAATAGCTTTTGACACTCTTATTGTGTCTGGCGGAACTGTTATCACTGACAGGAAAAAAAGGCAAAGGCGAGCAACTTTTCACTACATCACTAAGCCTTCGGGCAGGAAAGACTCGTGAATATCTTGGTTGTCCATATAATTAAAATGTTCACATTTCAAAGTAATGTGTACGTAGGCTAAGTAAGTCTATGAAACTGGCTCGTGTTCAAGACAAATAGTTCAGCGCAGTAAGCCGTGTGATGTTAAAGGAGACCCTTTTTTCTCTTCTTTTCGCGTCATTCGAGACACATTATGTAAAACACATTATGGCCTCATCAGAAACTTAAGAAACATTTTAATATTTGTGTTAAATTGCATATAGGTCAAGCTAGTTTGTTAGATCCTACTTTTTCTTCACCAAACATTGAAATTAATTGTTGTTGTTGTTTTGTTTCTAGTATACTACCACCTAACATTACCGATGAGGCTGATTTCAATGAAACCTATTTTGATAACAACAACAATGTCCCCAACAATGATGACGATGAATAATCTCCCGAGTCAAGTTGTTTATTATTTAATGGTATGTCAGTTTTAGAACTTAGAAATGTCTACAGAGGAATGTAAAAGTAAATAAAGTAAATGCAAGACATTTTGTTTTCCTTTGTTTTTGAGTTTACCGTATGCTTATGACTAAAGCTACTGGTGGTAATAACTGTAATAGTAGTAGGCTAGTAGACACTAACAAACACTTTCTTGTCCGTGTACATGCTGCTAACTTTATTCATGTTAGATCTTCCCTAGATATAGGCAACTATAAGGCTTTCATTATCAGCACCACCACCACCACCCCCCACTCTGTTAATTAGCGCAATCTTTCGACATGTCAGAAAATGTGGGTTGCTGGTGACAATAACTTGACGGGACAGACACAACGATCACATTTCCCTTCTTACAAACATTCGATGATAATACATCTTTAAAAAAACAGCACATGTATTCTAAGTCCCACCTCTTCTGGTGCTTATTTAAGTATCTGCTGTAGCACGAACTAAACAGGTCTTCTCTTCTCTTGAGTTGTTGCACTTCTATTGTCGAGGATGTCTACTATAACTAGAGTAGCACAACATACATTGAAATTCACAAATCAACTCATTGGTTAGCAGACGATGTGCATTTATTGATATAAAATTAAAAAAAAACACAATCCAGCCTTCAAGGCACACAGAATAATTGACAATGTTTCACAAATAATTCATCCAACTTATGGAAATACTGAACGATTACAAATCTCCTGCTTTTATAAGCATCCAATAGACGTCCATCCTTTCTGAGGACTACAGATCAACTCCCTGTAGGACCATGTGGCCAGACCCAACACGAGGCTTGCCCGTCATTTAAAAAGAAGATTTCAATTTTCACGTGAAACATGGAACTTAAGTACTCCAATGAACTTTGATTACCACATGTCACAGTGGCTAACAAACAATGCTGTGACAATTCTACATCCCAATACAAAATATTAATATTTAACAGAAATTATCAATAGTAATTTCCGTTTCGGGAAATACCGAAACTAAAATACAAAGGTTTGATAGAAAAGAAATACCGAAACTAAAATACAGAAGTTTGATAGAAAAGAAATACATAAACTAAAATACAAAGGTTTGATAGAAAAGAAATACATAAACTAAAATACAAAGGTTTGATAGAAAAGAAATACATAAACTAAAATACAAAGGTTTGATAGAAAAGAAATACATAAACTAAAATACAAAGGTTTGATAGAAAAGAAATACATAAACTAAAATACAAAGGTTTAATAGAAAAGAAATACATAAACTAAAATACAAAGGTTTGATAGAAAAGAAATACATAAACTAAAATACAAAGGTTTGATAGAAAAGAAATACATAAACTAAAATACAAAGGTTTGATAGAAAAGAAATACATAAACTAAAATACAAAGGTTTGATAGAAAAGAAATACATAAACTAAAATACAAAGGTTTGATAGAAAAGAAATACATAAACTAAAATACAAAGGTTTGATAGAAAAGAAATACATAAACTAAAATACAAAGGTTTGATAGAAAAGAAATACATAAACTAAAATACAAAGGTTTGATAGAAAAGAAATACATAAACTAAAATACAACGGTTTGATAGAAAAGAAATACATAAACTAAAATACAAAGGTTTGATAGAAAAGAAATACATAAACTAAAATACAAAGGTTTGATAGAAAAGAAATACATAAACTAAAATACAAAGGTTTGATAGAAAAGAAATACATAAACTAAAATACAAAGGTTTGATAGAAAAGAAATACATAAACTAAAATACAAAGGTTTGATAGAAAAGAAATACATAAACTAAAATACAAAGGTTTGATAGAAAAGAAATACATAAACTAAAATACAAAGGTTTGATAGAAAAGAAATACATAAACTAAAATACAAAGGTTTGATAGAAAAGAAATACATAAACTAAAATACAAAGGTTTGACATTGCCTGTTATATGTTCACATTGGGTCAAGAAAGTGAAAGACACGTGAAACCCCAGAGATACATACTAACAGGAAGTAAGAAAAACCAAATTGACTTCTGGTCAGTAGTAACTTGAAGTCAGTTTAGGGTAGTCATTTGAAGCCAGTAGAGACAGTACACGTATTTTATTGTACTTAGAGCTATACGTATTATTGAAGTTTTTCTGTTATCCGCTGTGATGCGGACGTTATCTGTATTCGAGGGAACTCAGTATGTTTGATATATTTAGCATTTCTGTTATGCGGATGAAATCATATTTCTATATATTGGATTATCTTGGTGTAACTACTATGAAGTTGCAGTATTATGAATAAACTCTATATGTGTCTGCTAAAGATGGACTCTAAGTCTTTGTACACTATTCATATTTGTTACGTGTTAAGTGGATACACGAACCCAGCATTCCACAGCATTAAACATTAGCATGTTACAAGCGGTCCCAAGGTTTCCATTCTGTCAAAAAAAGTTCTTAGTGAGCATCAGGAAGTAAAGGGAACCTGTGCACGAAATTAATTTCATGCGGATACGTACGACAGTTTAAGAGATCTCGTGATCAATGAATAAATGGTATTTTCGCTTAGACTAAGTGAAAAGGAAAACAAAATGCTTTAGAAATACCAAAGTAGTTAGTGAGATATTTCTATTTTTAGGATTTCTATTGTTAGGCCCTTCCTTGCTGCAAAAAAACGAAACCAAATAGCACAGGCAAAAGGCCAACAATATGCTAGTCGACGCTGATAGCGAATGTCGAATAAGTTTATTAATAATAAAGAAGGGAACTGTCAAATGTCGTCAAGCTAAATCTCTACGTTCATAAAAATTGCCTCTCTCTATAAAGACGTTCAAATTAGTCTGCTTACATTTCGCTATTCTAACTAAAATACTTTTCTTGTTTTTACTAGTCTTGTCTGTTGATGACATTAAACGATTAATCACATAGCTCTTATGCTAGTTTTTAACTGTTAAATCAGCTGTTTAGATAGATAACATAGATATTTACATGTCTATGGCTGTTTATTAGGACGCCATTCAAAGATAACAACAGTCAACAAGGGACATTCTTCCTAGATACTGAATAGCATAACCTATATGTAACATTCTTCTTCTTGTAGCCAGCTTTTTGCTGCTGTGCTGTGAGCTCTTTTGCAGACTGTGCCAAGGAAAAATAGTGTGCTGTTTTCTTCAGTTGTTCAGCACTGCCGTACAGGGTGTTGGTTACGTTGGGCTGTGGTGTTAGTAGGGTCTGCCTAAGGTGGATTAGGAAGGGACATTCAAAAAGGATATGGTTTACGGCAGGCATGTCAAATTCGTTAAGGTGTATGGGCCGCATAAAAACTTACTATGGCCTGAGGGGCCGCAGCCACAAATCAGTTGCAAAACAGCTTACTAATTTTATGTAAATTAGAAACAATACAATAGAATTCAATAATTAATTGCATACCAGTCCCTTAGTTAGCTAAATTTGTAGTACAATTTGGTAATTAAAAATTACTATGATTACACATTTTTCTCTTTGTCCTGATGCTTGACATCTTTCTGGGATACTGTCAATGAACGTTGAATGGTATAATACTGAGTTCTTACTTCCTGAAGTACTCTAGACACGTGACGAGACAAACACTATACGACTGACTCAAGTCTGTTCAGCAGACAACATGAAGATTTTATTTACAACATAATAATAATATACTGCACTCCTTGTTAGTGCTACAAGTCAAGAAATAATAATCCCATCCGCATAACAGCGGTATCAAAAGTATCAATCACGTCCGCATCTCAGCGGGTAACAATAAGAACAATTACTACTAGTGACACTGGAGCTTCAACTATAGATATCCATTGAAATACGAATAATACCTTAATATCCAATAAGCACATTATGAGATCAACTCTCAAATATTATTAATCAACAATGACTAGTCCATCGACTTTCATGCTATATGCATATATATACACCAGTCCAGGAAGAAACGTCCAACCTTCCTGTACCGGGAGCAAGACCTTACTGACTTGACTTGACTGAACTCAAAGTCAACTTTTCATTCTACTTCCTGTTTTCTACATCAGGAATTCCACGTGTCTTTTAAACTATTAACATGACGTGAACTTTAGATCATGCAATGTCAACTAAGACTGTGACAGATACAAGTTTATTAATATCGGGTGGAAGTTTGTTTGACACTAACACCATCATCACTGACGACTAAATTTGATCAGATAATCTCGAACGGTGAGGTGATTTGTAGTTTTCATTATAGAAAATAACTGCTCACAGAGATCAGTGCTTGCAAAAATAGCTAGAATTCTGGCTGCAAATTTCCGTAATTTAACGTACCGTTTAGGTCAATAACTAAATTTTGGCGCAGCCACTTCTTTATACTTCGCTTTCAACAAAGAATCTAACTGCTATTCTATCAGCTCTAGTTGCATATTACCAACAGCATTTTTAGAAGCAAATGAGAATGGAGATAAAACCAACGAAACTTCTTGCTCGTATGAAAGGAAGTCATGAAAACGGCCAGTGGAAGCGTCTACTAATGATTCCAAGTGTAAGACATATTTACCAAATGTTGTAGCCGTATTTAATCTTTTTAGTTCCAGACACGTTGAGAAGTGAACAATATTTTCTCTTCAATATTTGGTTTATCCACAGTCGTAATTTTGCTTGAAAGCACTTCACATGATCACACGCAGTTGTGACAATTTAGTCTTTACTTTAAAGTTTCAAATTCAAGTCTTGAGGTGACAAGGGGGATCAATTGCAAATGCCAAATCTTGAATCCATTTGTCAGAATGGAAATGTTCAACCGGTTCACCTTTTATGTTCAGAAACAATACAATTTCTTCACTCAGTACAACAAATCTCTTCAATACTTTATGACATGAGAGCCAGCAAATTCGTGTTAAATGTCATTCAGAAACATTGAACATTGGCAAGGATTCAAGCCACGGGCACGAATAAAATTGATAGTGACTTAAACCAGTCTTATGACATGTTAGAATTGTAATTGCTTTGTGCGTTATCTTTCTTGGTGAATGATGCACTGAAAATGAGCCAATTTAAAATTTGCATTAGTCTCTCTTATTTTAGCAAGCAGCTTTGCATCAAAACCATTTCATAATGGTTAGTGCGCCATCCGTTGTTAGAGTAGCTAGCTTTACCAAAGGTAAACTGTATTGTAATATCACTTCCTGTTATTTCTCAAAAAACATCCTCGCTTGTTGTGGTGTTATGCATAGAAAAAGTAGCTCCTCGTGTATCTCAAAATTCCTGTCACAGGCCCTGATGAATATTGCCAACTGTGCTACACCCGTTACATCAGTTGACTCATCGAGAGCCAATGAAAATAATTGAAAATCTATTTTGTTCTTTAATTGTTCACCCGAGCTGATTGACATGTCATTTATTCTATCTGCCACAGTGTTCCTAGTTAACGCTATTACTTTGAATACTTTCACCTTTTCTGGACAAATTACTTTGGCAGCTTTAATGATACACTCCTTCATAAAATTCCTTTCACTAAATGATTTGCTATGGCTTGCAATTAAGTTTGAAAAATGTAGCTGGCGTTCACTGCAGACTCAATGTCGTTGTTCAGTTTAACAAATATTATTTTTCAATTCAGGTAGCTTGTCATCTTTTATTTTCCAGCGTAATAGTTTAACATTTTGATAATTTTTGAGGTGGCCAAGCGGGCCGCATGCAAGGTGGTCGCGGGCCGCATGCGGCCCCCGAACGCCGTGTTTGACATGCCTGGTTTACGGTTTCATATGGGTGAGCGCATTGTCTACAAAGGGGGAGTTGTGTGGAATTTATTTTTATTGAGATGGTAATTTAACAGAGGTGTTTGTCCTGTCCTTAGTTGGAAGATTGTAGATTGCTCTTTGCGGGGGAGGAAGTTAATACTGTCCAGTTTGTCAGGCATGTTCATTTATTTGCAAATGGCTCTGCCTGTGTTTCCTGTTGCCCATTGGTTGAGCCACTCCCTCTTTGTGATTGTTTGACTAACATTGACCTTAGGGTGAGGTAGTTAACAGGTTTATCTGGTTGTTCCATAGATGATCCTGCCTTTGAAAGCATATCTGCCTTTTCATTTCCCATAACGCCAATGTGTCCAGGGATCCACTGTAGTGTTATGTTGATGTCTAATTTTGTCCTCATCTGAAGTATTATCACTGTTAGTGTTGTAACATACATACTAACACCCTTCCCTTTATACAGCTTAACAACATCAACTTAAATAATCCTTGTAATTAACATAACAAAATATAATGAGTGAGATATCTCAATTTCCTAAAGTAATTTTATAAAGATCAAAAACAAATATATTAAAGATGATATCTGAACATAAATTATCCGAGTTCCCAAATGATACTTATAATTGATATCATATCAGTCACAAAAATTCAAAGATTAGAATAAAGTTTCTTTTCCGAGTCGACATCTTGTATCTTAGTACTAATAGTCCTCTATAACTTATTATTATGAATCCTATAAGTTTATCTCACTGAATTTTGTTTTTTGATGACGGACAGTATATATACATGTAGTCTCACATTATCAGTTTTAACATATTCATCAAAGATCAATTGTTTATGTACATTGTACAATACAGTTTTTCTTGATCGAATGTTTTCTCTATTGCAAATGTATTGGTCTCCATTTTCACCCTTGATTTGATAAGATCTTGGAGATAGTTGTTTTATCATTCTGCCAGGATATTCAGCTACAGTCCCTGGTTGACAAACTATCTGCTGCTTGCCAGAAGTTCGGCTTAAACATCAGAAAAGCAAGACTAAGATACTTGTCCAAAACACAAACACTGCACCTCAAGTAAGCATTAATGGCCAACCACTAGAAATTGTTGATCACATTTGTTACCTTGGCTCCATCATATCCTCTACTGGATAAAGACATAAACAACAGGATAGCCAAGGCAATGGCCCCCATGTCACGGTTGCATAAAAGAGTCTGGGACAACATATTGCTGACTAGCAGTATTAAAGCCCTAGTCTACCGGACCTGTGTGCTGAGCACCTTGCTGTACGGAAGTGAAACATGGTCAACCTACTCATGGCAGGAAAAAAAGCTGAATGTCTTCCACCTCCGATGCCTAAGGCGGATCCTTAAAATAAGGTGGCAAGATAAGATAACCAATGAGGAAGTGGTACAAAGAGCAGGATGCCAGGACATCCGCTCTGTTATCAGCAGCAGACGCCTTGGCTGGCTTGGCCACGTTCGTAGAATGCCAGTAGGTCGACTTCCACAGGACATCCTGTATGGCGATCTAATAGAAGGCAGGAGAGCCGCTGGTCGCCCACTTTTACGTTATACGGATGTATGCAAACGCGACATGAAGCTCTTCAAAATTGACACTGGCAACTGGGAAGAGGTGGCACTGGACAGATCCACATGGAGAGAGAGTATAAAGGAAGGGTCACAGATTGCAGATGTCATACACAACAGAAGCAGAAAGAAGGGTGAAAATGCAACGGCGCCTGGTGATAATATATGCCCAACCTGCGATTGCAGCTGTGTATCAAGGATTGGCCTCTTTAGTCACACAAGAAGTTGCAAAGGGAAAAGATCGATTCTCGAGACGTAAAATGCCACAGACAGATTCTGCCAGGATACCATCCTACTTCTGCCAGATGTCTATACCAGACTGGGTATCGTTTGGTCTCGATGTAGCTCATACGTTTCTTGATCCCAATGTCTCGTTACTTGTTTCTTTTGTATTTCTTTTGTCTTGTTGTTCTCTTTTGTTCATCACCAGAGTTAGTAAAGTTCTTTCAGAGACACCTTTGATCCATCAAGTCATCACCAGAGTTAGCCAAGTTCTTTCAGAGACACCTTTGATCCATCAAGTCATCACCAGAGTTAGCCAAGTTCTTTCAGAGACACCTTTGATCCATCAAGTCATCACCAGAGTTAGCAAAGTTCTTTCAGAGACACCTTTGATCCATCAAGTCATCACCAGAGTTAGCCAAGTTCTTTCAGAGACACCTTTGATCCATCAAGTCATCACCAGTTAGCAAAGTTCTTTCAGAGACACCTTTGATCCATCAAGTCATCACCAGAGTTAGCCAAGTTCTTTCAGAGACACCTTTGATCCATCAAGTCATCACCAGAGTTAGCCAAGTTCTTTCAGAGACACCTTTGATTCATCAAGTCATCACCAGAGTTAGCCAAGTTCTTTCAGAGACACCTTTGATCCATCAAGTCATCACCAGAGTTAGCCAAGTTCTTTCAGAGACACCTTTGATCCATCAAGTCATCACCAGAGTTAGCAAAGTTCTTTCAGAGACACCTTTGATCTATCAAGTCATCACCAGAGTTAGCCAAGTTCTTTCAGAGACACCTTTGATCCATCAAGTCATCACCAGAGTTAGCAAAGTTCTTTCAGAGACACCTTTGATCCATCAAGTCATCACCAGAGTTAGCAAAGTTCTTTCAGAGACACCTTTGATCCATCAAGTCATCACCAGAGTTAGCAAAGTTCTTTCAGAGACACCTTTGATCCATCAAGTCATCACCAGAGTTAGCAAAGTTCTTTCAGAGACACCTTTGATCCATCAAGTCATCACCAGAGTTAGCAAAGTTCTTTCAGAGACACCTTTGATCCATCAAGTCATCACCAGAGTTAGCAAAGTTCTTTCGGAGACACCTTTGATCCATCAAGTCATCACCAGAGTTAGCAAAGTTCTTTCAGAGACACCTTTGATCCATCAAGTCATCACCAGAGTTAGCAAAGTTCTTTCAGAGACACCTTTGATCCATCAAGTCATCACCAACCTTTCCCCATGGACTATTTCTTTCATTTTGCTGTTTAAATGTTCTTCTCGTGATCTTTATTTTTTTCTTGACCAGCTGTGCATGTCTCTACCATTTTATAGTGTAGATTTATAAGTAAAGGAGTAATATATATATATATATATATAATTCTTTTCATGACTCAACAGTTTGGACACCCCCAAGAAGTAAAGGAAAGATCACTCTTTTATTTCTGCAAGTTGAACTACAGTTACCCCACGTATTTTTAGCGGCAAAATAAAAAGAGGGAGGGGGGGAACAAGTAAACTAATCTGTCTCCACCAGTCACTAAATAGCAAAGCAGGACTTAACCATTGTTGGGACCTATGCGAAACGGATTTCGTGATTCCAAGTTAGGGTAGGGATACGGATAATAAGTAAAAATTAAGAGTTTGTATTAGAAATTAAATTCGTATTTTTTTCATTCTTTACTACCTATAGAATTACTTTACGAGCCTTGAGTGAAGTGAAGTCATACAGTATATCATAAAAAATTATATTTCCTACATAGATCACGCTCAATAACAAGAATTACCAAATGTTTTAATCTATCAATAAGAATTGTTGACCTCAAGTAATTCTTCATTAGTTTGAGGCGCGAGAAGTTTCTCACCAGATTCCACAATTACGGATATTGCATATATTAACCTTGGTTAGGCCAATAATAGAATATGCATCCTCTGTTTGGGACCCCTCAACTCAAGAAAACATTAAGAAACTAGAACAGACACAAAATAGAGCAGTGCGATTCATAACAAACGAATATTCACATTTGACTAGAGTAACACCTTTAGTAAAATCACTAAATTTAGAAAGCCTTCAGGACAGAAGGCTCAAAAGTAAAGTAGCAATCATACATAAAAAACTGAACCATAATCTTCAAAATACAAAAACAAAATTTAATAAAATACTATGAAAGACACAAAGATAAAGGCACATTCCTCGTCCCATATGCTAGGACAAATTTGTACAAATACTCCTTCTTCCCTAGTGCTATTAGAGCATGGAATGGGTTGCCTGAGCTAGCCAGGAAAACCAGTGACTTGGCAGAATTTAAGTCATTGGTTAATATGCATGACTAAATGCATGACGCGTAGGACGTAATCATCTTCTTTTTTGAAGTAACGTCTGTATTATATAAGATAAGATAAGATATTGCAGTTTTTTAATCGCGCTTAAGATTGCTTTTTTCATACTGAATGACACCCCAAAATGACAATTTTTGTCTATTTATTTCAGGAGATTTGTATGAGTTTTCAAACGATATATATAATTTCGGAGATTTCCAGGATTTTTTCGTATATTTTGCAATTTCAGATGTCCAGGAGCTCCTGGTAAATCAGGAATAAGTTATAAAATGGTTTAATTTAATAATTTACACCTAGAATTAGCGCGGGTCCAATGAAAGTGCGGGGCCCACTCAGGTCGCATAAGTTGCAGTGGCCTAAGGCAAATAATGGCGCATTCTACGCCGTGGGTCGACTAATAGTATAATAATACGTTTTATTTAAATGAAAACCCTAATGCTATTGTTCACGTATGTATCAAAAAGAGAAGTATCGATTTTGAGGATGCAAGAGCGCCATTTGTTTTCCTGATTTAAAAAATACTTTTGTTAGACCTAACTAAGTAGCCTACGTACCGGTATTCAAGTATAATCAACCAGACAAAGTCTAGTTCAACAAGAGGCCTGTTCATGCTAATCGCCTCCTATTCAAGTACAAATCTACATGCACAGCTTCCATTCAATGTGTTGTTCATTTCTTTACATTACTGACGACACGGAATTGTTGGCTTCGCTGTAAAGCGAGATAATCGAAACTGTTAATAATTGCCATTTCCCAATGACGTCGGTGATCTTGACCAACTCGACACGATATACGAGTCTATTTTGGTAACAGTGTATTTATAGACTCTTCTAGGCCCCTACCCATAACATAATATAGGGAGGTTCGATACTAATTTAAAAGCAATTGCTCCCGTTACAGATTTCCCCGAATATGTTCTTTAGGGCTACACAATGTAAAAGCTTATTGTGTTTATTTCATAGTGTGTACGCCTATAGAGGATGGAACCAGCGGCAGACTGGCTATGGGCAAACGGGTAAATGCCCGGTGGGCCGGTACCAAATGGGCCGCTCTGGTCGCGACCTAAGAAACAAAAATTTCAATGCAAAAAAAAAGTGACAGCAGCAAGACACAAAGGCCCGAACACTTTATTCTTATTACAATTAATTTTGTTTGAAATTCAACAATTAAGAATATCAACAACGAAGACATTCACAATATTATCATTAGCAAAACGTTAGACTGTACTTTCTGCTATGCACGAGCGGCAGGGACTGCTTTGATGTCTTCGAGGTTGTGTTTGGCCTAATCATTTTGCTGGTCGGCATGAGCCTTTGATGGTACTCCCATTTTTTTTTTGCTCCTTCCCTCCCACCTCTTTTAATGGTTCCAATAAAATTTAACCAAAAAGAGTGATGAGACAGGTTAAGTTAGAAAACATTGATATAAAGCAGAAAAGAAAAAAAAAGATAGGCGCGACAATTAGCTCTTTAACAATACTTAATAGAAATTAACTTTAACACATACACACAGCCGTGAAATTACAAACCACCCAACTTATTCACAGCTCAATATGAGTATAAAGCTCTACTTTCTGCGATTTGAAAAGAAAAAGCAAGTTTCTTTTTGTTTATTTTTAATAACATAGATCTAAAAATACTCCACTTAAGGCTTAAAAAATATTATTTAATTAAAAAATAACTCTAGATATAAATCAATTTTTATACTATTATAATAAATGGCAAACTTATGCTTAGTATGAAGTCATTAATAATGAAAATAATTACAATAATTTATATAGCGCTGTCACATCCAATATTTAATGAAAGGAGATTTATATTTTAAATAATGGGTCATGTTATATTCATATACATATCTCGTTTTTGAGAATGTGCTTGGAGGAAGCAAAAGCTTTTCACATTAAATAAGTGCCTCTCTAACCGTTCTACTTTCTCTTATCTTTTAATGGAATGGGTTGCCTGAGTCAGCCAGGAAAACCAATGATTTAGCATATTTTAAGTCACAGATCAACATGCATGACTAGATTGACACATGAAATGCGTAAGACGTAACAATCTTATTTTTTGAAGAAACGTCTGTTATCTATAACTAATACCAAAAAGCTTCAAACTCATTAGGCTGCTATTGTATTGTTTATAGTTTTCAGACTACATACATGTATAAATAGAATACATTATGTAATCCTACGAATGCTTACATCCAGTTTTCGATGTGTTATCAAACTTTATATATTTTGTAGAGAATTAGGCTTACACCTATAATATAACACATGGGCGTAGCCGGGAGGGAAGGGTCTTCAAACCATCACTTGCCTCAGACCTCATTGTCTGAAAGTGAAACTTTACTTACTGCCCCAGTGCAGGCAAATTAAGCAAACTACAGTTTTCAAACTTCATGAGCGTAGCCAAAAGGGGTTTTGTGGTTTTCCTTCCCCCTCCAATACAAAAGCTAAAGCAAAACTATAGTTACTATTTTATACCAGTCACTGGACTCCATTGAATAGCAGATTTAGTTTTTGAATTTTTTTAGCGTGAAGAGTAGCTGGCTAATTGCACTGTAGATACCTCAGAATATGCATTTTTTAAGCTGAAAATAACGGAAATAATGCTTGGTTCCGGTGCGAACCACTGGGGGAGCTCACAGCGCTGCCCCGGACTCCCTAGCTGCCCTTTGGCGGTGTGTACTGTCTTTCCACTAATTATAGGAAGAGAGTATTCTAGGGTAGAAAAAATGTTTGAAAGAATGAAAGATCAGAATGTAATGAAGATTAATTACATATATACACACACACTAATATATATATATATATATATATATATATATATATATATATATTGTTACGAATCTCACTATCCAGGCTCTCTGCAAACTGCACCATACACCACCAACTTAAAGAACTTGACAAGTCAGGGCTCCAAAATAACGTAAAGGTTTAATGTCCATAAATAACAGCCAATACTGTACAATTGGCAGCACGTAGAACAGTACAAATAGCTCTGCGATAACAAATATCTCTCCGATAACACCGTTCCGCCGTATCAAGTCTTGCACTGGCCTCTCCGTCTTGTTCCGGGCTTGCACTGGGTTCAACAGTTCGGAACTGACTTCACACACTTGGGCTCGTTGTGTCGGACTCGATCACAGACCAAGATCAAGACGCCGTTCGTCTCAACTGTACTTGACAGTACTCCGCACTGAACCGTCGTAATGCTCTGTACAGAACCACACCGTTGAACTGTGCTGTAGTCGACCGTGTTCTGAACTCCTGTCGTGAACCCGCTTTCTGAACCGTCTTGACTGCGACACCTCCGCTCTTATATAGGGTCCCTACTGGCCTTCTCGAACCGGACAGAACGCCGCTCGACATTTCTAGGTGGTCAGATGACTACAACTCTCGTGACGCTCCTGAGCTCCGGACCGCCGTCGATCCTTCCCGAACCGCCGTGTTGACACTCGTCTCGGCTGACCGTCGTAACTCGTCAACGTTGACCGCTCGTCTAGCGCTGGCCTGGGGCGATTTGCGTCGGCTGACTACACTCACACCACTACCCCCATCTGTGCTACCACCAGGTTTATAACAATATATATATATATAAGTTGCGGAGTGGGGTAAAAATCCCCCCCACAGAAAATATATGACATGCCATTTGTTGGCCGGTTTATATAGTGATGCCCGGGCCGATTTTGATACCCAGTCCGCCCCTGGATGGAACCCTACCAAGATTAGTATTAGTGTATAGACAAATCCATAGCTACGGAAAATGTGACAAGTATTACACAATTCAGTGTCTATACATTTTCTATAAAAAGTACGGCGATGGTCAAACAAGTTTTATATCAGGGTACCGGCCCACCGGACAGTTGCCCGACTGCCCTTATAGCCAGTCTACCCCCTAACTGGTAGTGACATTGCTCTCTGTGCTTGACATCTTAATCTTAATTATTCAGTGATAAACTGTTGTTTTTGGTGTTTTTTTTTACAAAGCTTCTATCAACTCACTCTGTGTGTCTGTCTGGCCAAAAATTTGTACACGTTATTTCTTCCACACCCAATCTCAGATCAAGCTGAAATTTCACACCATTATTCCTTTTACCTGACAACACAAGAATAAATAGGTAATTAACTATTGGTAATAAATTACTTTGTTTGGTATCTCAAACAAGGAATGCAATAGTACTTGACTGAAGCCAGGAAAACCAGTGACTTGGCCAAATTTAAGTCATTGGTTAATATAATCATCTTCTTTTTTAAAGTAACATCTGTATTATATAAGATAAGATAAGTGGTGCTATAAGCTGAATTAGTCCACTGTATTTAGGCTGCCGTCTCAGACTTAGTGAAAACAAACATGAAATAGAAACAATAGTTAACCTATACAATCTTCCATGTTCATAGACTCTTTACTAATAAAGTGGTTAACGCGTTGGCTTGAAAAGCCCGCCAAGACTTAAGCTCACAAGTTTGAATTCTGTTCTTTTTTTAAATTTTTTAATTCTTATATATTGTTAGTCTAGATCAGGGTTGGGCAACCTTTTTCTACCGAGGGCCACATTTAAAAAATTTCGGGACTGGCGGGCCGCATAAATTATTAATTTTTTTTTACTGCTCAATTGGGATTACAACAACAGTTAGCAATTTCTTGAACTAATTTTACGAATAATTTTTTAAATTTTGTTATTGTCTTTTTACATCACAACATTTCACCACAAATGTACAATTGTACTTAATGTGAAACATTTAACTGTTTACATTCGTGCATAATGTTATGTAACGGTAGAACTAGCTTACCAGTTGTTTTGTTCTTGCGACTGCTGTCAAATTACAGTCAGTGAGCATCGACCTGTTCTAACACTTCATAATTTTCAAACAAACGAAATAAAGCGTGTTCACAGATGAATTAGGTTCCGAATAATGTGACAGCTTCGCAGCAAAAGTTTTCTTAAGTATGGGAATACAGCTTCTGGCAGTCATTAAACTTCTGTGGAAGAACTCATGGAATTACTCTTTTAGGTCATAATTTGCTTTGAGGTATGTCATCTGGAGCTAAATCAGCTTCTGCATTAAATGGTGAGCTGATGGTATTGAAAACTAGTTCAAAAATCTTGACGTCTTAAAATTTGCTTTCAAATTCCACAATCAAGAAGTACAAATAAGTCTTGTAATTTCATCCATTTCACTAGAAATAGTTTCACCTTTCAGCTAAGGAAAATGATTAGACCCGATTTCACTGGCTTCCTCAAGAAGTGGAATAACTTTGTTTGAAAAGATTTAAGATGCAGATACATTTCAATTGCAAACAAAACATTGCAATGTCTCCAATGATAAACATGAAGTCTGTCTTCAACTCTTCATTAGAAATATTCGTAACAAAGTCACAGTCAATGTCCTTCAATGAACCTAACTATTTCTTCCTTGAGATTCCATATTCCTCTAGGCCAGCGGATACTACTGTGTTACAGAACATCGGAATTTTTGTTTCCAAATCTTCAAGTACCTCTCGGAACTGCCAGTCATGGCCGGCAGATAATTGGAGGCCCTTGGCAAAGTAAATTTGGTGGCCTCAAAAAAAAATTAAAAAAATAAAAAAGCGACAACAGTAAAATTATTAAATTTATTAAAAACCTATTGTACTTCAACAATAACATTGAGGACAAGTTTCTTCTCTAAATTAATAAGAAGGAAGTCATTGCAAGGCTTTCACCAGCTGGTGACCCTAAGCACTTTGTCTATGCCTAAGGCTGTCCCTGTGCCAATAATAAGATCATTAAGAAATAAATTCCAACAATATATTTGATATTCAATGCTTTATTTTATTCTTAGTCAAAACACGAGCTCTATTAGTTGTTACACTTGCCATCTTGTACAAGCCGACCCAACTCTTTCAACACAGTTTTTGATAGAATTGAATAAATACTGGCTTGTGTTTGTCTTTGACTGAATGTTTCGAAATATTGCCATTAAAAATAATCTTCGTTAATTTAAACCTTTTAGAATGACGTTTAAAGACAATGTTTATTTAGCCTCTTCGTGATAAGTGAATCAGAAGTTTCAATTATTTCTAGATCCATAGATATTTGCAATTATTTATATAAATAAATTTGCATTTTTATATGTGTAATGTGTAGGAACACCTGATTTCTTTAAGCGTCGGCGGACCGCATAAAACACTTTAGCGGGCCGCATGTGGCCCGCGGGCCGTAATTTGCCCACCCATGGTCTAGATCTATTACAAATTTAATTACATGACTGATCCAAACAAAGTGCTACAAGTACGTTTAATATAAGCTTTGTTTTTTTTTTTTAAAGTATTTTTAAAAATGTTTTTCTTGTTTTGTTTTGTGTCTGTTGTTGTTGTTTTCAATTGTATCTATAAAGTTGAAATGTAAAGGGTATATTATGTTTTGAATGGAACTCTAGTCATTTATATGATAATAACATTTTTAAAAAATGCTTTACTAAAGACATTATGCTAAAATTTTGAACCAAGTTAACAACATGAGGGGCATACTAATATTCAAAAGGCTGCATTATGCCTCGTGAACCAGGAACAAGTACTGCAACCACTGGCAGATCCAGAGGGTTGGGGCGATCGGCCCCTCTACTCGTCAAACCTCTCACAAAATTTTAAAAAATATGACTTGAGAGCCTGAAGAAATCCCATGCTAAACGACATCAAAGTGTGTCCACATTCTAGAATAACTCAACTAAAATATCAATCTAAACATTCTAGAATAACTCAACTAAAATATCAATCTAAACATTCTAGAATAACTCAACTAAAATATCAATCTAAACATTCTAGAATAACTTAACTAAAATATCAATCTAAACATTCTAGAATAACTCAACTAAAATATCAATCTAAACATTCTACAATAACTAAACTAAAATATCAATCTAAACATTCTAGAATACAAAGAAATTTTTTTATATAATGTCTGTAGATTAATAGATATTTTATCAGCTTTATCAAGAAGCAATGCTCCTTTAACATACCAACGATTTTTGTAATTTTACATGAAGAATATTTATAGTAGTATGGGTTCATGAATCTACAATCAGTTGGAGGTAATATTAGATAGAAAATTTAAAGATCACAGACATTGCAAAAGAAAAGTATTGACATGTGGATGTGTATTTATTTTTAAAAAAAGAGTGGACTCGGTTAACTAACATTTAAAATAAATATACCAGACGACTGGTTGATTAGGTTGATTAATCTGTTGATCAGAGCATGAACATAGGAGAAATTGACACAGACAATACTTTATTCTTTCACATCCTAAAACCATCAACATTTTGATTGTTCATTTCTTATTGTACGCCTGCCTGAAATTAAAACAAAATAATAACATTATAAATTTTAATCTAATTAATAATGTGCCAGGACTGGTGGAGAAGTATTTGAATTTTGCAAGATAGATCAAAAGATAAGTTACTTGAAGACACAGTAAACTTCAACAATAGTTCTAACCATGTCTCTAAAACTGTAAAATAAGTTTTTCAGAAATGAAGAAAAGAATTATGTTTTAGACAAATTTTATCTTGAACTACAGTATGGCATTATTTAGTTAAATCTTAACAATGTGGATTTAACTGGAATGTCTTCAATATTCAATCCATGTGGTCAAGCAAAACTTGCGTAAATAAATAGGATAGAAGATGCAAAGATGGCACTGATATTTTTATCGAGTAATCCTAAAAGCTAACAAGTTCAATTATTGAACTTACATTTTTCATGGTAGTATTTGTGATGATAGCAGTACATAAAGCTTTCTCTAGAGTCATTTCAGGAGTGCTACACGCTCCAGCTGGTACTCTGTCTAGATCTATATGTGTCTTTGAGTCGATCTCTTGTACTTGAAGTGTGCCATTGTTTCTCATACGGAACAGCTTGCAGTCAAGAGTCTCGGAGTCTTTACTGCTCAGAGATGTTTCATGACTGTGGGCTTTACAAAGAATAAATAGCAAATCATATGGTGCTGATACAAGCTAAGACTTCAGGTATAGAGTTACCATATACGTTAATCTGCAATATTTTAAGTTTTAATATCACTGCCTGGTATGGCAATGTAAACATTAAAAATAAAAATAAACTTGATAGAATCCTAAATGCTGCTGGTAAAATCATTGGAAAAAAAAAACAATCCCTATTTGGGCAGCTGCTTGAGACAAACATTCATAAAAAAAGCTAAAAAGAAAAGATTCTAGAAATAAAAACATTCCACCCTTTGGATCTTGATTTTGTGATTTTAACATCACAAAAGAGATACAAGACACCGATAGCAAAGACAAACAAACACACAATCTCTTTTGTTCCCCTGGCAAAAAAATCATTGGAAACTATCTGATATAAAATTTTTGCATAATGTATATTATGAGTTGGTGTGAATGTATATTTTGGATTTCTATAATTATAATGTGTTGTTGTTGTTTTTTTGTGTAATGCATACATTGTAAGAAAAATTTCCGTATGGATAATAAAGATTATTGTTAATAAAAGAAACTTTACAATAATATTTTTAAAAATAAATTCTCTTGCCCACTTTGCATCAGTAGCGTAGCATCCGTTGAGTGAAGGGGCTCAATAAATCCAGGCCCAAGGACATTATGGGCACGCCCACAAGATCAATTTATGAAAGATTAGAAAATTTGATATGCTTTTCTGCTTATTTTTAAGTCCAAAAATGTGAACACAATCAAAGCTAGTCATCAAGCAAAATACAAAAATACTTTTAAAAAATACCAAATCTAACATTAAGTGTATCAATAAGTTTAGATCAGTCATGTAATTAAATTTGTAATAGATCTAGAGTAACAATAATAAATCTGTGATTAGAAATACTTTTTTACCAATTGTTTTTGTTTAGCGCAATTTCATGCTTTTAGTTTTCACAATATGCTATGATTCTATCACTTGTCTGGACCTGTTGGAAAGGGATGGGGGAAAGAACGGGTAACTGGATGATCACTTTTTTAATGTATTTTTTAAAAAAAGGCAATGATGTGAATTCAAACTAGTGGGCTAAAGCCTTCTGAGGCTTCTCAAGCCAACACGGTAACCACTCTACTAGCGAAGAGGTAAACAAGGAATATTGTAAAGTTATCTATTGTTTCTCTTTAATGTTTGTGTTCACTAAGCCTCAGACGACCATCTATAAAAGGGACTAATTCAGCTTATACCGCCACTTCAGTCAACTACAAATTCTTTCCCTTGTTTGATATAAATAATTAATGACCAATAGTTAATTAACTAATTAGTTAATTTTTTAAATTAATTCTTGTCTTGCCAGATAAAAGAAATAAGTATGCAAACTTTCAGTTTGATGCGAGCTTGGTGTCGAAAAAAATAATGTGGACAAAATTTTGACCAGACAGACAGACAGACAGACAGAGTGAGTTGATATAAGCTCTGTAGTAAATTTCAAAAGCTAAGCGGAAAAAAATGTATCTGACTTTAAAGTAAAAGTAAAAAAAAAAATCAGGCTTCAGAAGTAGCTTACTCAGAGGGGTTTATCCACACTAGTGTCTTCAAAAGAAGATTTCCTGCTTTTTTAATAATAGACAGCAATTATTATCATTCAGGATTAAAATAATTGTCAATGTATTTTAAAATTTCACTAGTGAAACTTTATTCAGCAGCATGGTCATCAGTTGTGACTGATAAAAATTTCATAAGACATTATCTATAAATTAAAGCAGCTTGGTTTCACTTGCTGTTTTTTTTTTTTTCATTTAGTGATATACTAATAAAAAACAAAAAATAGTTTATAAAGATTCATTGTTTTTACTTTGCCATACTGATGGTCTGAAAAATGCAGCTTTAGTACATGATGTGCAATCTGTCTCATTTTTTACTTGGGAGATTGCAATTTCAGATAAAGAGATCAATTTTTAATTTACATATACCGGTCATAAATTGGGCCTTTGTAAACGACAAAGGCTGTAACAGTTTTGTTTCTATTTCTAGAGTGTTCACCATCTGAGATCCAGGACTCCTCCTTTAAGCTTTTTCTCCTTGTTAGCTTATCCTGTGCTTTCCCAAGATGAAACAGAAATTTGATCTCAGCTGATTAACAATTGATGGACACGGAATGATATTTTGTCAATGTTCAACAGTTAGTACATTTAAATGTCTTTAAAATGAACATGTCAGTGGGAGAACTTATAAATATGTTTCTGTTCAAATGAAACGCATAGTAACCATTAATAAGTTGTAAGCCTTATAAGCATTGAGTGTGATGACACATTTTTCTAAAATGTAGTACCTGCTTATGTAGGCCTTTTTCAAAAGCATTGATGCATGCAGGATGACATAGATTTTATCTAGTCATATTCTATCTAATGTTTGTAAAATGTTTTACATGTTTCGGATGTTACTTCAGAGTTGAAGATAATTACTTCCTAGTCCAAACCTCCCGCAGGACGACGGGGGATGGGAGCGGGCAGGGTTTGAACCCGGGACCATCGATAAATCTGAACGACAGTCCAGCGCGCAAACCGCACGACCAGGCAGCCATCCTAATGATGGGGGATCTACCATACTTTTCTTGAACCCGGGTCCACTAGTATCTTGCTACCCCAGTGCTTGCCTAGGCATGGTATAGAAGGTTTCTCTTTCAAATCTTCCTATTTTAGAATGCCTGCATTTCATCCTTTGCAGGAAAAGGATACATACAACTAAAAACATGGCTAATTACCTAAATATGCTGACAACATTGTGTATCTCAGTATAGCCTTCTTTGAGTTTTCTGCAAATTTGGCATCCAAAGTTGTCAAGTAGTCAAATATACAAGCATGACTACTACTGCCACAGAGTCTGACAGCATTTGTATGTTGGTGTCTGTCCAGATTGTTCTCAAACATCGGCACATAGTCTGGGTGCCAGTAGTGCAAATAATTCTGGTCAGACTTGTATAAAAACACAGATGTTGCTGGAGTGACCTCCCCTACAAAGAATTAAACAAATACTTAATGATATTTTTGAACATCTTCAGACAGGGGTGTAGCTAGGAATTCTCCATCGTTTTGGGGCATGGGGGCTTGACCTCTTTGGTGGCCCCTGCATTTAGTGTAATATTTAATTTAATTTTTAATGTAAAAAAACACTCATTTTGGGGCCCCCTCAAGTGGAGGCCCAGGGGATTTTCAAATTCTCCCCACTCCTCCCCCCCCCCCCCTAGCTATGTCACTGCCTTCAGAGTTATTATTGATAGCTTGTAGCTAAAAGCTTTTAGTATTTTTTTGCTGAAAATGTCAAAACCTGTTTATCTAACTACATTGTGGATGCGTGGGTGGATCAGTCATGGGGGCCCCTTGAGTTTGTGTGGTAACACTTACGTTATTTGTAATCTTGTTTCTTTTCAAATTAAAGAACTAAAAACCAAAGTAGACCTAATATTAGATGACCTACATTTCTTAGCGAATTCATAGAAGATATCATAATGGCTCAAGTTCCCAGGTAAAACTGTTCCATCTGGGAGAGTAAACTCGTCCCGTTTGTTACCATTGAAATTTCCAACTAGACCAAAAGTTTTGTTGAGTAGATGTTTGTCAACATAGAGCTCAATCTCAAGATTGTTCAGAGCCACATACACTTTCATCGAGACTCCTGGGTGTAGGCAAAGAGACACACATGAGTCAAAGGTAGTCTTAGGTCATTCTAAAAATATTCTCACAACTATAAAATTGAGGTTAGGTTTTATAGTCAACCTAATAATACTTTGAAAATCTAATGTTTGATAGTAAATGTAAGGATAAATAGAATCTTAAGTTTAGCATTGACTTCAACATATTCAGCAATTAAGTTTTAAGTGTTGTCTGTGGTTACTGTGGTCATGTATTGTAAGGGTACAATACTTATAGTTTCAGATACACTGAACAAAAACAATAAACTAGAACCAAAATAGTTGTGTCTAAGACAGAAAATGATGATCAGTTTTCATAAAAGTGACATCAGAGGATTGTTTCAAGCAAGTTAGAGAGATTCAGATTTAGCAGGACCTACACCATGACATTTTGCTCCTAGTCCAGTAAAGAACCAATCTTCTTTCAGAACATACAGAACTGACTTTGAGTAGTTGAGTATACTTTATGTTTACTAAACAAGCAGGTGCTCAGACTAACTGCCTAACATAGATTGCAACAGCTGCGTGCAATGATGTGACTTCTTTTCAAAGTGAGTTCACAGCAACATTAGTATGAAATGGAAAGAATACTCAAAAGACATTATTTATAACATTAACGACCAGGTTTTCTAATATTCTTCTGAATCTCTCTAAATTTGTTTACACACATTCACCTTATTATATCCATAAAAAATGCCTAATAAAGTACTCTCAGTTTTTGGATCTAGATTATTATTCTCAACCAATAGGCTACCAAAACTATTATCCTCATACCTAAACTACTTAGTCCATTAGTTGGTATTATTATACTTCCTCTTCTGCTATGTTATGTGCTTTTTTCTTCTTTTTTTACTTTGCTATAATTATGCAAAATCACACTAGTATACGCTATCTGAATGCTATCCTGATTTATTTGGAAATTTTAAGAAACATTGTTGAATGACTCAGAAATTATTTGTGTGTAAGCAATTAAAAGGTTTTCACAGTTTTGTTTTATGTTATTATTTTGACACTTTTAAAATACATCACAAAGTCAATTCAAAACTTTACCACAAGCGAATGTAGCTCTAACAGTGACCTGCTGTAATCGAACTTCTTTCACAACGGCCATACTTCCTAACACCAGAGTGAAGTCTGAATCCTCATAAAACTTTTGAGTAAAGTCTACAGCATTCAAAAACATCATCATTTCTGTACACAAAACAAAGAAGTAAACATGTGAACACAGTTGCTCACAGGACAGTTGGGAATGGTAGCAGGTGGGATTTGAACCTGGGACCAGCAAGATAACAGTCCAAATTTTAAGACCAGACAGCCATGTTAAAGAATTAGGGTAACTTATGGTTTGATTCCCCTAAAAGTGGAAAATTTGTTTCAGTAGCATATATAAAGTACATATACATTAAAGTTGTTCAATTGTTAGGCAATGAAATGTGTTGTGCAGTAAACAATTGAGTGGCTGTAACTTTGTTTACCTTTCTTATTTGGGGATAATTCTACTTGAACATGAGCATCATTGTTTTCTTTTGCTGAGAATGCAGTGAAAACAGTAGCCTTATACAATGGGGCTATAGGTTCAGTTCTGGCCTGCAATGGAAACATGAACATTTCTGACTTGTTTAAGGTGTAGTAAGAAAAAGTAATTTGATTTAGTTAATCTACATTTGTGTGCAACTGTCTATCAAAAAACATTTCTAAAGGTTAATTGTTTAAAAGGATTGTAAAACAAATGATTAATTTTTTTTTTTAATTATTAAATATATCCATCATAAAGATTTCACCAAAAAATATTGCCCAAAATGTAACAACCCTTATATCTTAAAAATAAGTATTAAATAATCTGTATAATGTTGCCTTTAATTATATTATGCTGGAATATTTTAGTAGAATGATAAATTTAAAAGATATATTAATGGCAAACAATTAGTCTTTTTAATTAATTTTATTCCTAAAATTGTTTGAACTATAAGATACTCAATTCTGTGGCACATTACAATCATAACTGAAAATTTTTTTTCTGATTCCCAGCTAATCCAAAAGTTTCATGTACCTGTAAAGTGAAGTTTTCCTCACTGACATCCATCATAGTATACTCTCCCCATCCATTCATTGTATACAGCAAACCATCCAATGTTATTATATGAGGGTCACCCAGTGCTGAGGCTAGGCAAATAAAATGAAAATTGTTGGTTTTGCAGGAAAAAAAAGATAATTTTAAAAACAATGGTATGACTTTTTCTTGTCCACTAGCAAGACTCTTTATATTGAATTTAATTATAGTAGATATAACCTTAATGGAAATATCTATTCCTTTTTGGTGAGGAAGGCCTTTTTGGCACAGTCGTTTTGGCGCAGGGGTACATTTCGGGGCGAATGTTTTCGGTAACTATTGTATTCTTTCTTAAAGGAGAATGATATAATCTATGTTTTGAATATGTTTTGTATGTATATGTTTTTGTATATATTTTGTATGTATATGTTTTTGTATTTATTTTGTATGTATATGTTATATGTTTTGTATGTATATGTTTTGTATATGTTTTGAATATTTTTTCTATATATGTTTGTGTTTTAACATATTTTTCATGTAAAGAAAAAGATATATTTTTCTCCATTTTTTTCAGTATATATGTTTGTTTTGTAATTATTGTTAAATGAGGAACACACTAACATGAGTGTGGGTCTTAATATTGTCCAAATAAAAACCAAACAATAACAGAAAAAATTGACGCAATTTTAAGTGAAAGCGTAAATGATTTGTTTAATTTATAATACTTCTAATATAAAAAAACAAGCAAGGAAAACTGATGAATGTCATCATGTGCCACACCTACCATATAATTTATAGGGCTAGGGGATGCATGTCAATATCATGGTACCAGATAGAAATCTTAAAGTATTGATCTGTCCATATAATTTATGGGGCTGGGGGATGCATGTCAATATCATGGTACCAGATAGAAATCTTAAAGTATTGATCTGTCCGGGAGGGGGGCAGATAGATACAATTGCCCCTCCAACTGTTCTGTTTAATACCAACAATATTCAATTTATATTTATTAATGATTTAGTTTCAGATTAGAGTGTGGTGCAACATAATAAAGAAATGGGTTCAAATATCAATAAGTAGCTTATATAGATATTCAACTAATTTTGTTCATAAACTATGATTTCTTCATAAAAATTGGACTGTCGCCCCCCCCCCCCCTTTTCACACTATGGTTTTGGATGGGGTGAGTAGTAGATGTAAAGCCCCTCCCCCACACCGAATCAGCCAATGTATTAGAAAAGGAAAGGGGGGGGGGCAACATTATATAAAGATTGGTACAAAATATAATAATAATAATAAGGCTTGTCTCGGAGTCCGAAGATTAGTGAGGAATGCAGTATTTCCCATGGCTGCGCAGCCTCAGCTGTGACCTACATATCTTGTCACATCCAGGGCAAGTATAACCATTGTCCGCAGGTGGTCGATTTAGATTTTCTTTTCGCTGTCTGCGTTTGTCCTCGGCAGCAGATTTTCTTTTGGTCTAACTTATTCTGTGATTTTTACACACAAAAAATTTGATCCCCCCTCAAAAAGGTTAGTGTCGAAGAGGTGGGATTGATGCCATCACCCCAAATCCTATCAAATCATCCAACACACTATTACATAGACATAAAATAATCAAAAACTTTATTTTAAAAAATTGGTGGATGGGGGTAGAATTCATACTATTCATACAATAATATGGTATAGTTAATTAAACTTAATTTTAAAAGCTACGTGTTTCTTAAATATTAGTCCAAATACCTCAGGCTTATATGGCTCATTCCAAAACAGCTGCGCAAAAATGGATGCGCAAAAATAGCTGTGCCAAAATGTCACGTACCATCCTTTTTTTTGCATGGGATACAGGTAGGATCTATTATAATTTTAGGATCTATTATAAAATTAATAAAATGGGACTAAACAGATAAATATAAGAATTTGGAAACTTAATCCCTTAGCATTCTGATATCAAACTAAAGAAACAGATGGTACCTTTAAATATTACTAATTTCCCCACAGTACAACTCCCTCTTTCTAGTTTTCCCTTCTGTTAAAAAACTAATGCATTTTTTTAAAATCTTTCAATTAACCTAACCTGGAACAAAATCCACAAAGTCTGTACATCCTGTGTCAGGGAATATCTTGTAGAAGAGATCACACTTCTCTGACTTGACCTGCTTGCAGCACATGTGATGTGCAGCAATATTTTCCAGTGCTTCACTGTTGTTAAAGTAGGACCAGCTCCAGGGGTCACTAATGAGTAAGTGACCAGAAAGTGGAGAGTCAGATGGAATGTAGGCTGCCTTCATTCTGCTCTCCTCCCACTCTTGCCAGTCATTGCCTTCAGGTTTGTCCCATTTGTAGCAGCATAGCTAGAACCAAAGTAGATACATAAGTGGAAAGCTTTCTATTTGAATTAAATGTTTCATGTTTAAAGATTATTTAAATAATTAGCAGATAAACTTATTTTACCTAAGGGCAAAGTAGCTAAGCTAGGATTAAAGATCATTTTCAAACTGAGGCATGTCTTCAAACAAATCTTTTTAAAGCATGAATGTAAACTAGCTTCCTGCAGCACTTGACAAACAAACAAACAAACTAATTATTTTGAGAGGAAATTTTGTAAAGTATATTTGCTAGGTTTAAGCTCTACTTAATTTTCAGTCAAAAGGTGAAAAATTACGTAAATATTTATATACATACTTCTAAATAGATAAATAAATTAATTAATTAATAAAAATAAATTATATATATATTTATATTTGAATATATATATATATATATATATATATATATATATATATATATATATATATATATATATATATATATATATATAGAGAGAGAGAGAGAGAGAGAGAGAGAGAGAGAGAGAGAGAGAATAGATGGATGGATGGATAGTCCATAAAGATTAATATATCTATCTATCTATCTATCTAGATATATATATTAATCTTTATGGACATGATTGATAGATAGATAGATAGATAGATAGATAGATAGATAGATAGATAGATAGATAGATAGATAGATAGATTGATAGATAGATAGATAGATAGATAGATAGATAGAAAGATAGATAGATAGATAGATAGATAGATAGATAGATAGATAGATAGATAGATAGATAGATAGAAAGATAGATAGATAGATAGATAGATAGATAGAAAGATAGATAGATAGATAGAAAGATAGATAGATACTAGTGAAAGTTGTTATATATAGGGATGATGCATGTCTCCGAGGAAAGTTTCTCACAACAGCCAAATATAAATCTAATCCCAGACAATGAAAATAAAATAACTTTACAAATAAAACTAAACCATTTGAGTTGTGCAGCTGTAAAAAAGTTGTATGTCAGTCCTTTATTTCCATTAGTCCTAATAAAATTATTAATTCACAAGGATTTCCCATTAACATATAAAGTATTTAAAATTCCATAAAGTAGGCCTAAGCTTAACAAAAATACATCAGGATGTTAGTGCCTCATTGATTTGCTCAATTCTTTAGTCTCCTCACAATATTTACCTTATTCCTCCTGTTGTTGTGTAAAAACCTTGCCTTGGCAACAGTGCTGATGGCATAGCAGTAGATGTTTTGGTTCAAACCTCTCTTTTCAAAGAGTTGCCACTGGTGGCCTAGCTCTGCTATAGTACATGGACACTTGTACAATTGTTGCATCTCATTAGCATATACAGGATCTGACAGAAGTGGCAGCTTACTGCAGATGTATCTGTTGCACTGTGTGGCTGGCCCATGTGAGGTGCCAACTTTAAATGAAAAAACTCCAAGGTAGCCTGAATAAACAAACAATGGGGAACAAGTTAAAGAAGCTTACTTTATGTAAGAGTGATAAAGATCTGAAACTTAAGACTATAAAATGACTATGACTTTAAAAAATCACTATAATACGTCAATCAATTTATAGTCTTAAAATTTCTATAAGTCACTCTAATGCTCTAGTTTTTAGAACAATTTAAGTGACAATTTTTACTGCCATAGTGACTATAATATACAATATAATTTGATTTATTTGAATGTATTCATTTAAAACTTCTTGTACCTGTGTTGCCTTGTACTGAATCAATCATCCCCACCAAGTCATGGTCTGTAGTTGGTAACTGAGTAATAGTGTCACTAATAACTCCAATATTAATAATCCTGTCAGGAATAAAATTCCAGTTCATTTGGCCCTTTTGATATATGAAAATAACATATGAGGTTTCTTCTTCTGAAATGTAATAAAGAAAATTATTTTCAGTAAATGGTCCATTTTAAAACTGGAACACTCACTATGACTTGGATAGTTATGGAATCATTAATGCTAAAAATGTATTTTTTTTTTGCTTTAAATATTCACACTATAATGTTGCCCTGAACATACTCGGCATTTAAGTTTAGAAAATTTAAATGCTATCTAGAATATTCAATTTAAACTGTTTAGTTCAGTAATATACACATTTATTACCTGCTAACACCTCATGACCATCGTGTATTTCTTTGGCCCATCCACTTATTAACAATGACTGAAAGGTGTTGCTACCTCTATCTGAAACCTAGGTAAACAATCAGAACATCACAACATATTTTTAATAAAAAAAATGTTTTTTAAAAAATTCTCAAAATCTTATGTTCTGCTGATATCAAATTAATCTGATGGCAATGTGTTATCTACCAGCAAAAATTTTAGCTATCTTAAATTTTTACCTCATTGTCAGAGTGCAGCGGTTCCCTGGACACCCAAGTCACAACTAGAACAGTGCTGACCTGAAACCCTTTGAGATTGTGATACTCCGAGATGTCCCTGGCAGCTCTTTTCATAATAATTTCTTTCTGGGCAGATCCATGATCAGGTTGAGATAAAATACAGTTTTCATACAGGTGATGTGTTGTGTAACCTTAAGTAAATAAAATAAATAATAATAAATAAAAATAGGTTAATAGTGATTTATCAAGACAAATATTTGTTAATATATATATATATTGTTACGAATCTCACTATCCAGGCTCTCTGCAAACTGCACCATACACCACCAACTTAAAGAACTTGACAACTCAGGGCTCCAAAGTAACGTAACACTTTAATAGTTGAATAAATAACAGCCAATACTGTACAATTGGCAACACGTACACTGTACAAATATCTCTCCGATAACACCGTTCCGCAGTATCAAGTCTTGCACTGGCCTCTCCGTCTCGTTCCGGGCTTGCACTGGGTTCAACAGTTCAGGACTGACTTCACACACTAGACTCGTTGTGTCGGACTCGATCGCAGACCAAAACCAAGACGCCAGTCGTCTCAACTGTACTTGACAGTACTCCGCACTGAACCGTCGTAATGCTCCGTACAGAACCACACCACTGAACTGTGCTGTAGTCGACCGGACTGTAGTGAACCGGGCTCTGAACCCCTGCCGTGAACCGTCTTGACTGCGACACCTCCGCTCTTATATAGGGTCCCTACTGGCCTTCTCGAACCGGATAGAACGTCGCTCGACGCTTCTAGGTGGTCAGATGACTACAACTCTCCTGACGCTCCTCAGCTCTGTTCACGACGTCGATCCTTCCCGGACCGCCGTCTATCCTTCCCGAACCGCCGTGTTGACACTCGTCTCGGCTGACCGTCGAACTCGTCACGGTTGACCGCTCGTCTAGCGCTGGCCTGGTGCGATTTGCATCGGCTGACTACACTCACACCACTACCCCCATCTGTGCCACCACCAGGTTTATAACAATATGTAGTGGAGTGGATACCTTTTCAGAAAACACTGGCCACCCCGATATCCACGTGACCTTTCCCCCTAGATGGCACCTTGTGTCCACGCATAACAAGGCAGACCAACGTGGGCACTGCCCATTTGACCGGCATCTCTTGTCGCTGTAGTGTCCGTACGTTACTGGACCTACGTCATCTCCACTCCCTGTTTGTGCCTGGTTCTACACCATGTGTTTATGGATGGCTGCAGGTCTTATATTTTTAGTAAGTTTTCAATTATGCAAATTTTAATAGAAATTTACAATGTAAAATTAAGTTAAAATTGTATGATTTCAGAAACAAGGTATAATTTCATTTTATGAATACTATAAGATTTAAGATAATTTTATTGCTTTACAACTTATTTTTAAAAAAATGTTTCTAAAAAAAATCTAAAAACCATATGTTTTGCTGATATCAAATTAATCTGATAGCAATGTGTTATCTACCAGCATTTTACAGCATTTAAGTCCCAAAAGTGGTCATCATTGATCATAATGATCAAAGAAAATTTATTGTAAATTTTTTTCGCTTTAATTTATTCTTGTTATTCACACTAAAAAAAGTGAATGTTTTTGTTTGAAAATAGAAGAAAAAAGAATATTCCATTTGTTTATTGTTTTTGTCCAAACAAATGCCAATGTTTGACTACAGTTGTCCACCTCAGCATTACAACCACACACACAACATTCTCACATTTTAAGTAGTTTAAGTGTTCATTTCCAATAAGAGCAAATGTTTCTAATGAAATCACAAGTTGGACTGTCATAATGGATGGACTGTGAGTCATGAGAAATTTTTGGAAGAGAAGTGAGAAAGTTACGATATGGTTGTTTAGAGAGTTCGTAGGTGGTTATTATTTCATTTGTCTTACTACTAGATCTCATTTCAAGTTGATTCTATGTATATTTATAAATAAAAGTTTTTTTCTAGTTTTTTTAAAAAGATGTCTTTTTCAAGTTTATTTCATCAATAATTTAATAGTCCTACTTTGGTTAAGTTGTACTAGATGTTTAGAATTCTAAGCCGATGACTAGCTAACAACAAGACAAGAAGTGCACAAGCCAGTGCTTTATGAATCAAGCTTCTATGTACTTCTCCATGATAAGGAATGATCTGGAAAAACTCTAAGACTGGGATGAAGTACTTTTTAAATCTTTCTGTTCTAACCTAAAGGGAGAGTAGCTAACCACTTTATCCAGATCTAATGTGGTTACATGCGTGCTAATTTTTTTTAAGGATTTTTATATTTTGGAAAGACATATTTCATGAAATAAGTTCTTCAAGAGATGGTAGCTGTGTATAAGGGATAAAAGTTGCTTTTTTTAATTAGTCTATTAAGCCAATGTCTTTGTGCCATTGTATGATTACCATACCAGCTGATGAAGACAAAATTAATTAGACTACTGATGGTAGCTGTATAAAAAAGGTTTAGCTATCATTTTGTCAAATTTAAAGTATTTTAGCTTTTTTAGACAGAAAAGCATTTGATGGATCTTGGTGTAAAGATGTTATGGCAGTGTCAATTCCATTTTATTTGTTATTTCAATACCATGAGTTTAAGGCACTCAATGGTTTTAAATTGCAAGGATCAGTGTCATGAGAATATGAGAAGTAGCTAATTAATTTCAATAGAACTAAATCAATTACTTTCTTGATGGTTTTTCCCTTAAGTATTTCAACTGAAAGTATTATGGGTGTTGTTGTTTTTTTTTTATTTGATTTTATCTCTAATTATTTAAAATTATTTTGGAAAATAAAATTTATTTTTCTTAATAAAAAACAAATACTAATCTAACCTTCAGTAGGGTTGATGTTAGCCCAGTATGGGGCTATCATAAACTGATTCTGTGTGAAGGCCTGGTGGAGATTTGGACTTGATGGGATATCACTGAAACCGGTAGCACCCAGTATTATGGCACCACTTGTCATTACCTGTTGATTTCATACACACATAAAAATTTAGCTTTCCCCAATGTTTGTAGTCTACCATGATCAAATTTATTTATCATCATTTGACCATTGACTTAGGGTACTGGTGTCTGTCATGGTGTGGAAAATTAAAAATATTACTTTTTCCCTAATCGAAAACCATTTGCATCAAGAGTCAGGCCAACCTATTCTATAAATCATGCCTAACACCTCACTTATCAATAATAAACAATGCTAACTTACGTAGGCCACTGTTTGAAGCTGCTCTGATGACCCAAAAGGAACACCTTGGTTCAAGTAAATTGGTTTACTGACATAGACAGTGTTATTGTTTAGAGACACAAGCATGTTATCAGAGCTCAAAATCCCATCTCCATTACTGAAGCCATATGAATAATAAGGCACTGAAAGCAGAAGTAATAGCAAAGACAAAGAGATATAAATTATTGTAAGTCAGCAATACATTCTCTACTAACACTTAAACATAAAGCCAGTAATACATGCTCTACGAGCACTGAAACATAAAGCCAGCAATACATTCTGTACTAGCACTTAAACATAAAGCCAGCAATACATGCACTACTAGCACTTAAACATAAAGCCAGCAATACATGCTCTACTAGCACTTAAACATAAAGCCAGCAATACATGCACTACTAGCACTTAAACATAAAGCCAGCAATACATTCTCTACTAGCACTTAAACATAAAGCCAGCAATACATGCACTACTAGCACTTAAACATAAAGCCAGCAATACATTCTCTACTAGCACTTAAACATAAAGCCAGCAATACATGCACTACTAGCACTTAAACATAAAGCCAGCAATACATGCACTACTAGCACTTAAACATAAAGCCAGCAATACATGCTCTACTAGCACTCATACATAAAGCCAGCAATACATGCACTACTAGCACTTAAACATAAAGCCAGCAATACATGCTCTACTAGCACTTAAACATAAAGCCAGCAATACATGCTCTACTAGCACTTAAACATAAAGCCAGCAATACATTCTCTACTAGCACTTACACATAAAGCCAGCAATACATTCTCTACTAGCACTTACACATAAAGCCAGCAATACATGCACTACTAGCACTCATACATAAAGCCAGCAATGCTTTCTCTACTAGCACTTACACATAAAGCCAGCAATACATGCTCTACTAGCACTTAAACATAAAGCCAGCAATACATTCTCTACTAGCACTTAAACATAAAGCCAGCAATACATTCTCTACTAGCTCTCATACATAAAGCCAGCAATACATGCTCTACTAGCACTTAAACATAAAGCCAGCAATACATTCTCTACTAGCACTTAAACATAAAGCCAGCAATACATGCTCTACTAGCTCTCATACATAAAGCCAGCAATACATGCTCTACTAGCACTTAAACATAAAGCCAGCAATACATTCTCTACTAGCACTTAAACATAAAGCCAGCAATACATTCTCTACTAGCACTTAAACATAAAGCCAGCAATACATGCTCTACTAGCACTTAAACATAAAGCCAGCAATACATTCTCTACTAGCACTTAAACATAAAGCCAGCAATACATGCTCTACTAGCACTTAAACATAAAGCCAGCAATACATTCTCTACTAACACTTAAACATAAAGCCAGCAATACATGCTCTACTAGCTCTCATACATAAAGCCAGCAATACATGCTCTACTAGCACTTAAACATAAAGCCAGCAATACATGCTCTACTAGCACTTAAACATAGATCATCTTTCCTTTCCGTTCCACATGGAATATAGGGTCTCAGTATAAACATGCCACTCTCCATGGTCTCTTGATAATTTTCCCAACTCTTCCTGTTCTTTCTGCTTCATCTAGTACAATGCGTCGCCACGTTCTTTTTGCTCTTCCTCTATGTCTTATGCCGTGGGGGTTCCACCCTAAGGCCTGCCTAGCTCTGTTGTTGTTTCTAAGGGTGTGACCAATCCATCTCCACTTCCTCTCTAAGATCTGCACCTCTATATTTTTCTTTCCACTCATCTTCCACAGTTTGGCGTTTCCTACTTTGTCGTACCAGTGAATTTTTCAGATATTTCTCAGGCCTCTCTGGATGAAGGTCTGTATTTTTGTTGTTGTTGCTTTAGTTGTTCTCCATGTTTCAGAACCATACAATAGGACTGAGTTGACATTAGAGTTAAAGGTTCTTAGTTTAGTCTTGTTTGAGATGTGGGGAGATTTCCAGGTTGGTTTTAGCTGTGTAAATGTCTGACGCACTAGATTTATACCATGTTTAATGTTTTCATCTGTATATAAACTATCTACTTGTTCTATCGTCTAAGAATCCATTTCATGTCTCCATTTAATTGCTGATATTTTAAGTACTTCTGTCTTTGGTGGTTTATTTTGATCCATTTCATGTCTCCATTTTGTTTGTTGTTTATTTTAAGTACTTTTGTTTTTGGTGGTTTATTTTGAGTCCTACGCTTTTTTCTACTTCACTTGAAGCTGTGACCTTTTCTTGCATATCCTGTAGTCTGCATGATAATAAGGCTATGTCATCAGCGAATTCCACATCTTCCAGCTTTTGTGTGAAAGTCCATTTGATTCCTTTTCCTGAATTGAACGAGCGAAACCAGCCCTTTTGGAACATCACCAGAAAATGCCGACCATACCATTCAAAGCTGCATACTATATCAAGAGGCCCAAACTAGACTCTGGCCTTAAAACCCTCCTATAGAACAAAAACTATACAGAAAACTGCTTGATCTGGAAACCACTGTGCGGTTCATCTCAGATATAGGATTACTGATCTGAACCATCCAAACATCCAAAATGAGAACTAAGAAGAAAAAGAAGAGTAAGCTTCTTTTGAGACCCAATCCTATACTAGAAAGAACAGGAGTGGTGAAACAAGACATCCTGTTTGACTCCTGTTGTGACTGGAAATTTTTCTGACAGTTTGCCACTGTGGGCTAATTGGCAGGTGACATAGGGGTTTTGTGATAGGCTAACAACATTTCCATGGAATAAAAATACTGTTAGCAAAACCATAGAAATACATTCTCTACTAGCGCTTAAACATAGATAATGCCAGCAAAATGTTTTTTACTAGTATTCAAACATAGATAACAATTATTGTAAGCCAGCAATATTATGTCAACAAGCAATTAAACATAGTATGCCTACAAGTACAACAAGCAATTAAACATAGTATGCCTACAAGTACAACAAGCAATTAAACATAGTATGCCTACAAGTACAACAAGCAATTAAACATAGTATGCCTACAAGTACAACAAGCAATTAAACATAGTATGCCTACAAGTACAACAAGCAATTAAACATAGTATGCCTACAAGTACAACAAGCAATTAAACATAAAAATCATTGCATGGCACTAATGAGCCACATAAACAAAGAATCTTTAGCTTGGCTGCTAACATTAGAAGCACACAGCATTGAATGTGTGAAATAGCTCACCAACACAAGTGAAACCATCAGAGGTTAGTTCTAAATGGTCAGGACAGCCACAAGTTTCTTGTTCTCCTTGAGTCCAGCAGGTGTGTGAACAATGTTTTACTTTGCATTCACCACGTTCTAGATATCAAGATTATTTAATATCAATATAAAAAATATTAAGATTAATAAATATTTGTTAGAAGCAAAAATATAATTGAACTGATACAAGGCCTACTTTTGCGCTAAAATAATTATGCATATATCTATAGGTGTGTAACTAACAGTACCAACACAAAGTCCAGATGTTATGTTCAAATAAAATCCCACTCGACACATGCAGTTATAACTTCCTAGAGTATTGACACATTCTGAATTGGGTTGACACACTTGAGCAGCAAGACATTCATCCACATCTTCCTGGCACTTGTTACCTTGCCAACCACTTTTACAGATGCAGTGTCCATTGAGGTTATCACAAAACCAGCTGTTGCTCTGAACACACTGACATGCAGATGAACATTTGTCACCATAAGTAAAGTTTTCACACACTTGGGATAAACAGAACATATTACTGTTGTTTATTTTTATTAACCAAATAAAGAAACAGCATTTTTAAACTGGTGTAATTAATTAAGTTCAGAATATTTCAACATAATGGTTAGAAAATTTACCACAAAACATCCTCAATCCAAATCAGAAATCTATGCCCAACCAAACTGAATGTGTAGAATAAGCCTAGCCCTGTCTTTTTTTTTTTTTTTTTGTTTGATCTATTAAACACTGTTAAATAACACTATTTTTACAAATGAAACCTAAAAAAATTACAAGACTACTTACAGTGAGAGCTATAACTGATATTGAAGCCTCTAAAATTATTGTGTGCATCAGATTTAAACTCTACCAACAGTTCACTGCTGCTTGATCTGATGAGAGATGGGATATCTCTCTCACTACAGTACTTGCCCACAATACTACTTTGAGTGGTACTGCCATCATAAACAGTAATGTAATCATTGGCACACCAGTTGTGACTTTCTAATTCAAAGTCTTCTATTCTGAAGAAAAAAAAAAGCTTTATATAAACCAAACTAGGCTGGCCTGGAATGATGCAAGAACTCTTGTTTATCAAACAATTGGAAATTTCATTTCTTTGCTGCTAGAAATTAAAGCAAAACAACACTAGGTCTACATATAATATATCTTCAAAATTTAAGCACAAAAATATCAAGTATAGCTTTGCAACTGATTCAAGCATATTTTAAATTGATGATTGCAAATACTAGAATGGCAAGGTCTTCAATTTAGAAGATTAAGGAAGAGTGCAGTGTTTCACATGACTACGCAATCCCAGTTGCGGACTGTATATTTTCACACATCTCGTGCAGACAAAGCTGTTTTCTTCTGACAGTCTAATATAGTTTTCTTTCCGTCTTCTGCACTTGGCTTCAATAATGACTTTCCTTTGAGTCTCAAATGTTTGTCCCACAGCCTTTGTGAATGTGCTCCAACAGTACCACAGTAACCAGATAATACATTTTCTTCTTTGCTTTTTTTGTTTTCTTTTATTTTGATCTATACTTGTGTATGATATTTTATCAAATGATTACTTTTTGTTTAGCATTTATTTATTTATTTTTTATAATTCTCTTTTTATAAAATACTCAGAAATGAATGTTTTAAAACTTGCTTTGGGCCATAACAATGATGCAAAGTAACCCTGTGCACATGTTTAAAAAAACAATATCAATCCAATAAAGACTGGAATTATAATTTTAGTATTCAAAACATTTTGAATATACACATTATTTACATAACTATTTTTATGGCTGTTCAGGCTGCATAACTTTAACAATTTTCAAAATAATTAACTATCTTGATGTTAATATTAAGTTGTTTTTGCACATCATTTTCATATTTTATTGTCCGGGAACCAAGCCCAAGAGTGACTGGAAAAAACTAATTTCCAGGCAGTAGAGTCTGGTCAAAAACCAAACCTTGAGTTATGTTTGATGTTGTGAATGTTTGTAAATCAATTTTAATTAATTTTTAATTTAAAATATTTTTAAAATTTCTAAAATTAATGTATATATCCAAAAATTAGATTATATTTTTTTCTGGATATTTTCAAATTTTATAGATATTAATTTCAAATATTCTAATTTTATGTGGAAAAAAAAGGGCTAATGTTAAAATACTAACTAAGATCTAAGTAGCAAAATTTCTTACAGGACCTTTCAGTCAGCAGATAAACTTACAATAATGAAATAACATGACCCTTTTGAACTGTCACTGTCCAGGTGCAGTTTGCATTGTTGTAATACTGGTATGGGTACCAAGGACTGGTGATGTAGCCAGAGGAACCATTCAACTTGAACTCACAAGCTATACAAATACAAAACATAGGGAAAATTTAATGCTGTTTTGTTTTTGAACCTATTCTAGATCTACTTCTAAGTGACTATTCCTGCAACTAAAAATAAATTAGAAACTAGATCTTTTTCAGTTTGAGTAAGGTCTTTAATTACCAGGAGCATTCTTAACACATAACAGGATTACTATTAAATACCAATGACTGTTCCATGACCTGTAGAATGCATATTAGGATCTTAAAAGTGCTGATTGGGTAAGCTAATTTTAATCCTTAATTTAACAGGACATATAATATATGCAATATGATACCCATGATATAAATAATATAATAATAATTATATTATTTATAACAAACGAATATTCACATTTGACGACTACAGTAACACCTTTAGTAAAAAAAAATAAATTTAGAAAGCCTTCAGGATAGAAGACTTAGTAGTAAAATACCTATTATACATAAAACACTGAATCATAATCTTCAAATACAAACACAAAATTTAATAAAATACTCTGAAAGACACAAAGATAAAGGCACATTCCTCGTTCCATATGGTAGAACAAAAATGTACAAAGACAAATGCTCCTTCTTCCCTAGTGCTATTGAAGCATGGAATGGGTTGCCTGAGCTAGCCAGGAAAACCAGTGACTTGGCGGAGTTTAGGTCATTGGTTAATATGCATGACTAAATGCATGACGCGTAGGACGTAATCATCTTCTTTTTTTAAGTAATGTCAGTATCATATACGATAAGGTATATAGCGCTACTTTCATGCTTAATAATGCTCAGAGTCCAATGGTCCATTCTCATTCGTGAACCATTTGGGGGAAGGGGTATCTGGGAGCAGGTTTCTTTGCTGCCTTCAGGCGCTCAGTAAACACAACTCTGCTTGAGTCTGGTGTCTAACCTCAAGCCCCATTCATAGGTAGCCAAGACAAGCCAAGTTCAAGCTTTCTTAGCCTCTCGACCACGCTTCTCAATAAAATTTTACATTACTTTGATTTCTAAGCTGACACTTTCATCATCTTGTGATAAAAATCAACTTAATGCTTATTGTTTCCACACAAAAAAATGATTTTTTTGTAACCAAGACAGCCTGCTTAAAAAAACAATTGATGTTAGCGTTTGATCCCACAAATTAAATAATTTATAAATATTATTCTTATGTCATTTAATCTTATAAATTACAAACATATAAACTATGGAAATTAAAATTACAGACATTACTTCAAAAATGAAGATAATGTGTTGATCTAGACCTGCTTGTAAGTTAGAGACTTAAACTCTGGTAAATCATTGCCGGGGGATATTCCAGCTACGTCCAGGGGTGGAACTGGATAAGCAAAGAACAAGTAGTGAACCAGGCCTTCTCCCTGGGGGAGCTTTTGTTTTTTTTATCTCACTCAGGGTGGGGATGGAACAAGTAACCTGTTACCCAGTCCAAAAAGTCCGCCACGCCGTTCCACATGGGGGCCGTTGTCAGTGTCCCGTAGCTGGAGTGGCGGTCCCTGCACGGAATGGTGGCAGTTACAGTATAGGAGTATGTGACAAGCTCCCCGCAGTCAGCACTGTTCTCGGCCACTTATAGCGAGTGGACCCAGAACCGGGGACGGTGCGCTGTGTACACGGCACGGCCCGATTTTGCCCAGTCAACCAATATGGCCACCTACCTAGCATAAAATAACAATAGGGAACACCTAGGAGGTGAAATGAACCTGTGTACAAAATTTGATAGAAATCCATACATAACAGTTTAAGAGATCTCAAGATCAATCAGTGGTATTTTCGCATACATAAAGTGGTTGGCTATGATTATTAGTTTTGAGTTTATTGTTAGTGATTTCATTTGATTTTAAGATCAGTTTAATATCAATTGTTGTGAAATAATAATACATTAATAAGTTCTAGGAGATAAAACTGTGTTGAAGAGACATATTACAGTCTCAACTGTACAAGTGAAAATATTATGTTTTGCATGTCTTATTGAAATCAAGTAACCAAGCTTTAGAGATAATGAGCAGGTTATAATGTTTCCATTTTTTTTTCCATTGAAGTAAGTAAATATTGAAACAATTTTAGTCTGACAATACTGTAACTTTTTAAAAGTGTTTTATCTACTTTGATTGAATGTAAACTAAGTAAAGATTTTTAAAACATCAAAACTTTGCACCTTTCTGAACACAAGAATAAGGTCCATTGTTTACAAATCCATTTTTCTTCTGACATGAACAGTTGTAGCTACCAGGTAAGTTTATACAAGTGGAGTACAATGGACAAGCATCTGAAGAGTCACATTCATTTACGTCTGTTGAACAATCAAGCCCTGTCCAACCTGGCATGCACTGACAGTGACCACTGACAGCATGGCAGGCCACAGTGGTAGTGTGCGAACACTGACACTGACTGTGACATTCTGGTCCATATGTCCAGTTCTGGCATGCTGATCAAGACAGAAATTTAAAAAAATTAGTTACAATGTCTTTTATCAATAAGAAAAAGTATAGTAACAAAAGCTGAGATCATTCTGACACACTAACGGAAATGAGTCAAAAGCGCTATTAATAAAAAAAAAATTTTTCTATAGCTTTTCTATAGCGCAACTTTTCTTTTTATAACATGCTCAGAACGCTATGGTCCAATCTCATTTGTGAACCAGTGGGGAGTGTGGGTATATGGGAGGTTCCCATTTTACCTTTAGGTGCTCACAACTCTGCTCAAGTCGGGTGTCGAAACTTGAGCCCCTCTTGATAAGTAGCCAAGCCAAGCCCAAATGTACTTACCTCTCAGCCACACAGTCCATATCTAAAATGTTACAATATTTGTTGATGTATATCTTTATACCTATACATTTCTCTCCAATCACCATCATTCCAACTGGACAGTAGCATGTCTCATTGAGCATATTATTTGTTGTAGGGATGACTACACACATGTCAGAGCACTGCTTCTGTTGGCATCTACTTACTACGTTTGCTGTGAAAATACATGCTTCTGTTTTATGCATGATTACTTGAAACTAATACCTAGTTTATTTAAAAAAAAACATTCTTGGATTTTAAACGGTTATTGGCTCAGACAAGCAAACAAAAAAACTATTTTGATTCTAAAACTTTTAATGACTTTTAGCTCTTTTTTTTGTTTGTTTGTTTTTAATTCATGAAAAGCATTTGTAAATGTCTAGTTTCCCTTCCTTTCACTTGTTCTCAAAAGCCTATTAAAGTATGAGTGAGTCTCCAATTCATTCTTTGTTTTAAAATTAAGTTCAATGGTCTCATAATTACTTTTACGTCTATCAAACTTTAATATAAGCACAGTATGTTCAGCTTTATTGGACAGTAGTGTATCAAACACAATAAAAAAGTATTTTATATTTTTATCATATTAGTAATGTAAAGTTCCCCCTTTCAGACCTTGTGGTCTATAGAGCAGATGATGTAAAGGTCATCTAGTTCTGTGGCTCACAGTTAATGAGGGTGTCATGTAGCCAGCACAACGACCAACTGCCTTTACTTTTCCCCAACTAATGTCAGGTACCCATTAGAGCTGGCTGGACTCAGAGACGCACTAAAGATGCCGAAATTAAAAATCCCAGTCTTCACCAGCATTTGAACCAGGGACCATGGTCCGGAAGCCAAACGCTTTTACTAATGTATCTCTTTAAAACATATTTGAGTAGATTTTGTTTTATATCTAGGAAGAAATGTCAAAAATTCAAAAATGCTAATTAAATTTAGTTTAAACATTTTATTAATAAAGGTTAATCTGACCATATCAGGACATTGATCATTTCGCTCCAATGAACAGGCTTGGCCAATTAACTGGATTTGAATGTTATCTAGAAATATGTTTTGAATTTATAAAGCGATTGAGAGGTAATAAAAAAAAATATTTACGAGTGCAAATATTCTGGTTGTTCATTTCAAGGCCAGCTTTACAGACACATTCATAGCCACCCTTCTTGTTTCTGCAATCACTATACTCTGGACATGTTGCTCGCTTTTCTGAACATTCATCTCTGTCCAGTGAACAGTCAGGACCTGTCCACCCAGGTAAACAGCTGCAGGTGCCATGGTGGTTGTCACAGGACATTGAGTTACTTCTGACACAGTGACACATCAAGTTACAGTAGGGGCCATAGTGAAACTCAGGGCATTCTGTAAGTAGTTTACATATTCAAGAAAATGTATACAGAGGCACCACTAGGGGTTGGTATCACTAGTACAATCAGCTAATGATGTCACCCCTACCACCAACCCTTTACAATAAAATGGGTCAATGATTTATTCATTTATCAAAACATAAATAGAAAAAGCTAATTACCTACATTCATTGATTGTGTTTATTTTTACAAAGCTTATATCAGTTACAACTCTGTCTGATTGTGCCAACTTTTGTACTCGTTATATCCCCCACACCTATCTCTGATCAATTTGAGACTTAGCACAATCATTTATTGTACCTAAGAAATCATAAATCACTAAAAAAAAAATAAATAATTAATTAATCAATTGATTACTGGTTATTAATTTAATTCCATATTATTCAGGAAAAAATTCTTATTGTATTAATAGATATCACTGGCGGATCCTGGAAGGGGGGGGGGGGGGGGGGGGGGAGCACTCGGCCGAACCCTCCTCCCAGACAAATTTTAGTATAGAATTCAAACAATTTGTATACGAATTTATTACTTATGTTAATAATATATACTAATTATTTTTATTTCAATCTATTTTTAGATTATTTCGCTCCCCTTCTAGTATGTTGCCTGATTTGGTGGGGTAGGGAGGGTGCGATGGCATCAATCCCGCCCTCCCCCCGCCCCATAAACTTTTAAGTGGGGGGGCGGTCAAATTAATTTGTAGAAATCACAGCTTGCTAACAGAATCAATTAAATATCTATATGATTAAAACTTGTTATTGGTGTATTAACCAATCTCTATATTATTTTGTTCCCCTGTTGGCCGATTAGGTGGGGTGGGGGCGAATACCTCTACTGCCCTTTCCACTTAAACCTTCTGAGGGGGGGGCGGTCCTACTTTTATGGGAAAATCATAGTTTGTGAACAAAATTAGTTAAATTAAAATATAATTTTTATATTATGTCGCTACCCTTCTGGTACGCACGTTTATGCATAGGGTTAGGGTTTACTGGGCGTTAGGGTTAGAGTTTGGAAAAAATCGCCCCCCCCCCCCCACTCCAAAGTTCTAGTGAGAGATATTGCTGTAAGTGTAAAATTAGTTCCCATATATAAGCACTGTCGTGCGTTTTATCACTATGGTGTTAACACCTGAAAGAAATGCATCTATGCCCACCAATGTCAGGTAGTTCAGATATGTTAATATATTGTTAATTTGCATTGAGGTGATTAACTTTCACTTAGAAGATAAAACAAAGTAGTTTTAACATTTATCGGCAGGCTGTCATGACTGGCAAACACTTTCATGCAGGGCACAGGACCAGGAAGATGAGAAAATAGGGGGAGACCTTAAATAAAATAAGCAGATCTTACTCTCAGGCTTAAGCCTTGCATGGTTAAAAAAAAAAAGCATAAACTAAGCACATTATCAATAATAAAAATATTCATTTAATATCTAAAAAATAAATAACAGTATGTGTGAAGGAAATATGGCTTGCTGTTTTTTTTTCAGCTATTCTGTATTTTTCAGCTACTCTGTATTTTTCAGCTATTCTGTATTTATCTGCTATTCTGTTCTTCCATGCAGAGTGTTGGATATGTTGGGTCTGCCTAAAGTATATTACATAAGAGTTTTCTCTTACCATAAGATATATATGTTGCATCAAAACCATTAGTTGTGTAGCCATGACTGTAACTGCTGGACCCGTAGCGTACAATGTGCATACTGTTGTATGATGAGATGATCAATCCCGGTGAACTGGAGCTGTATGTGCCAATGAGTGGTGCACTCGAGTTAGATCCATCATAGAGTGCCACACTCCCAAAATGACCAGCAATGGAAAGACCAAATCTTAAAAAGCTGTATATAATATGAAATGGAACATCTCTGAATTTTATGACAGATAAAATAATGAAAATAGAGAGCATGTGACTGAAATCATTGTAAAGTAAAAAGTTTTTAGCTTTGTATCCATCATTGTGTTTTAAGATTCCAGTATGCAATCATTTTTTATTACTTCTTTTTTTTTTTACTTAACTAATAAGAAATACAAACCTAAAAAGAAATTTATAAAAACTAAGTAGATAAAGCAATAAGGAAAAAAAATATTCAGAATATAATAATTAATTAGCAAAAAAGCCAAACAAAAAAGTAGGTAAAACATTAGGCCTATTTGAAATATTTATTTACCATAATCATAAAGTTTTAAACATCATAGTTTTAGACTATTTATCTTTGATTGAAGTATTAAAACTCCATTTGAAGATACTGGATAGAGAATACATTGGCAAGCTATTTTTTGTTAGAACTCTTCGGAGTCATGGACTTCAAGCTTTCAGCAATGCAGAAGAAGATTTTTTTTTTTGAGATAA